>NC_140071.1:4652506-5252506 GCF_964194135.1 Talpa europaea | reverse complement strand
TGCAACTCATTTATAGCAACAGATTTCCACGCCCCATCACCCGCTGTTAAAACCATAATTGGCATCTGGTAATTACAAGGGCTCTATTTTAAAAAGCCATTGACAAGCTACAAGATGAATGCTATGGAAGCACATTGATGAAAGAGCACTGGTAAGTGACAAAGCTTTCCCTTTCTTTGACTTACTAAGGCAAAGGCTCATTTGTCAAATATGACAGGATTGCTTAAATAGCTAGTGTTTCTCTCTGGATATTTGGGATGTTGCACTAAGAGAGAAGTCGATGAAAAAGTCATTTTATCTTTTCAGTATTCTCCATAAAATAGAATGATACTTTCTAATTGGGTAGATGGAGAGATTTATTCCTTATTAAGGAAATGAAACAAGTGCAATGATAGAACATTTTTTATAGCCCAAAGGAGATGTAGAAAAGACTTTATCAAATAAATCCATGGTAAAGATAGCCCTAAAAATGATAAGGAGACATATAAGTTCTTCTTTGAGCACGTCACAGTCAAACTATCACTATTGCATATGCACAAAGAAATTTATTTTAAAAAGCATAGTAATTATTTGTATTTTTGAAACAATTATCAGCAATGCTATCATTTCTCTGTTCATTTGGCGTATGTACATGGAGTGGCTGATCAGCTAGATGTAATAGTTCATTTGGATTATCATACATTGAACATTTTCATGAATAAGTCATATATTCAGCTCTCAAGTTGGGAGTTTGTAGAACTATTAAATTAAACTGCAGTTATTTTCTGTACTAAAGAAGTTACAACACATTAACCCATGTTACTGTGACTGTAACATCTTTTAATTCACAATAATTCCCTGAGAGAGGCAAGTTGAAAACTCTAACTGAAAAATCTTTTACGCTCACTGATCTGGATTCTTGATTCCTAAAATTAGAAAGAGGTAGGTCACTCCCAAATTTGCATGAGATTGAATGAGGCAAAAATTCATCATAAAACTGATGTTTTGCCCAACAATCTTAGCATGACTGATTATTGCTTCGGTCTTTGATACAGATGATGCTTGTAATTTTACATTCCAGATCATTTTCCTTTACTTAACTTTTTCTTTATTGGGGTGATTAATGTAATCTCAACAACAATGCTAAATTCTGAAATATTTATTAATTCAACAATGTATATAATGGACAAATAAAAATAAATGGACAAATAAAACAGAGATAAATAAACAAATAGAAATTTTCCTCCCTCAAAAAAGCACACACACCAAAGAAATAACAAAACAAAACAAAACTAAGAAATAACAAAAATAACATCTACTTCATGTCCATCCACCCCTATTTGATCAATGGGTAATGAAATGGTGACTACTGGGTAACTTCTAGAGAGAGCCAGAGGACTAGTTGAAATAGTGGTGTGGGGAGGAGGTGGGAAGCAGAATGTCATGGGAACCCTAACTTCCCAAATCCACCCCTTCTCATAAAGACTTAAAATATCCCAACCATCATGTAACCACACATAGGATCTATTTGAAACAAAATTGATTAGGAGATTATTATTTGGCATTCTCTGGAAGGGGAGCAACAATGGATTTCTTTTAGCAGGCAAATGTGAAGAACAATCATTAGATTTTTCCTTTTTAATGAAATTGTATCCATTTGCCCTGGGTTTCCAATACCACATAAACTTCAGTAGTGCAGCTCCATACTTCAATATGTATACATGCCTCACAGCAGCCCATATCCGAGTTCCAGTGCCCTTTACACTACCAGATTAACTTCCTTTTCTGTTTCCTTCCATACCCCTTACCCTCTGGTAGCCACCATTTTTTCCAAAGAAAATAACAGTTGTTTTTGTTGTTCGGTCAGTCCTTTTGCTTTCATTATTTAAATTCCATACATGAATGACCATCCAGTAATTTTCTTTCATTTTCTCACTTATTTTACCTAACATAGTCACCTCGAGTTCCATATATGTTGTTACAAAAGGCAAGATTTTACCTATTTTAAAAATAATTTACAGATTCAAATCAATCTTCATCAAAATTCAAATGATACTTTTCAAGGAAATACAATAATTTAAAAATTGGTATGGAAGCACATAACACCCTGAGAAACTAAAGTAATCCTGAGAATAAAGAAGAAATGTGTAGGCATCATACTTTCTGATTTCAAACTATACTACAAAGCAATAGTAATCAAAGCAACACGATATTGAAACAAAAACAGACACACAGACCAATGGAATAGGATCCAGATATAAACCCATACAAATGCGGACCATTATATCTCTGACAAAGGAATCAACACTTTATTGGAAAAAGGAAAGTCTCTTCAACAAATGGTGTTAGAAAATTGGATAGCACATACCAAAAAATAAAAAAGGAAAGAAATAAATTAGATCATACTTTAATACCGTATGGAACTGGTTATATACTTCACCTTAAATATCCAAATCACCTCTGACTGATGACTAAGATATTATATTTTTTTCCCTCTAAAAAAAGTAGGTTGAGATGGAGGTAGAGACTCGGAAGGGGACAAGGTTGATTATATGTGGAGGTGGGGTGGGTGATTGCCACCGTTGTCATTGTCTGACCTTCTCAAATCTTCGCTGATGACTTGTTTTCTCTTAACTGTATTATATGGGGAAACACAAAACTTTCAACTTGTTAAACAGAGTTTAATAATGCTCAAGAGACCCAGAAAGATACAGATTTAAGTCAAGGTGTGATTCAGATGAGGTCAGGTATGTTTTTCCACAGTGGTTAGGATGGACATTGACTGAAATCCTGAATATGTGGGGGATGAGTCTCATCAATGGGAAGATATAATAACACACACAACAGAAGTGACTTATGTGTGAGACAAATTCCAGCAGCTCCACAGCATTACCTACCTCAGATTATTACTTTCTTCAGTTTATTACCTACCACTATTACCTGTCTGGCTCTACCACTGCCTAGACTGATATATGGGATCTATTTGTGAGGCTAAAATTCTTTCAGAAAATTTGCTAAAGGAAAAGAAGCATAAAAGGTATCTATTGTTGTAAAATACTGGCATTATGATTGGAAAGTCACACTTCTCTAGCACAGACAACTAAATGATATTATTTGTCAAATACTGAGAATTCATTGAAAAATGCATTTTTATGGTTATAGAAGTGATGGGCTGCTCAACCCCTTCCATTAGATACCACCCAGCCATGGAGTATTGCATTTAAATTCTAGAACTTGTGGATGGCATTCTGAGATTTTATGACTGCCTTAGAATTTTAAACACTCCTTCTTTGAAAAAGCAAGTTTCAAATGACCTCCTCTGCCTGGTGACTAAGATATTAGATTTCCCCCCCTCTAAAATTATTTTTGTTGTTGCTCAGGCATTCAAAGGATGAGTCAAAGTATAATTTTCAAAAGTTAAAAATGACTGTCAAGGAGTGGAAAATGAATGTGTCCAAATTTATTCACAAATGAGGAAAGCAGCAGCAATGAAAACAGTTTCAATGGAAAGTTGGGGAGCTGGAGAAGTGTAGGCATTTAAAAAGGAAAAGGGGGAAAAGGGGGGGTCTTAAAATAATACTGTCATTCTACTGGACCTTCAAATTCCTGTATTTTATAGGGTAATATCCCCTAAGACAATAAAGCCATAACTTTAGAAGTTTCTCTTTTTCTTCAGAGAGAACATTTGCATCCTTACCAACAAAAATGCCTGATTTAACATCAAACTTTGTATACCAATGACTTTAATCAAGAGCAGATTGTAAGTCACACAAAGTTACATCTCCTTAGAAATTAAATTATCTTTGTATAAATCTTAAACTACTTCATGGACCGCTGCTTTGAATCAACCGAAATGTTACTGCTCGCATTACCATCCTGGAATTTTTACTGATCTCGGCTCTGTGAGAGCATAGATTGTGAGCTCATTACTACTGGGTAGATCCTATCTCCTTTACTCAAAGTTTGTGGGTTGGCTGACAAAATGGGCCATTTCAAATTTACCCACTTATTTAGAGATTATACATAGAATTGTTATTAACATTTATAAATTGTAGGATTTGTGGAATTCCTTTAAATTCCTGAAATGACCTTTGCAATCCTAAAGCAGTAGTCTCCAGCTGCATTTATGACACAATCAAAATGATAATAGCTCATTTCAAAATTTCCCTGCCATATTCCTTTCGCTTAAAACCAATGGATTGCTTGGGCTAATTTAAGTTCTCATAAAAGCAACCTTGCTTTGGGCCTCCCTGGTGGTGCAAGGGGTTAAGTCTCAGCACCACAAAGCTATCAGCAGCCAGTTGGATCCCCAGCCAGGGAGATGACCCACATGGTTACAGCCATTAAAAATGGCTGCTCCTTTACTTCCACCCTCCAAAATCATGCAAGCAGTCTCTCACAGCCTGCTTTAAAGGAAGCATGGAGGATTGACCAGAGGTCTATCAGAAAATACTTGAATTCAAAGCTTTGCCAGTTATCATTCTGGGTAATTTGGAAAATGGTGGAAATTACACACATTTTGTAGAAAAAAAAGGAGAAAAATAGTGTGTTAGAGATTGATGGACATTGTCTAGAATCAAATCTATTGCGTTGAGTTGCCATTAGCCTTGGGTAGTTCTCCTGTGACAATAAAGTTTGTTAAATTTATTGAGCATTCATTATATTCCAGGAGGTACCTAGAACACTACATCTTTATAATAATACCTTCCATGACACAGATACCATTTCTCTTGATTTTACAGATAAAGAAGTACATCATCAGGTTTAAGATATTTGCTCAAGGTCACAGTGTAAATCAATCGCAGAGTCAGGATTGGGAGCCATGCAGCCCACTCAGGACCATGCCTCACGATGAGGCCATGGAGTCTCACATCGGCAGTATGCCTGGGAACCGCCTCTGGGTCCGTCATCAGGGATAAAGCAAGCCTGACTTAGTGAACTTCTCTGGCAAGTAAAACCTCAGAATAGCAAGGATGAAAGTGAGGGTGAATGTTGTGTGTCAAATGAAGCAGGATGCAGGACATTCTATGCTCAATCTTCACTGAAGTGGGTTTGTTTGCTAAGATGATCATTATCAAATAATATTTCACCAAATGTTTTTTGAAATTATGTCATCTAACATAAAATAGTTAATTAAACTGTGCAAGAGTTAAAAAAAAAAAAACAAACAGTGCCTGAAACCTTGCTTGGAAATTTTCTTTTGTAGGATCACTTAAAAATAATTATCAGAAAATTGTTTTGTCAATATAGCTTATATATTAGAGTTATCATAATTTCATAACACAGGTTTCTTCTTTTGTATTAATGATCTCCTTCTGTGTAGCAAATTAACACAGTGTCTACACAATTCACACGCACACACACCCCACAGTGATGACCATCAGTGTCCTTTCGGTCAGTAATCCAGGCTGACTCAGATGGGCCCTTTGTCTTCCAAGGCCAGAATCAAGATGTTAAGACAGAACGAATCTGCATCCAAGCTCCACCCCACCCGGTTGTTGGTGGAACAAGATCCTGCAATAGTACTGAGGTCTCCACTTCCTGTTGCTGGCTGTGTGGCTGGGGGTTGGGTCAGCTTCTAAAAGACACTGTCTGACCCTCGTGTGTGCCCGTCGTGTGTGCTGACCATTTCTCATCATTCTTTTGTGCCCTCACTCAGAGAAATCTCTGCTTTTAAGCATCACTAACTCTAAAGCCCACTGGGACTGTCAGCTGGTCTCAGACAGTAACATAATCGCAGGGGCATCCCAGGGCCTGAAGCCAGTCAGCTCAAAGGTCCACCTACCACAGGTTTTATAATCTATGCTGGAGAGAAGGGTTTTCGCTACGAAGGGCAGGACAAATTAAGAAATATATTTACTGCAACTTACTAAATGAAATGTAGCAATGAAAAGATTGTACTTAGTGTGACGCAAGTGAGAATTTATCAACCGTCCCCAGGGTGCTTATCAGAATGTATGACCCAGTTTTTTTTTTTTTTAATATGGTCAGGCATAAAAATGAGCCTTTAAAAATCTCTAGAAATAAGCTTTGTTAAAATTTCATGGAATATATTTTGTAAAATCTTTACTTCATGTCTTGTCCTGGTTTTCCCCTCACTGTGACTTTCCTCATATTCTTGACATACTTGAACTTGAAATGGAAACATAGATCTCCTTAAATACCACAGCAGAAAATATCGGGGCAAGTCAAGGTTGAGAGGTGGATGAGATGCCATGCAACTCTATATTTCTCTTTTAAATTCAGATGTAAGATGACGGGAACTCTGAAGGCATTTTTAGAGAGCCAGGAAGTTAGAATCCAGGGAGGAAGTGATAGATGATACTTCACTCAAAATAGAATGTCCGCTGTGGGTGACAATATTGATAGAAGGCATAGCCTAACCTTTTCGTATATTTTCCTCGTCTTGCAGGTTTCCAGGTTAGCCTCAACCATTTTAAAAGTGAAACAGCCAATGACATCGGTCAGTCTAGAGAGAAGAGAATCCAAAAAACACTCACTGAAAAGGGGGATTTCATATCCAAACCAATGCAAGAAGTCCTTCTCATCCCCTCGCCCCGTTTCTGTTTTTGATCTGGATTCTCACCTTGGTACCTGGTTGGTGAATTGCAATCCTACAGCTCTTTGAAGGAATCTGTGACCAGAAATAGAGTGATTCTCTAAATTAGCGAAGCACTCATTGCAAGCACACCTAAGTGACCAGTGATTCCCTCCGGGGCTCTGGCACATCCTCTCCATTTCTCCATCGAGATGGTTCCCAGGAATAAATCGCCTCAAATTTATACTGGACTCTGCTCTCTACTAAAACCAACCTGAGTTTTATTCTATTTAATCTCTCATTCTTTCTAGATTCACCTTCCTTTAAGCTCCTCTATCTTTTGCAAATGATTATTGTTTTCTGTTCTTTATTCAGCAAAGGGTAATGCATTTGTCAAGTTATGTTACACCTGTCTCTTTTGATCATCAAGATTCCCTGTTATATTTAGAGGCACACCTTGTGCATCTAATTAGGATATATTCTCTATAATTATGGAAGGGAAGCAAATAAAGAGGTGAGTCATTGTAGAAGTAATACTACAAATAAGTCTTTTGGGTTTGAAAAGATTATTTTAAATAATCCTGAATTAATCCTGAATTAAGCTCTAAGGCATACAGCTTTCCATAGCACACATATTCATTTATCTAGATATGGAATTTTTTTTTTAAAAAAATGACATTTATCATGTGCCTTGTCCACTGAACTATTCACCACTGAGAAGCAAATTCAAAGTTGAGTTTAGTAATAAGGAAACTTATTAAAGAGATTATTCAGAGCTAAACTGAGGATGCAGACCCAGGAGACCAATATCAGAATTTTTTGGAGGGACAGGTCTCTCTCTCCAGGTTTTGGCTTCTGTGTATACACAGGTAAGTTACATGCATGGAAAGATGACAAAATGACTTTTTCTTAACAAATTCAAGAAGATATTTAATTAATTAATAAAATTTTCAGCTAACTAAAGGAGGCTGATTTCTAGCAAATGTAGTTAATTGGTAAAGGAGAAACACTGCTCCTAGCTTCAGAGCAATCCCTTGATCTTGCAGAGCTGCCTGTTTGGGGGAAGATGATCAGAATCTCTGATCTGAAAAACAGACGCGAGGGTACGGTCAGGCCATTATCTCCTGCTCCTTCTTCCTGCGACTTGCACCACAAGGGTTAGTTCTATGGTCTTTTCTACATTCTGTTGTTTCTCACCACAGCTTTATTCACAGTAAGCAAGTCACGGTTCTGCTGACGCCAACCTCTGGCGCTGCCTTGGCAGGACAAAGGTGCTCATTTCCCAACAGAGCAAAAGTAAAATTGTCTTTTCTTGGTCCACGGCTTTCTTGCAGCTTTCCACATCTCATTTCATGTAATCTTCTCAACAATATGAGGAGGCAGTGATGGAACCTCTGATACAGAGGCCAAGTCTCAATGTTCCTCTCAGCTCAGCCACACTTGTCCAAGTTTCCTCCTGGTGTCCCTTTTTTTTAGCGCACTGATTTGAGAAAACTGGCAGTTGTACAGTCTTTATCGGTTGCTTTGGGATGTAAATCTTCCCCCAGCCTCTTGCCATTTTTATAGTCCAGGAAATGTTTTTTCAAAGACCTTGGAGCCATTTTTTTGAAATGCAATATCAAGAAAAAGAGGCCTGCTCTCTCTGAGTCTCTGCAGGAGGAAAGGAGTCTAACTAACTACAATAAGTGACATTAGCAAACACAGGCAGCCTAATTGTTTGATCTCCCTCTCCCAGCACCCTCCAGTACTTTTCCACTGGCTCATCCCAGCGCTGCTCCCCTCACCTGCCCCTTGTTTCAGCACAATTGAGTTCAGTCTCTTTCTCCTATTGCAATAATCTTGAAAAAAGCTTTTTTGTTTAACATTTCTTGTGTCATTTTTCTTGGAAAGGTCAAAGAGGTAAAATATGTTCCCCAAAATCACATATGTGACTGCCGAACACAGAAAAGCTAATATTCAAGCCACATGCTTTGAAGTCTAAAATGTCAACACCACACTCTCCGACGACACACACATTCCCTTCAGGAAGTGACAACAGAAAAGAAAGAGAGCTCAGGGCTAGGGCACACAGGAGCTTCCTTCCTCACAAGGATAAGGATGGGATCTCATTTTCAGGTAGCTCAGACTAAAGGTACAGAAAGAGTAAACTGAAAAAATGCCCCATCCTTAGCCCGGTAAGCAAGATGTCAACACCTCTTGGTAACGATGCGTCAGTCGGCATCCACTAGGAAAATGCCAGGGTCTGACAATTCTACCTGAAATTTCCCTGGTGATAAATATCCAGAACTGTGATGGGTCAGAGATTTTACCTGACTTGCAAGCCAAACATCAGCCTGCCAACGTTTCCCAGATGCTAGCAGAAGACATGATACTGCTGGGTCAGAGACAAAGGCAGTTCACTACTCAAAGCCACAGTAAGATTCAGATGAACCAGGAAAGAAGCCAAATGCCCAAAAATAGATGACTGGATCAAGAAGATGTGGTCCATATACACAATGGAATATTACTCAGCAATCAAAAAAGATAAACGCATGCAATTTGCAGCAACATGGATGGAGCTGGAAGAAATTATGCTCAGTGAAATAAGCCAGAAGGAAAAAGAAAAATATCGGATGGTTTCACTCATAGCAGGAATATAGGGGAACCCAATAAGACATCAGTGCAAAAAAAAATAACAACAGTACAAAACACAACAAAGCAAAAACAGACAATTATAAACCAGAGCCATCCTGCAGGGGAGGAGGCGGGAGAGGGGTCAGAGGGAGGGAGGGAGGCGCACAGGGGACTGAGGTGATGGTGCACGGGTGCCTTGGGGAAGGAAACTCTATGGGGACTCAACTGAGGGGGTGGGAGGAAGCAAATATTGTAAAATGTAAAAAAATGTAAAAAATGATAAATGTTAAAATTAAAAAAAATAATAAAAAAAAAAAGATTCAGAGGACAGCATTTGCACTGGATCCCTGAACCGTATCGGCAGGGGACATGACTCCACAGGTTGCACACACTACAAGGGAGGAAACACGACTTTAGGGAACCCAATTTTTTTGTAATGGGAGGTAAACCCGCCTCTGAGGGAGACACTCTCTTGATTATTTAGGATCAATAGCAAGGAAGCTTCTGCTGTGTTCCTGTGCTGCACATTATTCGTATCTTCTTAGGATTTTGCTGTGTGAACGTTTTTGTAAAGACAGTTCAGAACAAATGCAGTCAGGGTTAATAAAATGTACCGGAATGTGAGAGACCCGTGGAGAATGGTCTCTTAAAAAAATAGTGCTGTTGAGATTGGAAAAGACAGGTATGAACAGCAGCCTACGGCCAATTATGCAAAAGTGCTGACACAAAGATTCTAGGCAAGCCGGTGCCAGCTGACATTTCTCGCTGGTCACCAGCTCACATCAAATCGATTAAGAAGTCTGCTTCACTCTCCCTCCAATGAGCCTCTCCCACTTAGCCGTGTCTCCAGCGGCTGACTGATCCCAGGTAGCTTCATTTCTCCTGTGCACACCTGGGACATGGATTCGCCTCCTATTTCTTAATTTCATCTTCCCTTTCCTGCCTCTTTACGGTCGTCTCCATGGAGCCGTGAGAGTGACCACAGGATCACTCACAGGCGTAAGTCAGAACTTGCGGCTCCCTCTTTTAAAGTTCTCCAGTAGTTTCTAATTTTACTTAGAAAGAAAGTCAATACTCTGGGTACCTCAAGCCAACTGCACCTGCCTCGCCCAGCCCCCAGTGAGCTGGGCATTGCTCTCACTACTCTCGGCCTCATTTTCTGTTGTATCATCTCATGTCTTGTTCCTGATCATTTCGATCTCAGTTCAGTTTTATTTTCCTTTCCAGGCCCCCTGCTCTCCTCATAATGGGGCTCACGATCCATAAAGTTATGAAGACAGGTTATGTAGAAACCCGGGCCCTTGGGCTTAGATCATGGTCGCTACACACCATCGTATTATTTGACTTAGTTTTCTTTTCTCCTCCTCTCATCGCAGCTCCAGTGATCACTTTTTGAGATCAGGGGCTTGGCTCTTTTGGTTATTCATATCCTCAGCACTTAGAGCAATGGGTAACTTTTTTGAGAAAATATTTTCTGAAACACCATAGGATGATAGGGTCCTTCATTCAGCTGAGGCTAGAGTTCTCCAGGTTCCTGTTCCATGGCCACCCAGATGGGTCGGTCTGTGTGCTGTGTGGTGTTGCTCCTGGCAACCTTAGTAGAAGTGCCAGCCATGTACAGATTCTATGAGTGGCAGAAAGATTCTGTACAGACTCTGGGCAGTCAGCCAAGAGAGTTGCCATAGCAACATGGAAGCATGGTACCCATCAGGAATTGAAGAAAAATCATACTTGTTAGAAACCTGGGGATCCTCCCCTGCAACAACAGCAAATCCATCCTCCCTCATTCAATACACATAAGCTGTATTTTTTTTTTTAACAGACTTTATGTTTTAGAACAGTTTTAGGTCCACAGCAATATTGAGCAGAGAGTTTGGCAGTTGCTCCCCGCCCCACACATACACAGCCTCCCAAATTGTCAACAGCCTCCACCAAAATGGTACCTTTATTATAAGTGACCAAGCTGCAGTGACCCATCATATCACCTAGAGATCATGGTTTACATTAGGGTTCAGTCTTGATGCTATACATCTGTGGGGTTGGACAATGGTATAATGACATGCAGCCGTCACTATAGTGTAAGACAGAATATTTTCATTGCCCTGAAAACCCTCTGTGCTCCATTTATTCACCCCTTACCAGGGATCCCTGGCAACCACCAATATGTATATACTGTCCCTAGGGTTTTTCCTTTTCTGGAATGCTCTGTGTTTGGAATCACACAGTATGTAACCTTTTTAGATTGGCTTCTTTCATTTATAAATATGCATTTAAGAGTCCTCTGTGTATCTCCATGGCTTTACAACTCATTTCTTTTTAATGCTAAGTAATATTCCATTGTCTGGGTGTACCACAGTTAGTCCATTCACCCTCTGAAAGACCTCTTGGTTGCTTTTAAGCTTTGGCAAGTATGCATAAAGCTGTTATAAATTTCTGTGGTGTTGTTTTGGGTTTTTTTTTTGTGATTTTGGACATAGATTTTCAACTCCTTTAAGTAAATACCAAGGAGTGTAATTGCTGGTTCATGTGGGGAGAGTGTGTTTATTTTTGTAAGAAACCATCCATCTTCAAGGTAAATTCTTAATGAACCATCTCCCAAGGTGGCTTTGCCATTTTGTCTTCCCTCCAGCACTGAGGAAGTGTTTCTGTAGTCCCGCATCCCCACCAGAATACAAGGTTGTCAGTATTCTGGATTTGGTCATTATCAGCTTTATTTTTTTATCCTTTTTCCTTTTTTTTCCCCTATAGAATAGAGTTTGCAGAATCTGGGATGCAGAATAAGTGTTCTTTTATTATTTTGCAACTATAGCTTGGAACCTGTAAATAGTTGCTTAATTTCCTCCCCACATTTTGAAGCACAGACTTGAATAAAAAATTTCTACTTTCTTTTCTATTTCTCCACTTCAAAAACACAAAAAAATCATTTGAACTAACTAAACTGTAAAGCTAGTATATGATTATTTACAGGCAATGGGTATGGATATTTGTTTTGGGGACAAAAAGGAAGAGATTTACAACCTTATATATACAGACTCAGATTTCTACAGAGGAGTTGGTCTTGGTTTTAGATAGCATTACTATTCCATGGAAGAACAAGTGATAGACTTTGCTTATGTTTGCAGAAAAACACTCATAGAAAGAAAATGTCTCTTCCCAATTTAATTTTAGATGCTCTTTAAAACTGCAAAGCCAACACATTTTAGTTTCAATTTAGTAGTTTTACAATATGTTTATGAAAATTAATATTGTCCTTACAAATTGTAGTGGTAAAATAAGAGGATTTCCCATAAATTGATTGTTTTCAATATTTTATTGGTGGTCTCACTCAATAGAATTTCTTAATATTTATGAAGCCATTGCATAATAAATTACATTTCTCATCCATCTTTGTGACCTGAATTTCATAACAATAGTAAAATAAATAACTAAAGGTTTGCAAGCAAAGAGATCATTTTTCGAGTCCAAACGTGGTTACTGAAAATGCCATTAAAAGAGAAATCTTTCAGTTTTTGTGAGAACAAAACTGCAGTAATAAATTTGAAACAACACTTTAAACATATGCCAGCTAATTAAATTTTACTTGGAGTTTGCTTTAAGCATATCTTACTTTTGTCATTCTAAGGGACAATATATTTTAATAGATGCATTAATCTGATCTGTCCTAGGTCAGATTGATTTTCCATTTATCTTCAAGTTTGCCTTTAGTAGAAATATCAAGTACTGAATTAGATGTGATATATTTTACCATTTTTTGTATTCAAATGTAATTCCATAACCTTGAAATGAATTTTTATTCAAAACAATATTTATCTCCAAAACATACATCCATTTCAGCATTTCTAGATCCTATCTACACTTTTAATTCATTCTTCCACAAGACATAATGAGAAAAGTCAATTATTTCATAAATAAAGTAGTACTTCTATTTGTTTGATTTCTGACTGCATTTGTTAAACAGTATGGTTGATTTCTTTTTCAATTTTCACCTCTTCCATTTTCTGCACAAATTTTAGTTTTTAACTGTATCCTTCTTGATCTTCAAACTTATTAGATAAAATATTTATTATAAGACAAAGAGAATACTTTTAACCTCTTAGAAATGGTAGGAAATTATTAGTCAATTACTTGTCAATTTGTTATTTATGGTCAATTTATCATTTTTCTTTGCCCACGACTTTGAGAATAAGAGCACCTAGGCCACACACAATGTCAGTTCTTCAACCTACCTGGAGAATATCACTCTTCCCTGGAGATATAATTTTCATAGTGCTATTTACTGATATCTTGAAATCACTCAGTAACTTTCAAAACTCAAAAATTATTTTTAAGGAGAGTCAAACCATGGTGGATTAGAGCGGTCAAGTTGGATGGGCCTCCCGAGTGGCGCAGCAGTTTCTGCAACACTGGTTCGATCCCCGGTCCGCGGATGAAGGTCCCACATGGTGCACAGACCTCTCCTGGTGCCCGCTACTCCCCTCAGCAGTGTATTTCGTCAGCCTGCCTGTTCTGCTCCCTGCTCTGGCTCTGGTGAATTCTCTCACCCTCCCGTGGTTCTGACTGTACCCAGAGCTTATATAAATAAATAAATAAATCTTTAAAAATAAATAAATAAAATAAAATAGAGCAGTCAAGTTGGAGATAATGAGAGGAAACATCTGGGTGACTTTCTACTTGTCCCAATGTCATGATGTTTCCTCCTTGTTTTAAACACATCATGGCTGTTACCAGTATATATTGCTTTAATGTGATAGGGTGAAGATGGTGTTCAAGTGGCAAAATCCCGGGGACCTACTATTAATAGGTATTCATTATAGATCCCGTTTGGACAAATATAGGAGAAAGAAATATTACTTACTGCATATTTTTCAATGTGTTAGGTTAGGGATTTTGACCAACCAATTTCTACCCTCCCCCAGTCTCAGGCTCATGCTCCTGTCTGGTTTTGATCCTGTGCACTGGGGGTGGAGAATGAAGGCAGGCTGCAGTGCGTGCCAGCTCTCCCTGATGACTGAGGATATTCATCTTCGGAAGGACCATGAAATTGTTTCTCAGATTCCAGATTAATATACAAAGCCTGATCCACATACGAGTTCCCCGCCTTTTTAATGGAAATCTGACTTATTTTAAGTCAATCAGACTTTAAATTGAACCCAGTGCAATGTTTACTACTCTTATAATCTTGGGCAATATATTTTGATTTAAGTGAGTCTCATCTTCTCTAGTAATAAACAAAATTGGAGTATACATAACTTACAGGGTTGTGTAATTATTTTATGATGTAAAACATGTGAAAGTGTCTAGTACAATATCTGTTTGCAGTAAATGTTTAATGACTGTTTCCATTCCTCCTTCATATTTTTTCATCTAAATCATGGTTGAGAGGCAGCAGTGGTGATTAAGAGGAAAGCCATGAGTTTTAATTTTGTTGGAGAACAGAGATACAAAGAGAAGGCATAAGACCTGAAGATCCTTGATTGGTGATTTAGCTCTGCCCCTGCTATTGGATATTTTGCTGTCATGTCTCATGACAGTCTTTATATTAATATTCATGAGTCTTCACATTAATAGTTGCAAAGTTATCATTCAACCAGAATATATTTTGGTGTTCACTAAGCTACTCTAATTAAGTATTTAATTGGACATGTTTAAGTAGATCTGCATTTTTTCACTTCTCGTTAATTAGTGAATCATCCGTCATTAAGTTGTTTAATGAACAATTGCATGGACTTAAAAATATATATTTTGTATATGATACAATAATGTCAGTGGATGGAATCTCTTATTTTATATTTGTTGATTAGTTCTACTTGCGCTTACATGAAAGAGCTGATGTCTGGAATGTAAGTGTACTGGCATCCTGTCCTCAGGAATTTCCCTTTATTACACACTCATTTACTATGTCATGCTTTGTGTATGGCTCCTCCTCTGGGTTTCCCTTACTTTGACCACAGTACATTTTTGGCTTTGTGGTTCTAAAGTATGAAGAGTAAAGGTTTTTGTAATACAGTTTCCTTTTTACCTCCCATTAACAAGGATCTAATACTCTTCAGACTTACAGCTAATAGGGTACAGGGGCAAAAGCTTAAGAATAATGGGGCTAAATCATTTTGAATGAAGTTCTAAATTATAAATTTGCAGCTAATTATAAGTTATACATTTATTTATTTTTTTAAGATTTATTTATTTATGCATACAAGAACTGGAGTACAGGCCAGAGATGGGGGGGTGAGAGGACTCACCAGAGACAGAGTGGGGAACAGAACAGGCAGACTGACTGAAGTACACTGCTGAGGGGAGCAGCAGGTAAGTCAGGAGAGGTCTGCTGCGCCATGTGGGTAGCTCCCTGGTCATGATCAAATTCGTGCTGCAGAAGCTGCGGATAGCTTCATAGGTTGCTGCATCTTTACCCTTTGAGCCACCAGAGAGGCCCAAGTTATACATTTATATAAATTATAAATTTAAGATCAACATTAATAATTTTGCTTTTGCTGACCTATTTTAATGAGAGCTATTCTTTCATTAATGACTTACTTCTTTGTAGTAGGAAGATGTCTCGATGTTCCATAATGCTCTTAATACTTTAGACATGGAGATTATGGATAAACAGGGAACTTAATATGGACATTAGATTCGTAGGCTTGCTGATATATAAAAGTACCTGTTCTCTGAATGCATCAGTAAAGAACATATGTACTTTTATAATTAAGCAGGTACACACTTGCCCTCTTAAGTACCCAATATTGATAGTCTTTAATGAAATGAACTTCTTAGGATTAAAAGAAACAGTTTAAATAATATGCAGAAGTAAGTACTTACTTGGTAGAATTATTAACTGCCCCTATGGAGACTAAAATGATATACCCAACACATATAGAAACACTGAATAACATTATTTTTGTAACTAATATTTCATTCAATACCCTGTGTGAAATAATAACATGTAAAATAAGTACAATTTATTTGCTTTCAGAGAAGCATTCTCAGAACCTTTTGAAGCCAGGAGTCCCATCTGCACCTCATAGATATGCAGTAATTTATTCCTGGAATGTGTTCATGAAAATAAATACAAATATCTATTTCACAGTTTTTTTTTTTTAACCTCGAAACAAAAGAAATAAAACACTTGGTTCATCATGAGCCATAGAATTTGCTAGCAATGTATGTTCTGTCAAATAATGAGACTGACTTAAAAAAGCTATGATAACACTTAAACAACACAGAAATAAGGAGTAAAAAGTTGTGCTTATAGAATTGCTACAGAATATGAGGAATCCTGAAGGAATAATTTTGGAGGAGTGTAATCCTGGCTTGCCTTCTTTTCCAATGAAATTAATTTCTGAAGCCAAAGATAAATAGGATCCATCCCTGGGCCTCCCCTGGTGGTGCAGTGGTTGAGCACTGGGCTGTGAAGCTGCCCACAGCCTCTGCAGCGCCGGTTCGATCCCCGGTCACCAGGCGAGTGTCCCTCATGGCTCAACAGACCTCTTTTGCTGCACCCACTGCTTCCTTCAGCAGTGTATTTCGTCAGTCTGCCTGTTCTGCTCTGGCTCTGGTGAATTCTCTCACCCTCCTGCACTTCTGACTGTACCCAGTGCTTGTATAAATAAATAAATAAATCTTTAAATAAATCTTTAAATAAATAAATAAATAAATAGGATCCATTCCATCATCTTCCTAACAACCAAGCCAGTGCAAATAAAACAAACGCTCATGAGAGAGAAGATTCCCAAGGTATAAACTCTGTTTGGTCAGAGTGCAGTCATGGGGACACCAGATCTTTACTGGGGTGTTTGGGTTTGTTTCTGAGTATAGTACATGACAGCCTGACTCACTCAGGGCTCGACACAGCACCTTAACACTCCAGTGGCTGAACATTCATTGAAAAGAGCCAAATATACAATGAAATAAAAATTAAACAAAACCCAAGAGTCATGCATCTACCTGTCTTCAGTTATGTTTCTCAAGTAGCTCAAAACTACCATTGGTAGTTAAAGGTATCAGCCATGTCACACACTTGTTCTAAACTCTGTGGTGATACAGGCAGTATTAATCCACTGCTTTGAATATAAATGAATAAAAGAATAACCTATTTACTTTGCACAACCAGATTTGTGGCACCCCCAACCAATTCAATTACTCAGCCAGTATTAAAGGTAACAAGATGTCAAGGTCTCAAATGTCACAATAGCATCAAATCCCATTTAGACCATTTAGAAGGACATTAACTGAAGAGAATAATAGAACAAGGGAAGAAACAACAATGAAAAAGTATCTTATCTTACATCAAGAAAATGAAAGCTTCGGTGTGATAAAGCTTCTCCTGTGTGACAGCACCTGTCAAAGGTAAGATGGCTTCCTGGGATGAGAGAATGGCTGGTCTAAATCAAGCCTATCCAGTCTGCTGCCACCTTGTGGCCTATAAACAAGTCATTTCTTTAGTTCAAGTCTTCCATTGATTCAATGAATGTATTAATGCTAGTCCCCAGTATCCTGTTAAAAAATAGTAAGTAGTGTTAAATTAATTGAAATACCTAAGCTATGTAAAGGAAAGGAAAGGAAAAAATATATATCTAAGTCACTGAGCCGGAATGACTTCTGTTTCCTGCTTGATTGATTCTAGAAGTTTCTTACATACAGTAAAACAGTTCCATTATATTATGACACTGCCATTTTATATAACTATTATCTTTCTTAGTTTCAAGGTTGGTATGGATTTCCCACCTCCACATGGTAGCAAGTACTTTAAGATTATAACTGTCAAATTTCTACATGATTTACACACTGGTAGCTAAAACATCAAGGATCTTGTCAAAGAAAGTGTTCTATATTCTTTCAAATATATGTATAGTCAGAATAGAATAAATATGGGGGCATGTATTTATTCTTAGTGACTTTCTTGTCAACATTTATGGGATTTACTTGTCACCTGAGCACAAAACTTACTGTCTGTGTTATAAAATCAACGTGTCGTTAGAACAGTAAGCTCTGCTCTCTATTACCCTGTCACTATTGATAGTATACCCTTTTGAAATAAAAGGGGATTGGGTGATATTACAAATGAAGTAAATAATGCCACTTGAAACAACTTAACTACAATGTCTCTGCATGCATAAATGGATGCTGAGAATGTTAAATAAATTAATTTTAGGTCGACAAAAGAAGCTAGAGCATGGAGCAAAATTATAATTAAAGATATTTCTCATTAATAAAAGAAAATAGTCAATGGATTTATAATGAGGAAGGATTCAGAATATTGTTTAAAATAACATGTTGGTATCAGATAAGTTAAATGGCTCATGGAGCGGCAGGGACCTCTGTCCATGGCACCTCCAGCAAGTTTGTATGCAGGGGGTACCTTCTACACTGGGGTAGCTGTCCCTGAGTCTACAGCATAAAGCAATTATTATTTGAATTTATTCCTTTACACACTTGATTATTGACAAATTTGGCATATGTATAGAATGTGAAATATAGGAGTTCATTATAATTTTGGGTGTCATTCACAAGAACTCAATCTTGGCTCACCTAAAACTGTGTTCCCATCATGTGTGACTGCATTTAATTCAACCTGCCTCTTCTGTGGCTTTCAAATGAAAAGACACTTCCCTTCACCTGATAGAATCTGCCTTCTCTGGACAGGCCTGCATTCCCCATGCTGAGGGAAATCTCAGACCCACTAAAACAATGTTTACACATTTAAATGTATCCATGAATGATAAAGCTGGCAAAAAAAATAATGAATGGAAGAAAAGAGACATATATTTAATCTCTTTTAAGAAATGTGTTTTTAATGAAACATCTTATAGATCTTTCATTAAATTTTTACAATGACTATGTAGAACTGGTCTCATGACCATTTCACAAGAAAATTGAGGTCTGAAAAAGTTAAATAATTTATATAAGTTTCTACCTATATAATATTGAGTAAAGCGAAAATCCAGGGCTGTTAATCTTCCTTGTCCTTTCCATGAAATTATGATCATTTTTCAAACTGAAAATTCTTCTAACTGGACAATTCTATTTGACAAATTGTTACAATTGTCATACAGATCAATTAGTGTAAAAAATGCCAAAATCACACAAATCCTCTGCCTTTGTGGGGAGAACATTACCAGAGAAACAGCTACAACCTTCCCTTAGAAAATGAGGTGCAGAAGACAGGAGAACACAGAGGGAAGACGAGAAGGGAGTCAGATAAGAAAAAATCATCACGGATAAATTGCCAAAAGATGGCCAGACCATTTGACATGGATGTTAATTCTGTAATCCCCAGGGAACACTCTGCCAGTGTTTGGTAGCAACATCGTCATGTGGATACACTTCTCCACCCACTTGCTGGATCACGCACACTTGCACCCCTTTATCGCACCCCACTCTGTTCTTCCCATGCAGTGTCGCCCTGGGAAGGCAGAGGGAATTTCTGGAACTGTCTTTACCCTGGAGGTGGCTGGCAGACTATATTGATGAAATGATGCTATCCTGCCACATCAATTAAATTGTGGTTTCTGTACTGAGACTGTCATTTCTGGAGGTGATTTTTCTGACATAAACTCTCTGGCAAGCTGCAAAAAGAAAAGAATGTAAAACACCCCTCACCCCTTTGATAACTGCCGAGCTGGTATATATTAGAATTGGTGACCTGGAGCTGAAAGGCCTGGTTCCCTCACCAATTATCCCCTGGAGTCATCCACTATCCTATACACCCATGATTTCCAGCCCTCCCTCACCCATCAGGGGCCTGACTCCAAAGGAAGGTTAAATAGTTTGTTTTCCAGCAACACCCTGAAAGCAGAATATAACTCTATAAAAGGTCTCATCCATGAAGGGCAATCACAGTTCTACTCACTGGAAAAACACAGAGAGCACTGATATCTCATCACCCCAAGAATGCTTGCTGCGTTTTGAAAAAAAGAAGTTATATTCACACTCTGGGGTTCGAGATCCCGACACATAACTGAGCAACATTTATACATGATTCAGCCTGGCTGCAAACTGACTGGACAGTTAAAATGGCATGCAGCCAGGGAAAATGCCAACTTGAATCCTTCCAGAAGTGCTTTTGAAGAGAATTAAGTGGGAAGTCATTTTATCAGAATGAAGTCAATGCTGTGGATTAAAAATCCTTAATGGATGACTGGATCAAGAAGATGTGGTCCATATACACCATAGAATATTACTCAGCAATTAAAAAAGATAAACTCATGCCATTTGCAGCAACATGGATGGTGCTGGAAGGGATCCTGCTCAGCGAAATAAGCCAGAAAGAAAAAGAAAAATACCGGATGGTCTCACTCATAGCAGGAATCTAGAAAACCTAAATAAGGGACCAGGAAAAAGAATAACTATAAGAAAGAAAAAATCAAAACCAACAAACAACTATGAACCAGAGACACACTATGGGGGGTGGGGGGCGGGGAAAGGAAGGATTGGAGTCAAAATAAGGGGGGTGCAATTGTATGGGGAATATAAAAATAAAATTTAAAAAAAAGAGAAAAAAAAGAAAAAAAAAACATTAAAAAAAAACCTTAAGAAGTGGGCAGGTATTTAAATAAACTTCGAAGATACCTACCATGTGCTAGTCACTGCTATTATTTCTATGTAATTGTAACCAAAGAATCTAAGTGACAACATTGTGTTGTTTTGACTTTTATTTCATAAATGTGGAAATTGATCCAGAAGGTGCAATTACTTCTCTCGCCCACACAATGAGCATGTGGCTGAGCTGGTTTTTGCTTATTTTTTAATATATTTTATTTTATATATTTTTTACATCATTTTTCTTTTTGAATGAAATGAAAGCACAGTGTATGCTTTTCCATCTTGGTTATAGTCCCCATACAATTCCCCCCCCCCTTATTTTGACCCTAATCCCTCCTAGCCCACCCCACCCCCTGTAGTGTGTCTCTGGCTTATAGTTGCTTGTTGATTTTGATTTTTACTGAGCTGGTGTTTAAATCTAGATGTCTTTGACACCACATTAGGTGGTTTTTCATTCTTCATTTCATTGGGGCTATTTACCTATTTCCTATATTATAGATCCTACAAGATGCCAACATAATAACAGAGGGAACTATGACTTCAGGTAACTCTTCACTCAGCTCCATCTCTTCCTCAAAGAAGAGCTGTTGTCTTCAGAGCTTGTGTGTGGTAGTGACACTGGCAATTGGGCACCACATGGATCAGAATCATCTGGAATCTGCAAATTTTTTTGACTTCACACCACATCTCTGAATCAAAATCTTTGGTAGTTATGCTCCTGATTTTGCCTGTTGAACAAGATTCCCAGGTAATACTTGTGAAGACAAATTTAAGAGTCAGCTTTTTATGGACTGTGAGAATGTGGTTGATTGGGTGAGGCTGACTCTCCTGCTCTCCACAATAAACCCTACTTACAAATGAGTAGGAACACCAACACTTTCATATCCCCACATCCAACCGGTGCAGCCTCCCAGCCAGCGCAGGGAAAACCTACCAGATGCTCTTTAAACAATCATAAAATATCTTTGAAGTATCATTCAATACATTTTAAAATTCCAAAGTCTTCCAGTAAAGTAGTAAAATCACCACAGTAGAGAGTTATTAAGATATTGTCGTTGTTTTTGTTGCTAGTCTTCAAGGCTTTATTCCAAATATGCCTGCTCTTGCCTAAGATTTGCTTGTGGAGCATTTCAAAGTGCAGAACTGCTTGCAAAACAAGAGATACATTTTTGGATTGAGGTATAGGAAAAAGAATTGGGGCAAATAGGACACGATGCTGGGTATTCAAATAGAGGGTACAGAGGATGACGACTGCCCCCCACACACGTACACCTGCAACGTGGTGAAGGATGAGCTCATCTGGGGAATCTACCACCAGACGCGTGAGCCTCTGACACGGTGACAGCCTGTTGCCTGGAAGCAGATAAGAGAAAGGGCGAGAAGAAGGGGAAGGGAAGGCTTCACAGAGGCAGGGAGCCCACATCAAAGCCAAACTTCACGTTTGTTCTTCATGGTTTTGCCCCGGTTTCGAGCCTGCCGTCCACCTCCTTGCTCACATCTTCTGTCTGATGCAGACGATCACTTCTCTCCTGCTTCCCATGCTTCCAAAACTCACAAGCTGACAGACCTCTTTTTTTGCAAGAAATTCATGACTCTCTTTACACAAAGAAAGAGGAGTTTAAATGCAGAACGTACAAATGGCCTCCTGTTTTGTCACCAGCTGGTCACTTGAACCAAAATGATTTCGAGAAAGAGTCATGCCTTTTAATTTCTTGCTGATGATGCCGTGTATGTTCTATGCCATGTACAAATAATGGATGAGTAGCAACATATTATCCATGTAACTTATGTATTTTATATAATGAATATACTTGTATAACTTATATAAATGTAGACCATGTACTCCTGAGCTCCTGCTGCTAGAAATATCTGCAGGTATGGCTCAAATACACCAAATGGATAATGGGCATTGCTGTTTCTCATGGACTTGCAGAAACTAAGATTAAAAAGTGTTTCCTCACCACCCTCCTTATTATTGTAACTGAGACTGAAAATAGTGTTAAAAAACATTTAAATAAATTACTCTATAGTGTAGAATGATCTGCTAGATTGTAGTATCCACTTGGCTTTCTTTCTGGATGACTTGGCATTACTAAGCAAAGTTACGATTGTGCAAAGCTCAGCCACAGTTGTCTCATGAACTGTTTTGCAATGTTTATTGGGTTTGACAGACAGTTTCAAAACTAATCTAGTTTGCACTGGAGGACACGACATAAAGTAAATATAGCTTGTGATGGGCTTCTATATGAAATACACTTGCAAAACAAGAGATAAACTTTTGGATTAGTGGGTATGGGAAAAAGAATTGGGGCAAATAGGACGCTATCCCGGGTATTCAAATAGAGGGTGCAGAGGGTGACGACTGCTAGTAGACCCAGTCTAAGCCACGTCCGAAGTGTACGATTACGTTCACGAGAGAACATGTGGGTCTCATATTTCTGCTTTAAAGGATGCCCAACTAGTCAAATAAAAACCAGCATTTCTCCTCAGTCACACCATTTGTATTAGTGAGATTAGGTTAAGTTGTGCTGTGAAAACTTGCAGCAGCCACATTCAGTGACTTGAAGGAATCCTGTTTTATTCCTCACTCATTGTTCATGCCCTCCCTGGATCTACAGGGGGCGCTGCTCTGCCCATCCAAGCTAAGTTCCCAGCTCGGCTCCAAGGAGGTGGGAGCTTCCGTCTAGGTCCTACAGGGAATGGAGGACCTGAGGTTGCACACCAGAAATAAAATGCTTGCCTCACAGTTAAAGCTTTTTCTTTACAACATCATCACCAGAATTGGTTACATGGCCCCAACCAAGAAGAAAGGAACCAAGAATTGAAACGCCCTGATGTGTCTTGAAAAGAAGCGATGACATAGTTTGCAACACTGTGACTTGTATATAATTGTTACTGCCTTCCAGAACCTGGGGTCAGAGAGCCCTCATGGAACCATTAACTGAGGAGACAATTTTGATTAAAATTATTGTTGTTGGCATTTACAAAGCTACATTGCCAGGGTCAGAACTTTAAAATCCTATTACCATACCACTACTGAAAGTTTTCAGGGGTTGGGGATGGGGCAGGAAAATAAGTTTATTGTGCTGGATGGGAAAGTAGTAAGTATATAAAAGAAAGTGGATGAACTGAAGAAGCATTGAGACCAGATTAAAGCACAAGAACTGTGTCGCGTTTTCTCGTTGGGGATGGATGAGGACTTGCACCTAGTGGAGTAGTGTACTCTCTGAAAGCAAATTAGCTTTGAGTGTCTTTTTCTTTGTTTGTGAGAGAGAAAAGCCACCCAACTTGACCTTCATTGCCATAGAACTATAATTTCAAGTAGCACTTATTTCTACAATTGGGGATTGAGGATTTTTATTAAGGTTATCTTTCTCCCACAAATAGTCACCATGTATTTTGTAGAGCAAATATTATTTTCTTGTGTCCAAATTCAAAAGAAGTATATGAAAGTGGGATGCTCAGCTACATGATACTGTGCCAAAAATTTCTTTTCATGGAATTCACCTAAATACCCCAAATTATATATTCTGTGTCTTGAGACACAAATTTCATTTATACATTGCCATTGAAAAAATACAATCATACAGAACACACCTATACCTGTAATTTCATATATATCTTCTATCTCTAGGCAGAGATGTCTTGTATCTTTTTTCTTTATGCATCTTTACAGAGAAAGGAAAAGAGGGTGAGAGGAGAAAACAGAAGGGAAGGTGGGAACAGGCCAATATTTAATAGACTGAAATATTAATACAGTGAATATAAAAATTTATAATTCTTTACTGGGTTGCCTTTGACCTTATACAACTCACTTATACCACATCTGCTTTCCTGTAAAGCAGTTGATGGTCGACTCATGTAAGATATGGGGAGGATATTGTTAATACTCGTGGACTGCTCAAAAGTCAATTTGTAGCAACTGTGTAATCTTCTAGGAATTATTGAAAAAACACAAACTGGGTTAATAGACATGGATCAGTTAGGTGTATTTGCCTTTGACATATAATGGAAATGTCAGTTAGGAGTATATGATATCAAAAATTATACCCAATCGAACAAATGGCTTATGTGATAGCTCTGCAGGGACACATGACATATTGAAATTCCTCCCTGAGTCTCCACTTCATCAGGACTTACTTTATGAATGGGAGTGAAAAGATTATGTTGGAGAATCAACATACTTTCACTTCCATACTCTCACTCACACGACATGTGATCAACTTAATAGATTCTTTTTTTAAAATGTCACTGTTCTCTGCTGTGAAAGGAGACAAGTTACACAACTGACTGTCCTTGTTCATCACGTCAGCATAATTTGCACATTGACTTACTCTTACAGCTACAGTATAAACTCTCTGGATCAGTCCCACATCAGCACACAAGCACAGAACCTTCTTGAGTTCAGGTTGTGAATGAAAGTCTGCATTTTCATGACAGAAATACCCCAGAGTTTGATTCCAAGTTACCATGAACTTCTTGCATCTTCCATATTCTCTTGGAATCTACTTCTCCCAGGACTCGCTGTCACTGAGGAGAGGCTCTCTAGTGTCCTCTTTCAGAGGTGTCTTGAAAAAAAGGTGGAAGGCAGAGGACCTGCCTGAGGATGGACGCAAAGGGACCAAAAATGGGGGTAGACTGGGGAGTCTCCTCTCAGGAGACATGCCCCTTCTGTGCAGGCCCAGAAACTCAACTGCTTCTTAGAACATCATATTCTGGGCCTCCCTGGTGGCACAAGGGGTAAAGTCTCAACACTATGAAGCTATCCAGCCACTGAAGCACGAGTTCCATCCCTGGCCAGGGAGCTGATCCACAGGGCACAGCAGACCTCCCCTGTCTCCCCGCCTCTCCCTTCAGCAGTGTATATCAGTAGATCTACCTATTCTGCTCCCCACTCTGTCTCTGGTGAATCCTCTCAACCCTGCACCTCTGGCCTACACTGCAGCTCTTGTATGCACAAATAAATAAAATCTTTAAACAAAAGAATATCATATTCCTTCCTTCCATCCTTCTTATTTGGGGTAACATTGGATTCACACTGGTGTGTGATTCAGAGGTACAGCTTCACACCTCCTTGAATATATGTTGCCTTACCCCACCCATCACTGAGTCTTCCTAAATAGAATTGTTTACTGCCGATACCTTGTCCCTGACCTACAGCATTTTATAAAGTGTGGGAGGGGGAGTTGGTGGAAAATTGCTTCTTTTGAGTGCCCAGGGTCGAAAGGATCTGGCTCCAACCTGAAATAATGGACCTTATCTGTCAGTAGTCTAGTCAAGAGACAAAATACAACAGTTACTTTAACAAAATGCTGTTATGTGGAAAGGCAGAAAGGGAGCAGTAAAGCATTGCATGGAGAATATCTCAAGGAAGCAGATAACACTCGCAGGGAGGGAAGTTGAAGGAAAAGTCAGAATTGCTGCAGAGCCAGGCTGCGAGCGGGATGTAGCCTTGGGCACAGGTGGAGGGAGGTCCAGGCTGCCAGGGTGCAAACCCCTCTCGGGTGGGGCTTACCTGCCTTTGCCCAGGCTCCCATCTGGGGACAGCGCGAGACCCTTAGGGAGAGCTGCAAATTGCAGTGATCAGCTGCTGCAACTAGACTAATAGACACGAATGGACTGACGGAGTGTGGCTGGAGTGAGTTTGACAGGATCAAAAAGCCATCTATTTTTTTCTACTTCTAAGCTGCCAGTGTTCTTCTGGAGCCCCTAGGAGAGCTCCCTAAGTGAGGGTCGGCTGGAAAAACAAAACATGCTTGTAAAACCTCTGCGTCCTGACGCGGAGTCTGGAAAGGGGAACTGCAGGCTGAGAGCAGGAGTTTCATGAGCAGCGTGGCCCTGCTGGCACTCTGCATCTGCAGAGACCTCTCCCTCGGGCCTCAGGGCATGGCGGGCAGGTGCCCTCGGTGTCTTCGCACTCAGGCAGGCGGCTGTGCGAGTATTTTGCTGGTGAAATGGAGAGTGAACAGGTGCTTGTTAAGCAGAGGGCAGCCGTGCTGGGCTTTCAGTTTATCTCAATGCATGTCTTTTTCTCCCCGTTTTGGGCACAAGGATGGCTCATTTTCTGGTTTCTTGTGATTGTCAGATCCATTTCTGACCGAGTCGAGACTGGGAAAGCTGTGGGTCCTTTCTAGGCTGTGCAGTTCAGTTTTGCTCCAAGGTGCTTAAGGGAACCCTCTGGGCTGCTGCATTCAACATGACCCCGTCCTTCAAGGCAGAAGCTGCCTCATTAGTGTGGATCTAACAATAGCTGAGTTTCCAGTTAACCACAGCAGCCTCGGACAGGAGGGAAACAGGACCTCCGTGGTGCTCAAGCCACTGAAATTTACAGGCTGCTTATTACTACACACACCTAACTCACTGATGGCATCCCAGGTTTATTTTAAAACAGCATCTTGCTGGTTTCCTCTTTCTCTACTGATGCAGCCCATTCGTGAAGTCATTTGAAGTTTATTTTGAAAACTATTTCCCAAAGAGAATTTGAGACAACTCACATGAATGCACCATGAAGGAAAATGCTAAGTGATGGTTGGAGTCATCTAGAGCACATGGCTGCCAGCTGACCTGGGAGCTGGAGCTGGCCCTTCAGAGGCTCCTGGCCTCCTGCCCTGTCCCAGCAATGAGCACCCACCCACGGCCACCACCACCATAGCAGGAGCCTTTTCTTTCTTCCTTTTTTTTTTTTTTTTCCAAAGATTTAGTTTATTTATGTATGCCTATAAGAGCTGGGGTGTAGGCCAGAGGTGGGTGGGGAGGTGAGAGGATTCACCAGAGACAGAGTGGGGAGCAGAATAGGCAGAATACACTCCTGAGGGGGGCGGTGGAGACAGGTCTGCTGCACCATGTGGGTCAGCTTTCTGGCCAGGGATCGAACTTGTGCTGCAGTGGCTGCAGATAGCTTCATAGTGCTGATATTTAAGCCGGTGCACCATCAGGGAGGCCTAGGAGACTTTTCAAGGATGTAGCCTCAAGGGAGTAAGGTGTCCTGGAGACTGTCCAGACTGCATACTGACTGAGCCCAGCTTAAGCCTCTCTCTCAACTTTTAACACCCTGGCAGGCGAGTGTGCAGATTACTCACTTTGTGGGCACATAGGCAAGTCTCAGGCAAATGCCCTGCTTGTGAGGCCTGCCCCTGCCAGTCTGGGTGGGCAGCCTCTTTCTTTGGTCTCTCCTTGCCTGCCAGGACTGGGGCCTGTTCCAGACTTTACCCAGGATGATCCCTAGTTTTGCACTAACAATGATGCTTTTTTATATGGACACAATTTATTTGATTTGCAGAGCTTTGTGAAAGTTGAGGCTGTCGCCGAATTTTTAAGGAAATGAAAATATTTTTATTTGGTCCACAAAACACATTTTACATAAAAAGGAAAGGAAATAGAAAAGCATTTAGTGTTTATATTCAGAGTTCAAATGCAATGCTACCGTTAGTGGTTAATTGTTAATGTGGTCTTAAACCCTTGTCAAAATCCCAAAGATTTAAAAATGCTAAGCATAAACAAATAAATAATTCATCACTGAAAATAATATAATTTCTCTTTAAAAATTTAAAGTACATGCATTTGAAAGAAACGATTATGGCTACAATTTCAAATCTGTGTTGTGGAAATAGGGGAGAAAGTAAAATAAAAGCTTCATTGCACGTGATTCCACAAGCTACCAAACGGTGGCCTGCGTCTTTATTTTTATGATTTGATGCTGGGTGTTTCTTACAATAAATACCATTGCAAACTTTTGTAATGTCAAATATTCAATTATTAGGCTGTTTGTAGACCTTACTTTTTACATTGCTTTTTACTTCTCAAGTCTCATAATCTCTTTGAATCTGTACAGAGGTCAGACAGTCATGAAAATCTGATTTCTTTTTTACATATATTTCTTTCCTTCCAGCTTTATTGAGTGATAATTGACCTATAACATTCTGTAAGTATAAGGTGTGAAATGTGTTGATTTGATACACTTACAAATTGCAAAATGATTACCACTATCGCCTTAGCTCATTTTCCATCATGCCATGTAATTGATGCTTAATTATTGTGATGTGGCTCTGTATGTGACTCCATACTGGTGAAAGTGAATAATTATAAATGCCTTTTGCTTCATTAAGCTTTGCCTGATCACCTGTGACCAAGGGGTTACCCAAAGACCCCAAACTCTCAAGGAACCCACCCTCTAAATAGGGTCTGACCATTTGCTTGCACAGGCAAAGGAAGCATACTATTACTGGGAAAGACTTTCAATCAAATTGGTGTGCAGAGAGAGAGAGAGGATTTCAAATAATACTTTCCTACTAAAATTCCTAAAATTACCCATCTCCGTTTTTTCAAATGCCCAGACAATCAGGCTTGGACCAAATTGGATGAAAACTGGAAACTCCCTGTAAGTGTAACATACCTTCTGGCAGGGAGCCATCAGAAAGGAGTTGGGCAGGTCCCAGGTTTCAGAGATCTGGGACAGAAGGACACAATCAAAATTCAAAATATGGGTCTCCCTGATGGTGCAGGGGTTAAAGTCTCAGCAGTAATCAAGCTATCACCAGCCACTACAGCACAAGTTCGATCCCCAGCCAGGGAGCTACCCACACGGAGCTGTCTCTCTCCGCTGCTCCCCTCAGCAGTGTATTTCAGTAGACCCGCCTGTTCTGCTCCCCACTCTGTCTCTGGTGAATCCTCTCACCCCCGCACCTCTGGCCTGCACCCCAGTTCTTGCATACATAAATAAAAATAAATCTTAAAAAAAAAACCCAAAATTCAAAATATGCCACATCAAGATAAGAATCACACTAGTGATGAACTTGCATAGACCATGAGAGTTAGAAGTTTTATGATTTCTAGTTCGAAAAGTCCTGAGCCAGATAAATTTAAAATAAATTATTGATAACAATTCAATGAAGGGCAGTTTGTGTTAAGGCAGGGATTAACTTGCTAATGATATCATTTTGCATTGTGGGGGTCTGTGAGACTATTAAAAATATTTGAATAGAACTTTTCTCTTTCCCAGAAGGCAGGAAAGAGATATCACCATTTCATATAGTGTTTGCTCAAACTCCTAGCATTTGTATGTGGAAATTAAGAAAAATCCTTGAGTTTCTCACAGACCAGTGCCTGTCTCGGCACACTCTACTTATTTCTCTCTAAATATTGCCCTTTTATGAGGCACACAGTGCAGTGTGGGTGTGTAGATATAATCCATTATGATATAAGAGTCTCATTGCTAGTCAATCCTGTATATACGAATAATTCTGCAATGGTATAAACTATTTGTTTTTGTTCCCATCAATCCTTTTCTATTTCTTAAAGAGTGTTTCATCTTTTCGTATTGGATTTGATGGATATTTTTCTTCCTCTTTGTCTTACCCTCAGCTCCCTGCCTCTGATTAGTCCTCGTGAGAAAGTAAGCAAGCTCATGTTTTCCCTGATTTCTTGGAGAGGCAGGGACCAGGGGCATCTTATCTCCTTTAAGTTTGCAGCCATTCATCTCTATTCCCCCTGGAGCATAGGTAATGACAATGATGCAACATTAAGCCCATTTTTTTTTTTTTTTTTTGCTATTACATTAACAAAGACACTCTGTCCCATCAAAGTCCCTTTCCCCACAAGGAGTGAAAGACAAAGGAAATTCTGTCCTGCTGCAATCTTCTTCACCTTTTGTCTTAGGTTGTTTTTCTTCTCCACTCAAGATTTGCAAGTGATATTACTTGTAACTGCTTCTAATGGCAACAGGAAGGTAATCAGAGAGTGGACAAGACAGGCAAATCAAAAATCAAACAAATCGAAACTGTCCCATGTATGTACAAGCCCCAGAGGCTATGAGTTGCCAGATTCATCCTTACAGAGAGAGCAGAACATATTATCATATCTGCTCTTACCGCCAATATGTTTAAGCAGGAACAGCCATGGGGGATCATGAGCTTATGACTGTCTAACCCTTATCAGTCGGTAAAAGGAACCCTGAAGGATACAGAAGAGCCGTAACATCAGGATGAAAGCCCAGTGCTCTGTCTAACAAGTGGCACATCAGGCCAGTGAACATGGTCAGTGTTCAGGGAGCTGCAGAGAATCAGACACAACGTGAGCACCAGCAGTATTAGCATTTAGTAGCAAATGCTATGCAGAGAGGCCTGGTTTCAAAAGCTACGCACGAGGGCTTCAGAGAACACTTACTGTGCGCCCCATTGGCGAGATCTTCCTTTCAAATGCCATCCAGCCTTTGATGGCCAACTCTGCTTTGACGGTGAGCAGTACCAGTCTATAAAAGCATAAAGGTTAGCTTTCCATTGGCAGAGTGTGCAAAGTAAGTGTAAGAGGAAAGCTGAAATCATGAAAGGAAAGCACTTCCATATGTCATGGGATTGCTGAGACTTGAAGGCACCAAATTAATCAGAGACCTCTCCCCCCTCCCTTAAAAGATGCAGCAAACAAGAGACAAAGGCAAGACTGCCCTGCACCCCCCATTGCTTGCCCTTTATTAGCACCACAGTCAGAGTTCTTCAAATGCCAGACAGAAGGTTAAGGGAGATTCTAGTTAAGATGCAAAATAGCTCTTACCCAGGAGGTCTTCCATGGAGAAAGGACTGAACTGAAACCATGAGGAAGTTAATCTTAAAAATCTTTCAACAGAAGGTATGAGAATCCCTGATTTTGTTCTTTTTAACGGTCAGGGGCAGGATTTAATTATAGAAACCTAAATTTCATAAATTCACTTTTTCAGACTGATGACTTGATCTTTAAGACATCTGTAGCAATAGGTGGGGTCTGGCCATGGCGACTTGAGAGTCACGCATACCTTCCACTCAGGTAAAACGTGGACACTTTCCACTCAGGTAAAAGGTCAGTGAAAAATAATGGCAACAATACATTAACAAAACCTAGCATTTTTTAAAAATACAGCTATCAATCAACTTACAATGTATTAATACTGTTTTTTGTTTATTGTCACCTCCGAGTAATCCAAACAGCAGGTAAAATTTAGCCACAAGGAACGTGAAGAGAGCCCTGTGAGGAGGTTGGGTAGAGCAAGCAGCAGGGTAAATGTGGGGACGACCACGGAAGCAGCGTCCTGGTGGGTGTGGGCCTCGGTGCTGGCACGGAGCCCTGCTCTCCCTGGGGCCAGTTCTGTCACTGACCAGCAGCCCTGGAAGCGCTGAATCCACCTGTGGTGGGACTGGTCCTCTAGGCTTTGAACCACCAGGACTCAGAGTAGGAGTGTTAACATTGTACAGTCTTGGGCTCCTGACACTACAAATCCCCTATTTCCTGACAACTCTGCAATCTCTGTTCCTTGCAATCAGAGGGGCCTATGGTTCTATCCAAAATGGGAATTGTTGGGGCCTCCCTGGTGGCACAATGGGTTAAGATGCAGCACTGTGAAGATACCCGCAGCCTCTGCAGCATTAGTTCGATCCCCGGCCAGGAAAGTGACCCACATGGCACAGCAGACCTCTCCTGACTCCCCACTGCTCCCCTCAGCAGTGGATTTCAGTAGATCCACCTGTTCTGCTCCCCCAGTCTGTCTCTGGTGAATCCTCTCACCACCCCCGCACCTTTGACCTGCACCCCAGTTCTTGTATGCATAAATAAATAAGTCTTTAAAAAATAAAATTAAATAAAATGGGAATTATTATTTGGAAGATGTGAACCTTGGCTAGTGGGAAGAAAGGCAGAGCTGGGTCATTCAGGGCTAGGTGTGAAAGAGAGCATGCGGCAGATTGAGTGGATTTCGGGTCCCAGTCCTTCCTCTTCTCTGCATTCCCTTTACCCATCACTGATGAACTGGAGACCCTGGCTCCATCTCTTGCACCCGAAAGCTGGCCCTAGAAATTCTTTTGCTGTATAGCATAAGATCATAAGTTTCCAAATCCAAGTCAGAACCCCTTGTGTTTCTGCTGCTGCTCTTGTATTTCTCCCATTGCCATGAAGACTGACCATGATTGGTCTGCTGGACCATGAGGGAGCAAGTTGGGGGCTGACGTACCCGGCAGCTGGTCATCCACCCAGGCGCAGACCCAGCCGTGATTAGCAGAATTACAAAGAGGGTTTATTGGTAAAACATGTGAGCAGATGTGCTGGGAACTCACCTTGGGTTCTCCGGATTAACTTCCATCCTTCTCCATCTTGGTTTCTGAAGCTTCCCAGATTCCCTGGGCTCTGTTGCAGGTGACTCCTGGTGATATTTGGTGTTGTTTATCTATCATCGTTGGGCGACAGATAACACACAGAGCATAACAGGATGGATGGGGATTGCAATGGTAACGGCAATAAAAATGCAGGTTTGGGACAGGGTGGAGGAAGAGGTGGATCATACCTGAAAAGTTATTGCATCACGCCTCTGCTATTAATATACACAATTAGGTAGTTTAACAACATCAGTGAGAGCAGATTATATCTAACTTTAATTTAGTATTCCTGGAACTTCAAATCTTAAAGCCTTTCCTACAAGAGATTATATATTATCAGTTAATTATATCTGTTGGGATTTATCACTTGCCCAGGTTCTCACTTCAGTTTTAACAAAACATTTTTACCAAGAACCTTTTATCCATTTTCTTAGTCACTTGAAAAGAAATGCTTGGCTTCCATTTTTTTCAGTTTCATTAAAATTTTCCTCCCTCTTTTTTTTTTAACATGTTGTATCATTCAGAGTCTTGCATGAAAAAAGATGGCACACACAAATGAAGACACTTCAAAGAAGGTTCAATAAAGGGGCATGTATAAAGGTTTGGGTGGACTAGACCTCAGGGCAATGTTTAGGATTTTATACCAGATGTGCTGGCACTGTGTTCATGGGAGAGAGGAAAAAAAGGTGGTTGGATCCTGAAGCCAGCAAGGCAAGAGCTCCTTGCAGAGTTTGCAGATGAAACATACAAATCTCAAGTTTCATTTCCCTTCCCAATCTCGTTCCTGTTTGACCTCTGTTAGCTAAAGTCAGTAGGGGTAAAGGGATTCACTGAGGTGTCGATATAGGAAAGCTTCAGAAACCAAGGTGGAGAAGGATGGAGGTTAATCTGGAGGACCCAAAGTGAGTTCCCAGCACATCTGCTCACATGTTTTACCAACATAAGCCCTTTTTCTGATTCCCAAATCAGGATTCCTGGAAGCCCCGGAAACCGTCTGCACTACATTGACTCACTGGGTTCTGAATCATCAAGGCCTCAGTGTAAGTGTATTAACATCATACATTAAGAAACTTACTTTGTGCCTTTAATTGTCAAAACACTTCTCTCCCTTAGACCTTCAGGTGCAGTTACTGCTCCCTAATCTATATAAGCTGCCAGCTCCAGAAACTGAAGCTCTGGCATGACACTAGCACTCAAGGAGACCAGCCAGTCATTTGCGAGTCAGTCATTTACCTTGTGTTGTGCTTTTGTTCTGGAAGGAGGTGCCATTATTCTTCACTAGAATCAACACATTTCCATCTACCAGTTTGTCTTTTCTGCCTGCAAGGCTTCCACCTGCACCTCTGTAAGGACTTGCGAAGGGATCCATTCACTGGCACAGTATTCAGGAGATATTGACACAAAATAAAGTTACTGATCAACTTCAGAGTAGGTATAGCAATGGGCCCTGGACCCTGGGGTCAGCTGGTCTTACCACACCATACAGATGCTGCTGAAAATGCACTGCTATGTCGACAATTGGAGATTACCTGGGTGGGTTGCCATCTTCCAAAATGCTACTATTTTGAGTTGTGTCCATCAAAGATGGACTCCTTGGGTCTGAACAGGCATGAAAATAGCAGCAGAACAACTTCCCATTTCTGGGCAATTGCACATAACTGTCCTTCATATTTGATCATTTAGCAGGTGTCTGTGAAGTGAGAAAGGGATTCACTCCCCGCATTTTCAAGAATTATTGACATTGACTGTACTCATTCTAGCTCCTGAAAAGTCCAGAATGGTTAGTCAAATGGATTAGGAGTCACAAAGATCAAGTAAATGGTGGACTTCACACAGGAGAGATTGTTGGCAGCTTGTGCTTGAATTTGTTCCTGCTGCAAAACCTTTTCTTACTCTGTGTCCCTGCTGAAAGTCACATTCTTCTGCATCCCTCATTAAAAGGGTTAGGGAAGTTTTCTCATCTGCAACATATCTTTCTTCCAAAATCTAAAGAGACTCATCAAGTTTTGCAACAATTTCTTAATGGCTGGAACAAAGAGATAAATAGCATGTCCTTTATCTTAATTGGACACCTATCATCATTGATGTGGCAGGATCCTAAATCTTTCTGGTGTTTTTATTATCCTGCAGTATGTGTAAGACTTAATATGACACCCAAATTATTTTCCACCTCCTAGTTTAGGTTCATTTAGAACAATGCAATATTATAAATCAAAGAGGAATATCAGGACAGCTGAGTTTACCGAGAGATGGAACATGGCAGAAAACAGGAAAGTTAACCTAATCCTGGGCAAATTGGTGGATGTAAGAGAGAGAGGAATGGATAAAGAAATTGTGGAATAACTCAGTGGACTATGACTCAACTATTAAAGAAATGAATAGTGCCTTTTGGGACTAAATGGATGACCCTTGGGAGGATGATACTGAGTGAAAGAAGTCAGAAAGTGAAAGGTAGATATTGGCTGCTCTTCCTGAGCTATGGAATGGGAATAGCTTAAAAAAAAAAAAAACCAACATATTGACAAAGCACAGTCAACCATCCCTAGACTTTGTGAAAAATATACTGGGGGATTATGGAAGGGGGAGATTCTGGGATGGAGCGGGAAGGAGGTAGAATATTGGCAATGGAGTTTTGGTGGAGGGTGAGTGAAACACGTGACATGTAGAGGAGTAAAATTTGATTAGATATTAAAATGTTATACATCTTTGGTTATCGATTACATATATTATACTTGCTTTGAAATTTTTGATAATTGCTTTGATAACTGAAGCACTTCATGCTATTTGTTAATTGCTGTAACATATTTTTACTTGAAGTTCATTCACATTACATTTTTAATATTGTTAATTGGATTAAAGAGGTATCTAAACTTTACTAATATGTTCATTAGGAATTCACTGGCTTTTGAAAAAGTTCCTTAGTACATCACCTATTTATAAACTTGGTAGAATGTACAATCATAACATTTGAAAGAAGAAGAACTTGTTTAGAACTATACACCCCCATTTTACCGATGCTTGTGAAATAGCTATGGTCATTTATAATTCCCATAAATATAAGGACTCCTTTCTCATATTTACAGAGTCAGATGAGGTATGGTTTACTAACAATTCTCTAATTATTTAGACAGATGTTCAGAATTCCTAAAATTTTATTTTAGGAGGCCAAGCTAAAAATTAATGACATCTAAGGAATTAAAACATAATGGTAAATCTTTATCTGGATCTGTCTTGTCATGTATTTGTACACAGTACATATATATCCAATTATAATGACAAAATTGCAAAATCATATATGTAACTAAGAAACAAACAATGAACTTTGATCTCTCAGTACAATGTAATGCTACACAATGAAAAATCATTATTAAATAGTTTTTAAAACTATCTTCTGATTAACCTGGCTTTTTTTCCTGGAATTCTAACTTTAAGAAAGTATTGGAATATATTGAAATTAATTTTCAAATAAGAAAGGTACTATGACATCCTGAGTTAAAATGCCTTCTTAATTCAACATATCTGAATCTTTTAAAGTTTGGATTTTAAGCTTGTCTTTATCTGACCCTTAACTTTGTTTCTCTATATTCCTCATATTAGTGACACCATCTGGTATTTATCCTTTTCCTTCTGATTTATTTTGCTTAGTGCTATCCCTTCCAGCTCCATCCATGTTGGAATGACATGAGTTTACCTTTTCTGATCCCAATATAACCTCAATTAAAAATGTTAAATAAATTAATTAAAAATAAAGACATTTTATACCTCCCTCCCAAAAAAGTCAGAATCTCAGGAGGACAAACTGAAGTAGTATTCATCTCAGCATTTTGTAATTTCAGCATCTACAGAGCCTACACCAGGGGTTCAGACACTGACAGCATCTTGGTGGGTCTGGTTGTGGGTGACTAGTTAATAGACACGTCAGGTTGATTAATGAACTTCTAGTTGTTCTAGCAGAGATTGGGTTTTTGGTCAATATAACTGTCAGAATATCAAGGAGGTGCTTTGAAGATATTTTTAATATGATTGAGTAATGCCCATAAATCTTCAGTGATATCTGGAACTTGAACGCTATCACAAAATTTTGAAAACAATTTATTATATTTTAAAGCAGGAAAGCTCAATAGATCTATATCAATTAAATTTTTTTTAATTTGTGAAGCAATGGAGAAATGCATTTGTTCAATATCCATTCTCGAGATGATTTAGAAGCAAAGTAAACATGAGGGATTGAGAAAACTTATAAAACTAATTCAGACAGAGCTTTTAGGCATCCATAAAATTGCGATCTATTGGCTGTGGAGGCATTTGCTGCGTTCTGTACATCGCTGGCCACTGGTTCTCCTCACCTTGCCTCAGTTTTAGGGAAGAACCCCAGACAGAGTGTCCTGATAGCATATGCCACTGGGAAGCTCCAGCAGAGGGAAAGCAGAGGGGGCAGGAAGCCCTTCTCCTGGCCTTGGACAGCACCCCTGGCACTGTGCACTGTGCTGTGCCACAGAAGTGCCTTTAGTGGCCAAAGTAGCAACAGCACAGCTCTAGCTTCCAGCCTGAAAAATTGTTTTGAAACTAGTTTACTCAAAGATTTTTAAAGTTGATCATATGCGTCACTCCTTATAGGAACTGAAATTTGTCTGTGAGGGACAGTTTTTTAATGGAACATGCCTTAAAAAAATAAAAGTCACAAGAAGACTCATTCCTTCTTAGTTTATGTATTTCTTATGAAGATGGGAAAGTGGTTTAGAATAATGGATTGTTGTCAGCGGGATATTTTTCACTATGGTAAATTATCTTTATCATGCCATGAAAATATAGCCCAGTATTTTTCAATTACCATTTGTTTTCTATTTTGAATGAAAATATTATAACAACTCTGTGCGTATGAATCAGGTTGACAAGGCATTTCCTGAGATTAGCAGAAATTCAGTTCTTCGTATTACCTATGTGGAATTGAGAGAAACCTAGAACTAAAGTTCCCTAATACATTAGAGATTGTCAATTGAGGGATTTGGACATGACAATTCCTAAAACATTTTAAGCACTCAGAGTAAAGTGAAATATTAAGTTGCTAAAAGGTGATGGTAGGTAGGTGAAATTCTAGAATTTTTTTAAAGGATGAAAGCAATGTTAAGTTTTAAAAAAGATGAAAGCTGTATTAGTTTTTTGTTACTGTTCTAATTACCACAAACTGAGAAGCTTAACAAAACAACAACACGAGATTATTATCTTACAGTTCTGGACATCAGACATCCAAAATCCGTTTCATCAGACTAAAATCAAGGTCTTGGCAGATCTGCATTCCTTCTGGATTCTCTAGAGGAAGCAGGGATATTCTTGGTCTTTTGCAGTTTTTAGAAGACGCTTACGTTCCTTGGCTGTGGCCCCTTCCTCCATCTTTAACGCCAGGATATTTCTGCTCTCTGGCTTCCTGTGTCTCCTTCATAAGGACTCAGGATTACATCAGGTCCACCAAGATAACTCAGCATAATTTGTTCTTCTCAGGAGTCTCAAAGTAATACCATAATAATCTATATAATTTAACATGGTAGAAATGGATTGTTCACTCATATCAAATCCAGTGCTGTTCTAGGACATTCTCTCGGGCAGGTATCTGCTGCTTTGATTTACAGACACCTGCATTCCAACATCTACTTCCTTGATAACATGAACTGAGTGTCTGTGTACCCACAAGTTCTATGCAGAAGCTCTAACCCCAAATGATGGCATGTGGAGGTAGAACCTCTGGGAGATAATCAGATTTAGATATGGCAAGAGTGCGGGGTTCCCCACAGGGATTTCAAGAAAAGGAAGAGACCAGACCCTCCTTTCTCTGCCATGTGAGGAACCCCTGAGAAAGTGACTTGCTGCAAACCAGGATGAGCTTCCTCACCAGGATCCTGACCACACACTGGCACCATGTCTGGGGACTTTCCAGCTTCCAGAACAATAAGAAATAAACATCTGTTGAAGGCACCCCATCTAGAGTATTTGGTTACAGTAACCCAGGCCGCCAGGATACTTGCTTGCCGAAGCAACGAAGACGAGGCACACAGAATCACATGCTGGTACCAGTCACCTGCCCTCTGTATTTCCTCCAGTAAACCTCACCTAATGGCTTTGCCTTGCTGAATGGGGGTAAGAGAGTGAAGTACTACATGCTGAAAACAGGTATAGAGAGCACCGGTCATGCCGCCGAATTTGCTCAAATGGAAAAGATCAAAGCTAACGTCACAGTAACAACCCTCCACACTTTTCAAATGCTATGAATGTGGAAAATCCTGTCCAAAGGCCATTTGTAAGACTGAAAATAGCTTTTATAGAAAAGATGATGCCTGTATAAGTTTCCTGTAGCTGCCATGACACTGAACACAAACTCTGTGGCTCAATGCAACAGACATTCACTCTCTTAGGGTCTCTGGAGGCCGGCGGCTAACTCAGGCTGCTGGCAGAGTCCCGTGTCCTCCACGGGCTCTGCAGAGAATCTCTCATTCTGTCTCTAGCTCTGGTAATTCCAGGGATCCTCAACTTGTGGGAGCATACCGACCACTCTCTCCAGAGAATATTCTCTGTGGGAATCTTCTCTTCTTCTGCCTCTTGTTATTGAATATGGACACACTCAGACAACCCAAAATGACATCAGAAGAATACTTAATTGCATCTGAAAACGCCCTTTTCCCCAATAAGTTCATATTCACAAATTCTCCATGGACATATCTTTTTCACAGGGGGAGGGAAGGGCAGCACATTTAACCCATTATAGTTACAAAACCAACATCTTTTACACCAATGTTATAAGGACATTGATCATCAATAGAACTAGCCTTAGCCGACAATGGCACTGATTTATCCACAAGACAGGCATGCTAATGCTACCTTGCCAGTCCCTGGCTTAGGTGACTTACATAGCTCATGTCCCCTCTTCGGTTCTGTTTGCACAAATGATTGATGTCTTCTGGGCTCAAGTATCCTGATAATCACCCCCTTGCACCAGAGACTACAGGTACATGCCTGCAAGAGAACACATTGAGAAAGAAGTTGAGAGTATTAACATAAACATTATTTCAATAAACCCTTTTGAACTTCTACCATTAACATTCACAAAGCACTAGGCTGGGCACTCAGGAAACAGACTAAAATGAGAATTTATCCCTTATTTATCTAAAAATTTTATTTATTTATTTAGTTATACAAGCACTGGGTACAGTCAGAAGCGCGGGAGGGTGAGAGAATTCACCAGAGCCAGAGTGGGGAGCAGAGCAGGCAGGAGGACCGAAGTGCACTGCTGAGGGGAGCAGCGGGCGGCAGGAGAGGTCTGCGCGCCAAGCGGGACCCTCTTCTGGTGGCCGGGGAGCAGCCGGGGATCGAACCGGCGCAGCAGAGGTTGCGGGCAGCTTCGCAACCCAGCGCTCAACCGCTGCGCCACTGGGGAGGCCCTATCTAAAAATCTTTTTAGAGAGATCCTTTTGTCATTGACTATACTTAAAAGCAAGAAAAAATTTAACAGTGAAATTCAAAATAAAGCAAGAGAAAATCTATCATTTAATTCCTAATTCTAAAATATGACCAAAGTAAATTTTCCTGTAAGACTCTAAGAAACTTGAGGAAATAAATTAGAAAGTATTTACTCCATCTTGAATAAGTTTTTACAAATAACAGTAATATATTTTTACTAATAACAGCAAAATTACTAAGGAATCTGAACTTGTAAATTTTTTTTTTTAATTTTTTTAAAAATTTATTTATTTATTTATTTTGATTGATTGATTGATTTATACATACATGCATACAAGCACTGGGTACAGTCAGAAGCGCGGGAGGGTGAGAGAATTCACCAGAGCCAGAGCAGGGAGCAGAGCAGGCAGAGGGACCGAAGGACACTGCTGAGGGGAGCAGCGGGTGACAGGCGAGGTCTGTGCGCCATGTGGGACCCTCCTCTGGTGGCCGGAGAGCAGCCGGGGATCGAACCGGTGCCGCAGAGGCTGCGGGCAGCTTCGCAACCCAGCGCTCAACCGCTGCGCCACCGGGGAGGCCCTGAACTTGTAAATCTTAATGATTACAGTAGCGTCATAATTTTGGGAAGTGGAAGTGACAGTGAAATTTCCAGTTTATCACATTTCTATTGTAAAACTAGGTGTAAAAATTTGGTGAGAGCCTCCCTGGTGGCGCAGGCAGTTGAGCGCCTCTCTGCGAAGCTGTCCGCAGCCTCTGCAGCGCTGGTTCCATCCTGGCCGGCCACCGAGAGTCCCACATGGCGCAGCAGACCTCTCCTGTCACACCCGCTGCTCCCCTCAGCAGTGTATTTCATCAGTCTGCCTGTTCTGTTCCCCACTCTGTCTCTGGTGAATCCTCTCAACCTCCTGCACCTCTGGCCTGTATCCCAGCTCTTGTATGCATAAATAAATAAATCTTTAAAAAAAAAAAAAAAGGAATTTTGACTATAGCATAATGGTCCTTGGGAGGTAGGGACAGTTTCTCTTCAGATTACACTGTTTAAAGCTTATTTATGAAAAGCAATTGTCCTCAGAAAATGCAGCTGAGCTAGATTAGGTGTCCCAATATGGTTTTCTGACCTCAGCCTCTGCAACTGCTTGGAATGTGCTGGGTTTTTAACATGTAGTAGTTGTTGAGATTTGCCAAGAATTGCTGGAGACAACAGAAACCCAGATCTCTCCCCGGTGGTCAGTGCAAAGCAGGTAGGCTCAATTTTTCTATTTCAGGTTAGTAATGCCTGTAATTGCTCTGTGATTCTGTGTGTGATTCTTCTTCCTTGTCAGAATCTCCATTTGTAGCTCCCATCAGATCTCTCAATCTGGTAAATTTGGAGGGATTGTCATGTGGTTTGTTTTGAAATGGCAGGAAATATGAAAGTAATTCCAACTCTCTTTCTGGTTATTTGTCCTTCCTGGTATTCAGTCTTCCTAACTTGTACAACAGTTTCACATGTTTGTCCAAGCCAGAGAGCCTCTGCCATGCTCCAGGGTTCTTGAAATGGATGATCTCTATTATCAGAATCTCATGAGGTTTTCATATTTCATATTTCATTCTACATCTTGAGTTTCCAGTTATTACTTTATTTATACCAAAATGGCTGCACATCTACCTGTTAAACCACCTAATAATCCTGAGAAAGCAAATACAACCTATGCTTAAGGCTTTACCATTAAAACAAGAGATGGGAATGACCTTGAAGGTCACTCTCTTTACCCCCTTGTCATTACAGTACAGTCCCCAGAGCAATGATACACTAAAGTCATCATAGTTTCCTGCGTGGTGATGAATTAGAATGTCTCAAACAGCAGACTGCAAAGGCTTCCCAAAGGACTCTGACAGATGGAGTAGATTTTACACATAGTAGGTTAGACTGCATGTTCTCCAATGATAAAGAAGCAGAGCAGAAAAAGAAAATGAGACTTTGATGGAATTTTAATAAAATAACTATAGCCTGGTATAATTTCTTAAACTAAACTTTTTTTTTTTCAGTGCAATAAAATTTCCTTAGCCTTTCTTTGCTTAAATCTATTTTTCTTCATAAAATATATTTAGACCCTGAACTAGTGACAGAATTCTCAACAGCTTAGTTCTTTGAAAAATAATTCTGACAATGCCACAAAAAGGACTGTAGAGAGATTCTTCCCTTGGGATATTTCACTGTAAAGACTACAGATTCATCTCCTTGGCTGTTTGTTTCTATCCCCTTGTGCTTTGGAAGCATAAATGAAATAATAATAGTTATAAAAGAAATAAAAGATGAAAAATAAAAGATGAGGTAGACGTTTTGTGTAAAACAAAGTGAGCACTATGAAATGTGGTTAATTCATGTAAATGGAGAATTAAGACTTGCAGTAAAACAGATGGGCTTTCCATTAGCAAAATAAGGTAAGTTATACCACTTTCAGGCACTTTAAAAATAACACTTTTGGCTATGTTATCTAATATTTTAGTGAAAAGAAGTCTATTGCACATGATTGCACCCTGTTCTAATTGCACATGATTTGGGTGTGCAGAATAGTGAGCTGTCTTGTCAGTACTGGGGTAGCCTTTATCTCTCCATGGGCAACAGTTGCTAGAAAATTTGATCTTCTAAAAAATGATTGCTGACGTGTTACCCACGACTAAGGGTGATAGGGGTAGTAAAAAATGGCACATTTCGGTGGGGTTTAGAAAGAAAAGGAGAAAATGAGAAACTAAAGCTCTCTGAAGCTCTAGTTCTGACAGGTATGAAATATTTAATCTATTCAGAAAAGTTTAAGAATAAAATTTTGAAGAATAGCATATCATATTCTTTTTTTTTTTTTGATTGAGAGGATTTATATTATGCTGACTTAAAGTGACTTTGGATAAACTGGAATCAGAAAGACTTACAAGACAGAAGAATAGAAACCTCTAGTTACTGCAGAGGGAATTAGTGAAACATACCTTTATGACTAAATAAATACTTCTTAGTTTTAAATAAAATGTGGACATTATATTATTCATTGTATAAAAGTTGAGATGTTTTAGGAATGTATTGAGTAAACTGGGAATTTCTTATTCATTTTAATTTATAAAGTCTTTATTTCCAAAATTAGGATATAAAAATGATGTTTTTCTATTTCTCTTTTCCCACATCCCACAAATTATTTTGCATATCTTTTCACATTTATTCCCAGAATATGGAGATATTATTTAAATAATTATTTAATTATTTAATATTCCTACTTATCCTATCCATATCACTAAAGGATATATTTATCCAGAAATGCATCATCTCATCTTTTGTGTGTGTGTGTGTTGGGGGGTGTTTGTGCTAGATAATTCCAGTTATAGTCTCTTAATTATTTGGAATTTTTGAAGCATTCATTTTTATTTGCAGGATTTTCAGGTAATATAACTGTAAAAGCTGCAGTCCTCAAATTCTCACTGTGATTATATCTCAATTTGTTAAATATACATACATATAGAAAATAACAATGCTTATATAAAATATACACACTATCTTTGCCTTTGTATTTTAGCATGGATTCTTTTATGGATGGATAATAGACTATTAAAAGGACGCAAAATCAGTATTTTTATGGACTATGAGGGTTACATTTTTTTCATCTTTTTTCCTTCAAAAAGCTATCTCTGAAATATAAAAGTAGTGTTCTAAATAACTTCAAAAATCACAAGCTTTGCATATACTTCTGGAGCCCATTCTTATTTAATGTAGGTTGAAATCAGAATAATTAAAAACATCACTATTTTTGTTTGGTCTTTGGAGATTTCATAATGAGAGTTATAACTAGGTTCAGGTGTTTTAACTAGACAGGCATACCATTCATGTGCTGTTAAGCTTGGTGTACTGGTTGTTTGCACAATTATCATCAAATTATTATTGTTTTTTTCTAACAAGTAATCATGCTTTATACACAGAGTTTAAGTGACGGTAATAACCAAATTATTTTTGAGATAACTCCTAAATTAGAAAAACTGTCAGTTGACTCCATCAAAGTTAAGAGAAGTTTATTGAACATCTTCTGCAGGTATTGAAATATTTACTGTAGCTAAGACATACTTAACTTTCTAGCTCCCTGCTAGTGAATACAATAAACACATATGGAATGAACAGGTAAAAAAAAATATATGAAAGTTCTTAGATTTTCAAATCTTATTTTTTTTTTTGTGGGACCCTCGCCGGTGGCCGGGGATCGAACTGGCGTTGCAGAGGCTGCGGGCAGCCTCGAACCCAGCACTCAACCGCTGCGCCACTGGGGAGGCCCTCAAATCTTATTTTGATAAATAACATTATGCAAAACTGAATAAAAAAAATGCTTTCATCCAAAACTTGCACTGTTGATTTGAAGTTGTCAGGGCCCCTCAATTGCATTATGTGACAGTGTGATAGAGAAACACAGGCGCTTTGTTTTCATGGTGAGTTAACCTTGTTCTTCCTCTAAGAGAGGATTGGTTCATATTAAGGGTAGAAATGCTACTCTCCTAGCTTTGCTGTTAAGAGTATTTGTCTACCTCTCCTACTCGGTTTTCGGGTCAACTGGTATTAAGTTGTTGATACTACCCAGCAATCCCTATTTATGCTTCTGAACGAAGAGCCCAGCTTTCACCTTCTTTGACTCATTGCTTTAATTTTTTTGTCTTCATATAGTATCCATTTCTCATACCAACATCTCCAGCTTGCCTTTAAACAGTTCATCCAACCACACAATGCACACTGAGGATGAGACCACACTGAACAACTACCAAATGCACGCACACATCACACCTGAATAGGTAAACTGTCGACGTTGACGTTGACATAGCGATTGTCTTCTTAGTTCTACTAATTTTATGTGTGATTGAAGTAAATTGTTCCCTCTAAGTTTCACTTTAACTGTGGGATGAAATAATTCCTAAATATATCTCATGATACTATTTGAGAATAAAAAGATAATATGCTCAGATATTTTCTGTAACTCTTGTGGTTAGCATGGTCATCATGTGTTAGACTCTGTAAATCTCATTCTGTTCTTAGAAATTTGCTAAGGACTATGCTTTTATGCTCTTTCCATGTTGCTGTATGTTTATGTAGCTCATTGTTCCTAATTGCTGCATAATATCCTATACTTTTATGTATGCTTTCTTCTTGATGGTGGACACTTGGGTTGTCTCAAACTCTATTTACCATCAATGACACTGTGATAAAGACCATAGTCATGTTTCCTGATGGATTTGTGTGACAATTTCTCTGGAAATACATGTGAGATGCTAGCAATGTGTGGACTACATTCAGAGCACCACCCTCTTCATCTGCAGGATGTAACCATCTCAACCCCTCACCCATGCCCAGCAGTTCAAAGGTTAACATGCCCCATTGCCTTGTCAACACTCATCTTATCCACTTTTCTCTTGTATAACAATTTTCTGGGGCTGGTGTTATATCTCATTGTTGTTTTATTTATTTTGTCTAAACACAAGTGAGTTTATAGTCTATATATTTCTAGTATTTTTGTATTTTTTTGTAAATTACTTTTCTATTTTTGCCTCCTCCCTTTTTTTCTACTGAGGCCGCTGTCTCTGACTTGTAAGAATTTTTTTTAATACTAAGCTCTTTGATTTTAGATATTGGAAATATTTTCTCTCAAGTCATTAGATGTTTCTCTTGAGCTTTGTTCATGGTGTAATTCATAGAACACAGAACTGAAGTTCTTATTTTTGAAGTAGTTGAGTTACTCATTTTAATGACACTGATGTTTGTATAATCCTGAAAATATATTGAAAATGAATGAATTATATGACATAATGAATTATATTATGAATGACAATTGTATAGTGTGTGGAATTTATCTCAAATAAGTATTTTAAAAAATAAATTGCCAAGTTTATCTATAAACTATAAACCAACAAAAAATAGATATGCAAGTTCTGGATAATCTTAATAGATAAAATAAATGGATGTATGTATGCATTGGTAAATAAGGAATAAAATTGTTACGATTTATAGTTAATACTACCCTTCATATCTAAAAGCTAATAAAATAGCAAGCTATATGAATTGCTGGATATAAGATCAACACTAAAACTTTATAACTGTAATTATCTACAAGAAAAAATATAATTTAAAAACATTAACAGTAGTAATAAAACACCTAGAAACTAGCAAAGCACAATTCCTCTATGTAATAAAATGTTAAACTTTATTAAAAGATGTAGAACAAATCTGGGTAAATCTAGTTGGAATGACTTAATATCATAAAGATATCATTTCTCCTTAATATATAAATATAATTGACTTCCAATCAAATTTTCAAGAGAATAAAAAAATCCTTTTTTCTAGATTGTATATTCCTTTTTCTTGTAGCTCAACTAAAAGGATATTGATTCATTTTTCTGTGAGTATTGGTCATTCATTTTTGTTACATAATGCCTTGTAGTTAAGGAAGTTTGCTGAGATATATTAAATCACAAGTTGGCAGATATGCTTTAAAATATATTTTCCTGCATCTCTTGAGAACATTATGCAATTTTCCTCTGAAAACTATTATTGTGATGAGACATAGTCATACATTTACTTGGGTTGAACCAATCTTGCATTCCTGTTATATGCCACAATAATTGAATACAATTTTCAAAATTTATTGCAGGACTTTCTTAGCTAATATTTTATTTGCATACTTGCATCTATGTTCATAAGCCATACTTTTTTATTCTGCCTTTAGCTTTGACATTTATTTTACATTAGCATATGAAATGATCTGGGTAACAAGCTTCATGAAACAACTTGCATAAGATTAGCTCTTTATTAAAACAAATGGTAGAACAGTTGAAGTTCAATATTGTTGACCAATGGCTCAAAACCACTGGTCTCTGTAACAAATGGGAGTTGGGAGAATTCTCAGCTTATTTGAAGCACTGAAATAATACTTTAATTCAGAACAACAGATTTCAAAAATTCTTATTGACTTTTTAAATAATTTAGTAAGTGAGGTCTATTTGTTTCTTGTTCATTGTGTTCAGTATCTCCTTAGCAACAGAATTTGCAAATTGAAAGCAGTGCGAACAGTGTTTTGAAGTACTGCATTGCTGCGGGGAACTTGCATGGATTAAATAGAGAAAGGACAAAAATTTTATCCTTTCAGTATCATGGCTGCTTTTAAAAGGGACATTACTTATGAATAAGAAATACTGAGTTACGGGCCTCTCTGGTGGTGCAAGGGGTTAACATGCCACCTGTGAAGCTAGCCACAGCCACTGTAGCATGAGTTCCATCCCCGGTCAGGGAGATACACCCACATGGCACAGCAGACCTCTCCTGACTGACCCGCTGCTCCCCTTAGCAGTGCATTTCAGTCAATCTGCCTGTTCTGTTCCCTGCTCTGTCTCGTGAATCCCCCCACACACCCCCACACACCTCTGGCCTGTACCCCAGTTCTTGTATGCATAAATAAACAAATTAAAAAAAAAGAAATACTGAGTTACAGTGATAATTACACCCACTGTCATGACGCAAAAAACTCTTCCAACCTGGAGGCCAGAGACATCACCATGTGTAGCATTAAAGAAGAAGGATCTAGAAATTGATACTAATACTGATTTTTTTTTGTCAAAGGACAATATTTTAAAAAGTTGTTAGTCAAGAGACTCAATGTCATGCTAAAACATGAAAAAGTTATATCATGAAAGATGGCATTGTGTTTTTCAACAAATCAAACTTGAAAGATAAGTTAATTTTATTGCAGTACCTGTTCATTGTATCAGCTCATAATACAGTTGTTGAGTGTGTTTTTTCATTAATGGATGTCCAGTGGGCAAGAGAATGGAATAAGTTGTCTGTGGCCCCTGTAAAATATAGATCAGATATTAAAAAGGATTTTTAGAAGCCAATTCTGCAAAACAAGAAATGGTTAAAAAGAGCCTTAGTAGGGAGTATAACAGCATAATTTCATAATTAAAGAAGTATGAAATTTAGATATTTACACTGTAGTGAGGAAAGATGGTTTCAACTAAATTATAGTAGACGTATCTTATTTGGGTCTAACATCCATGGACTTAAAGTTCACTTTTAGTAAAGGGAGACTCAAACAAAAACTAGGAAAGCTCTTTCACTAAGAAAAAGCATGCAACTTGGAGATGGATAAAAATCCTTTCTTGGATTCCTAACTTAATAGAGCACAGCTTGAGCAGGGACCCTATGTCATCTGAGAATACCTGGGTGGTCTTAGTGTGTTAAGGGATAGTGTGAAAAACATTGAAATGGCAAAAGAGCACTGTCTCTGGAATAGTAAATATTTTCATTTTTTTTTTTCATTTTATTTTTCATTGAGGTAACATTGTCTTGCAGCTCTGCATATGATTTATAGGTTCACACCTGTTCAGATGTGTGTTACCACCCCACACCCACCAATAAGGCACCCATAGTCCTCACCCATAGTCCATTGGGCCCCTCCCCCTGAGGTTCCCCCAGTTTTACTGTCAGATTCCTAGGGTTTGTTATTGGCTTAGTTTTATCTCACATATATTTTATTTCTCTATATTCTATATATCCATTTATTTCCAATCATTGTAAGAAAGTTTGTTTTAGAAATGCAGGAATTTAGCATAATTTATGTTTTTTCCACATGCTCCTCCTTTTCTCTTCTATCTGTTTCTATCTTGTCTAAAAGACAAGAAAAGAATAAATGATTCAGACCCAACTGTCTCTTCTCTCTGGAAAAGGCACAGACATTCACTGAGCATGACCTTCTATGGTGGATTCATGAACTCTGTATTCCTTATCTGTTATTCACATATAAGGGCATAACCATATTTTCTTGTGTTTCTTCTTTGGGAAATTCAAAGAATTTTTTTCTCCACATATCCTCAATCAATGTCTCATGCAGTATCTGCTTAGCAAGGACACAGCATTGCAACCCTGCTGGGAGAAGTCTAGGCTTTCTCCTCTGATCAGTGGCTCCACATGCTCCACAGCAGCCAGGACACAAAGGCTTGGCTGCCCCAGGGGGGATAGGAGGGTCTGATGATCAAGAATTGGAGAACTTTTTTCTCTTGCAGGTGTCTGGAACCCTAATACTCAAGTCCAAGGTCACCGAGTCACACTGAAATGATGCCATTGAGTCATACACCACATGCCTGATATTTGTCTTATTCCTGTAGTGATGGTGCCCTAGTCTGCCCTTTGAGCTCATATTTCTCTCTTTGCTAATGAAGATGATTTAGGGTACTAGGAAGAGTGGAGAAATCTGAGTCTAGGTGCCCTGCGGTCTGGACAAGTACTTCCTCACCTGAGTGTGAAGATGGGCTTCACTTTACAAGGTGGAAAACTATTATGAAGAACCACACAATACACAAGAATTTCAAAAGGAGATGCTTCTCCATCACCTGGAGAATGCTGCTGCCCGACCAAGTGGATGCTGAGAAATTGAACACTCTGGATGTGAACCCAGGTGCCTTCTCAGAGTGATGCCTCAGAGTGAGGGTCCTGAGCCTATGGGACGGGTGGAGGGGAAGGTGGGCTCTTAACCTTCCCCAGAGCCTCCCAGACACCTCTTCCCATCAGGGGCCTGACTCTCTCCCCTCTCTCTCCGAATTCCTGTTTTCCAGAGCCTTTATTTTATCCCACACTTCTACCCAGTACAACTTCTCTTGATTCCCTCATAACCCAGTATGTATTGTACTAATCATTGTTGGAAATGGAGGGGTTGTGTAGAACCACCCCAGAATTGTCCAAACTGAGGAGCAAGTAGCTGCTTTTCTTGTCCAACACCTCCTGTTTTTCATGGGTTCTGGGCGATTTCAGAGCCCAGATTTCAGTGCCCGGCACTTCCAGCCTATGGGCAGGGAGGCTGAGTTGTCTCACTGCCAGAGAGCGCCCCCCGTAGGAGGGTCCCATAAGGACTAGACAGCCTGAACTGGTCACAGACAACGCCAGCTGCAATCATCCGGCACCTTTTTCTTAAATCTGCCTCTAGATCCAGGCATTTGTAAAGGGATCTTATGAGTCTGTGGTGCAACTTTGTAGGACTATTTGAAAAATGAAATATTCTGTTCTTAGTTTCCCAAACATTATTAAGCAATTTGTTAAAGTAGCTGTGGTATCGTCTTGAGCTGCTCGTGAAATCTGTATTTCTGCTCCATCCATGTTGTTATCAATAGCATAAGTTTTATCTCTTGTGATTGCTGAATAGTAGTCTATTGTGTATACATACATCTTCTTGGAAGGGATTATGCTAAGCAAAATATGCTGGAAGGGATTATGCTAAGCAAAGTAAGCCAGAAGTAAAATATAAATTGCGGATGGTTTCACTTCTATGCAAAATACAGAGAACCAAAGTAAGGATCAGGAAAAAGACAAAACTTGCAAACTGACACATGGATTGAGGCATCCACGGGGAAGGAGAGGGAAGAACACCAAGACTGTGGGATGGTTCATGGGTGCTATGGTTGTGGGAGAACTATGAGGACCACACCCAAGGGAGGAAGTCAAACACTGTCCAAAAATAACAACAATGTAAGAAAATAGAATAAGAAACAGAAAAAGGAAACCCATTGTAACCACATGGCCATGGCTCAGCCACCTCCGGGCTTCCTGGCCACCCAGCTATCCTGGCCAGGAACCTCACTGATTGATTTCCTCACATCTCAGATTGAATTCCTACATCGGCTCCAACTCAAATTTGATCAGTTTAACTTGCTGAGAAGGTCAGCCTGGGCACGTCACGCTGGGTAAAAAGGAATGGCTTCAGGAGAGATTGTTTCTAAGAAAATCGCTTCCCAAGTAACACCAGTGTTTCTGTGACCGTTCCTAAAATTTTGCTCTCAAAATTATCACTTTTTCTCTTCAACTTGAGAACAATGGCCAAAATGTTTCTATTGAATAGGACATTTCCACTTGACTTCAACATGACTACTACAGAGGAAAATGTTCCCACCAATACTCAGCAGCCTCTGTGTCCTCCCCACTGTGCAAGTGTCCTATTCCTGAGCGGCTCCACGCTGTCAGGTTTGGGCACAGATGAAGCACCGTCCATCAGCAGATATTTTTCTGTTCATGTCTCCTTTCAATGTCTTCCTCTCAACCCTGAATCCCCAGTTGACTTATATGTTCTACTCACCTTCAACTTCTGGAGTGAATGTGGGCACCCCCTTCTCCTAGGAGGAAGGTGAAGGCAGATAATCCCTGAAGTCCTGTAGTAATTTGCAAGTATAAGTATGGTGCTAACTAACACTTTGCTTGCACTGTGTTCTTTCAGGTGTTTCCAAGGTATATCAATGAGACCCACCTGAGCTCCCCAAATTAGTATGGCAACTCATCAGTGACCACAGATGTGTGTAAATAGACTGGTGAGCTTAATGCAAGTGCAAGTTAATAACACAACAGTCCAACTCGATCATCCTCAACGGCCATATTCCAAGAGACCTGGGGAATTTTTCATCCCAGAAAGTACTGTTCAGATTTCTCAAGTTCCCATCTCCCCTGGAGAGACATGCCCTGAAGTTGCCAATATTTCAACCAGAGACACACTTGTCAGAAAAGAGTCACTCAGATATCATCACTCCCGCTTGTCGGAAGCAAATAGCGGAGAAGCCCTTCTGAATAATGAAACACCCTCCTCCCTGGAGTCATCAGCAGAATACACTGCTCCTCTCCCCCAGCTCCGTGGGGACTACAGACAGTACATTTGATGCAAAGTTTCTTCAACTGTGCACTGTCATATTCAAGCCCGAGGCTGTAGCATTTTTGACTGCTACAATCCAGCTGCTTTGCAGTCTGCTCTCACTAATAACTCTGTTATAATATTTATAACACACCCTATTAAATGGAGTGCCTTTTCCCCACAGACATTGTCAAATTGGCCTCCATCTTTAGTTCAGGCTCGTGCCTTCATTCTTTTCTGAGAAAGGGCAGCCCTGCTGACAGGGAGGATGGTTAGTGAGGGTCTCTGCCAACATGACACCCATGGGAGCTAAAGCAGGGTGTCCCATCTGCCTGGATTTGGCTTCAAGCCACTTGCGCGGTTGATTCCAAGGGCTGTCAGACACGCAGCTGGAGCCTCGCTCCTCACATCAGGGTGGGTCTTAGGTTTGCTCACGGACTAGAGAACTTGCATTTCTGTGTGAGTGTGAGTGTTATTTTTGTTATTGAAGCAGATGAATTTCTCACTGTGGTGTTTGTAAGACTCCATATTCTGAGATTAACACAACCTCTATTACCTAATGCAAATACCCCAGAGTTAAAATTGTGTCTTAGAGGCCTTAGGGGACATGAACAGGATGATGAGAGGAATGAAATGTGTTCATGGTGGGCCCGCAGGAGATGGGTCCTTGAGACTGCGTCTGCCAACATCACTGCTCTAAGCATTCTTGTAATTGAAACGGACAGACGCCACGCGCAGGACACAAAGGCCGTGGTGGAGGTCACGTACGGTGACATAAGAATGAAAATGAGGGCCTCCCCTGGGGGTGCAGCAGTTGAGCGGCTGAGCTGCAGGCTGCCCACAGCCTCTGCAGTGCCGGAAGGCTGATATCCTGTCTACTCTTCTGGTGTAGAGAGTTTTCCAGGGAGGACAGTGATTGGGTATTTCTTTGTACTGCAAATAACAAGTATTTTTGTTCATGGAAACAAAATAGAGAATCAGCCAGGGCCTCCCTGGTGGCACAAGGGATTAAGACGTAACTTATGAAGCTGTTCTCAGCCTCTGCAGCACAAGTTCAATCCCCCGGCCTGCCAGGGAGCTACCCACATGGTGCAGCAGACCTCTCCTGACTTGCCTGCTACTCCCCTCAGTGCTGCATTTTGGTCAATCTGCCTGTTCTGTTCCCCACTCTGTCTCTGGTGAAACTTCTCACCCCCCACATCTGGCCTGTACCCCAGCTCCTGTATGCATAAATAAATAAATCTTAAAAAAAAATCAAGTTTAAAAAAAAAAGAGAGAGAATCAGCCAAGGCAAAATGGCTCTGGCAGGTCACAGAGGCCCAGGCATACAGTCAACAAAATTCGTAATAAAATAAAAAATTAGTCTCCATTATGAGTTGTAAATAACAATCAGATATTATAGCATTTAGCTCAAGTCTCAGGGGGAAAACTTCTCTTTCAAAGTTTGTGTGTGCATGTGTGTATTTTATATGATGAAGGAAACAGGAGTTAGAAGTCTGAAAAAAATTGTAAGTTTTTGCAGCAAAATCACAGTGAAAGCCTGGTCACACAGAGATGTTGTTTTTTCTCTCAATTAAGTCAGAAAAAAACATAAACATCTTTTCAGAGTCATAGCAGTTTTAGCTGGTTAATGAGTGACAAGAGATAAAGCAACTGACTGTTGGAAAGGAACTGTTGGCACTGCCTGATCCAGTTGACAGAAATCATATCCCCAGGTGAAGGCCAGAACAAAGGAGTAGACGCCCCAGACATGGCGTTGGCAAAGAAGTGGAGGGCTAGCATCTCACATTTCCCTCTGTTACGTGTACTGTGCAAGATAAAGATGCAAGTCTTGAAGTGACCATTTATTGAATACATAAAAAAAATCTAAGTGATAAGAAAAGATGAATTGGAAGTTTTTTTTTGGTTTGTGTTGTAGAATGATGCTTTCATGGTATCTTACAACGAATGGGGTTCTAGATTTTCCTCTATTTACATTATATTTAGCTTTTCTGTCTACTTCAGCACAGAACTTGTCCTACATTTTCTGGAAAACTTAATTGCCAGAAGAAAAAAGAAAATGGGAAGAAAATGCAAGAAAATTGGGGTGCAGGAGAAAACAACTGTGGAAGTAAGTGACAAGCTATGCACATTCACTTTATAGAAACGGCTTTGAAGCCCAGCCAGTTAACCCGATAGAGAAATTTTAGGATCAACATTTTTTTCATGAGTTAAATCTGATAACTAATAATAAGCACATTAAAATACACTGAAAGGGTGTAGTTTAAAGAGCCAAACAAAATAAATGTTACAATGGCCAGCTTTGCAAACAAGGATCACCATTTGGTTATTCTTTATGTTGCTACTAACAGAGGATAAATCTCAGCTATTCTGAGATATCTTGTTCCATTAATTATGTTTTTTTCTTAAATCGCCGTTGTTGGCGTAGTCCTACCACCGCCCCAGCACCATGAACGGTCACCTCACCTTCACACTCTCCTGCCTCAGCGGCTTTGTTTCCTCCTTGCTCAGGGACCCGCCGACGTGGGCCGCGTTAACACCAGACCATGCAGAAGGCGGCGGGGTCGTCATGGAGAAGAGTCAGGGACCTGGGCTGCGCCCCTGTAGTGGCTGGAAGAGTACAGAGCAGGTGTTCTATGACCCAAGCAGACAGGTGAAGGAGTCCCGGAGCCCTCGGTGGCTTTTTCAGGCTTTTATTGAGTTTACCAGGCACATGGCAGGCAGGGTGCCAGGGGCCCAGAGGCGGGCAGGCCTCCCAGGCCCCAGCAAGGCTTCACTCTTTCTGGGCTCTCTGGTGATCTCTGGTGAGCTTGTTCTCTCTCTTCTGCTAGTTCTGTTCTGCTCTCTCGCCTGTTCTCCGTGACGCCGCCCTTATAAGCCTGGTCTCAGCCCAGGTGAACCCACCTACGCATGCCCACACCCTACTCCAGGTAGCCGCCATCAGGCATGCATTCAGGACCGCAGATCCATCGTCCATCCTAATGGCGAGAGGGCAGAAAAGCCTGACAATTATTTAGCTTACAGACCCCCACAATCCCCCAGCAACCAGCCCGCTGTGTGGGCAGCTGATGGACAGATCCCCAGAGGCATCTCCATGAAGCTGCGGGAGGAGAGAGAGGAGAGTCAATCCTGGCCGAGGGCTCACCTGGCTCAAGAGAATAGCGAAAGAGACCTTCACCCCAAGACAATGCTGTCGCTCTGGACCTTGTGCTGTCCAGCTCCCAGGTGACCCCCACAGCTGAGACCCATTTCAAAGTGCCATGTGGAGCCGGGTGCTCCTCCTGGTGCCTTGTATTTCAGTAAAGCTCCTGCAACAAGCACCAAACCTCCTTCCCCAGGGATGTAAACAAACAAGTTATTATGATGCCTTCTCTGTTAAACAGACATGGAGTTTAGTTTCTTGGACAAGTCTTATTCCACAGAGAGCACCAGCAGCAGAAAATACTAGAGTTGTGATAGAAGATTTAATAAGATGTTTAATATGACAGATGGAAGAACCTAAGTTGAATAGGCCAGCCAAGGATGACATCAAGGACAAAGGCAATTTTCATGCAAACTACCCAGAACCAGTGCTACTTTCCAGTCAAGGAAACGTGTCCACGAGGTACAGAGGGTGACCTGGTTGGGACTCCTCACCAGCAGCAAAATGAAGAAACACAGCTTTAATACACCTCCCCACAAGGATTTTGCTCACTCTGGGTATAGTTGAACTGCAGTTAAAACTTGTTTTATTTCATGCTGTTTTAAGGACATATAATAAAATGATGCTTTGGGTTTTTATAGGACCAAAGTATATATTGACTTTGTTTTTCAGGAGATAATCTGTATCTTAGTAGGTGACATTCCTTCCTTCATGAATTTTAATTATATAGATCAATATAAAACATGTCTCATTGCTACAGGGTGATTTCTAGAGTTAGGTCAAGAGAGCATAAATTTGAACCATTTTCCAGAGTTTTCTTACAGTCCAGCTGACAGCGGTTCCTGTGTCTTCTCTGTAATGTGCACAACTATAAAGACGGTGCGGGGGACCTGCAGTTACGCATTCCTCTCTCCTTACCCTTCACTCAGCAAGACTTCTGAGTATTTACTCATACCACATCCTTTACAGGATGTTTCCAGAAGGGGAAGGAGACAAATTTGAACAAAACACCTGCCCTGGAGGAATTTCTGGTAGGTTCAACTTGGACTAAATATCAGCCAAAGGTCAATTATGATGCACTATTGTTTATTCTATCATTTGTTCCTTTGTGTTTTCATCCCTTTAGCCTTCGTCCACCCAATAACTCATTTAGCAAACAATTAATACATGTTGTTGTGCTTCACGCCCTGTAGTGATAAAAACTGCATAAACCATAGTATTCTAGGGATAACATTCTCAAATGAATTTAATTAGGAGGGTAAAATTAAGCAGATTGAATTATTGTAACCCAATATTCAATTCTCATTCCAATAAAAGGGTTACCCATGGTTGACCATCTCCATCCTACTGCGTCCCCAGTGGATGCTGGTTTGGTCCATGTGGCTCCTTGTGTCCACCGGTGTGAGATTGAAGTGCTGAACCCTGAATCTCAGAGGTGACTTTAGAGCGATTGCATGTTTCTACCATCTTTCTGGTTCTTCTTCTCTTGCCATGAAAAAGGGAGCTTGTTCTTCAGCCTGTGTCCTAATATAAATGGAAGACACATGGAAAAGGGCTCAGCAGTTTCCATGAAGGCTGTGAGGAATTGACATATAAGCCAATGAGATTTTTTTTTTTGGTTGCCGCTACTCAAATTCATCTATCAAGTTCTGGAATTATTTATGGAAAATGTTCTGAGGAAACTATGCTTTGAATTTTTCTATCCAGGGCCTCCCTGGTGGTGCAAGGGGTTAAGACGCAACCTATGAAGCTAACCACATTCACTACAGCATGAGTTTGATCTCCAGCCAGGGAGCAACCCATATGGCACAGCAGACCTCTCCTGCCTCACCCACTGCTCTCCTCAGCAGTGTATTCAGTCAATCTGCCTGTTCTGTTCCTTATTCTGTCTCTGGTGAATCCTCTCATCCCCCCCCCCCCAACATCTCTGGCCTGTACTCCAACTCTTGTATTCATACAAATAAAATAAATCTTTAAAAAAATAAGATGGTTCTTATCATTTAAAACAGCATGAGAAAAACCCAAGGAATTATGGACAAGAATGATATGTTTTGAGAAAAAGACAGTTTGGTAAATTCTAAGTCAGAGAAAATATTTAATCAGGAAATACACTGAACAAAGGTGTGGAACAAATGAAGACACACAGACTACATCAGAACGATGTTTAAAAATGTGAATTGACCTAATTTACTAATTATTTGATGGAGAGGGGTTAGAATTAAAGTTTGACATCTGGAACCACACCACATATCTGTGTGATGGTACCATCCAAGAAAACCGGCAACAAGGAATCAATGTTGTAGGTGCTTTTTAGGAAGAGAATGGGATGAAGTCAGCATCACCCTAGAAGAACTGGGCTGTAGGCCAGAGGTGCGGGGGTTGAGAAGATTCACCAGAGACAGAGTGGGGAGCAGAACAGGTGGACCTGCTGACATACACAGCTGAAGGCAGCAGGGAGCGAGACAGGAGAGGTCTGCTGCGCCATGTGGGTCAGCTCCCTGGCCGGGGATCGAACTCAGGCTGTAGTGGTAATAGCACTGAGACTTAACCTCTAGGCTACCAGGGAAGCCTCTTGGGCTGGGGGGTGGGGGATTCAGACTCAACATAGGTAAGGATACTTAAAGCCATTTTCTCCCCACCCACCAGAGCTATAAATGGCTATTTTTCCACTTTACTTTTTCATACTATTTAAAATTTCATTCTGGGGCCTCCCCGGTGGCGCAGCAGGTTGAGCGCCACGCTATGAAGCTGTCTGCAGCCTCTGCAGTGCGGGTTCGATCCCGGGGGCCAGAGAAAATCCCACATGGTGCAGCAGACCTCTCCTGCCGCGCCCACTGCTCCCCTCAGCAGTGTCTTTGGTCCGTCTTTCCTGTTCTGCTCCCCGCTCTGGCTCTGGTGAATCCTCTCACCCTCCCGTGCCTCTGACTATACCCCAGTCCTTGTATAAATTAATAAATCTTTTTTTTAAAAAAGTAAAATTTCATTCTGTAATCTGTACATTGGGTATCAGCAGGTAGGAGATGGGTCCAGAATCGTCTTTACAATGATACTGAGAAAAAAAAAAATTCTCCAATTCTGGCTAAGGTGTTGCTGTTTAATAGAAGAAATGATGTGCTTCAACGACCTCTAAGTGATGAGTACCATGGAGGCTGGTCTTGGTAAGATTTAGAGTGACGCATGTGAACTGAGATAGCCTGATCTTGTTGCAAATGCAAATAGAGACATATCCAAGTATTTAAATGATTTTCCCAAAACTGAAACATGGTATTGAAATCATATGATCCTGAAAATAAAGGTATTTGAAGCATACAACTCTTGCCAAAAATGCATTCATTTACTCATGGGGAACACTATGAAAAAATACCGAGTTATTTGGGTGTGTGTATAAAATTGCTGTTTTATCAATGAGTTTCAAATTAAATGTATCAAATATAGAGACCCAGTAATTTAGCAAATTGACTGACTGTGCTTCACAAAGAGCTGTATACATGTTGCTCTTTTTAGTTCCTTTATTTCTAGCAAATTACAGCAGCATCTTTTATGACCGTAGCCTATTTATCTTAGCAGGAAGCATTAGTGAAATGCCTTTGCATACCAAGGATGCTTATCTGATAAGTGTTTCTCTGTGCATCGAATGTTTTAACATTCATAAACAGAGAGAACAATTTTTCCCCCTGGGTAAAATCTATTTCATAGATTAATATACAACCTTTCATCATTTAAATGTGCTGCAGGGGCCTCCCTGGTGGCACAAGGGGTTAAGCACCGCACTTGCAGTTAGAGATACATGTTTATGATGCTGCTTTGGTGCACTGATAGGTGGATAATACATATTAGGTTCTTTCTAAAGCAACACAGTTGTATTATTCACACCATTGCCTTTAATGAGCTGGCTCTGAGCCATCATCATCAATCCTGACACTTACGCTCCGTTCATGTTGTGCCAGAGCCTGGTGATGACATAATTGTTGCTTGTATAATAAGTGCCAATGAGAAGTACATTAGCCATGAAAAACCTAATTTATAACCCAAAGGGGCAGAGTAACCATTATCTGGAAAAAATTAGAAGGTCTCGCGGTTTCAAAATCAATGCTTCTTCATGGCAGATAAAATATATGTTTAATATCTTACAACTTGTGAAGATGGCAGGGTTGATTGAAATAGCTCAAAAATAGAGATGAGGGCCAGGCAGGCAAGCAATATGGAACTTGTAATTTATTTCTTTAATATAACAGCCGTTTGTCAGGTGCGTCACAGGAATGTGGAGTTGGCTTTATTATTGTTTCCACACAGCTCAACACAGATGAATAATTCATTCCGAGGCAGAGAAAAGTGAAGGAACATCAACAGTTATTTAACCTGACCACTATTGTATTTCAAAGAACTGTGTGGTCACCGATGTTTTCAGACAAAATACACTCAGTTAAATGTATTTTTGAGTAAGCACCAAAGGCTTTTTTTCAGTGTAACGATACCCCAATATGGCAAACTTAAAGGTCACCAAATTTTTGGTCTGAAGGTGTGTGCACCCCAGTGGGTGAGGATGAGGTGAGGAAGCTGTGATGATGTGTTAAGTAAGACTTCTTGGGTTCCTTTCAGTGCTGTGGGAGGGCTTATATGAAAATGTATCCCCCAAACAACTATGAACCAGAGACACACTATGGGGCAGGGCAGGGAAAAGAGAGATTAGGGTCAAAATAAGGGGGTTGCAATTATATGGGGAATATAAAAATAAAATTTAAAAAAATGCACCCCCTAAGCTTTCTAGATGAATCTCCGTTTTGATACGTAGAAGCAAATGGGAGTATAAACTACGTATATATATTATATACTGCACTGACATCATACTTGACTCAATTCTGCTTGCTTGGATCTAAAAACGGTGTTTACATTTAACAGTTTGGGCCAAATTTAACAATGGAGGTCTCAAAAACTTTCTCCAATTGTAGCACGCCTTACAAGACATTGCAAATGAAAAAAGCTGTGATAATGCGCTACACATTGGATTTGTTCTGGAAGCAGTTCAAATGAATTATGGGTCAGGGATATCTCCTGCTCCGGTGTGTGTGCGACACGGGAAGCACTTTGTAGATTTAGTCCATTCTGTCTTCAGTTAGTGAAGAAGTTTATCAGCTGATTATCTGCCACACCGCATAGTTAACCAAATGACTGACAAATTTTGTTGGTTGAGCCCATCTGAAGATTCCTGCGAACCTAATCTTGGATGTTACTCAAGACTCCATGTGTTGTATCATGGAATACTCTTGCTGAAGAAGGTATGTCAAAAAACCTAATTTAAGAATTATGAGATTATCTCAACTAGAGCTCTAGTTTATGATGTGTTTATACATATTAACTTATACACATTAACTTATACATGTTAGCAGAACTTTCAGAAATTAAAGATAATTTATGCACAAGATTAAGTGTAATCAAAAAGACTCAGATTTTGGGCCTCTCCTGGTGGCACAGCGGTTGAGCGCTAGGCTGCAAGGCTGCCAGCAGCCTCTGCAGTGCCGATTCCATCCCTGGCAGCCGATGAGCCGATGAGGGTCCCACCAAAAAAAAAAAAAAAAAAAAAGGACTAAGATTTCTATTATTTATCATGCAAGGCTGTTTTGAAGCTTTACTGTCCATATGATATTAAATATAAAATAGCAGATAATATAAGAATCAAAATAAGGCGGGAGGTGCAATTGTATGGGGAATATAACCAAAATGAAAATGCATACATTGTGCAAAGATGAAAAAAGATGTAAGAATTGTATAAAATAAAATATTTAAATTAAAAAAATGATTTAGGGGTGTTTTGCTTTTACCAAGGCCTAACCTACTTTGTTGTGACTGATATACACAGGTGGTTACAGAGAGTAAAGGAAACATGTTAAGTATCTAACTCATTAGTCTAATGGACATATATGTACCTGCAGTAGTCAGTTAAATCAGAAAGGAAAACAAGTAGAAATGTGAATTACCCACAAGCTCAAAAATTTCTGTTTGCTGAAAGGTATTTCTAGCATCTTGGTTATTCATGTACAAGGATCTTAATTTCATTATGAATATGGATCTGTTTGCTTGTTCTGGTTGATGAACAGTCGTATTAGGAAATCTATACTTGGAATCATTCACAAATCACATTCAGCTCCATGCCTCTCCCAAAGATAAATTATACTTTGACTGCTAATGCATGTATTGTGAATGATCACTACAATTTCTTTTAACTTTTAAGTCAAGGTCCTTGGTGACTTGCATGACTAAGCAAAAGTAAAGAAAACAGTATTAAAAATGTGATCACTGTGATAGTGAAGGCAAAGATAAACAGCTGGGACTACATCAAATTAAAGAGCTTCTGCACAGCAAAAGAGACAATAACAAAAACAAAGAGAAACCCCACCAACTGGGAGAACATTTTTGCACACAACACTAATGATAAAGGACTGATCACAAAAATCTACAAAGAGCTGATGAGACTCAACAACAACAAAGAAAATAATCCAGTCAAAAAATGGGCAGGAGAGTTAAAAAGAAACTTCTCTGAAGAGGAAATGCAAATGGCTAACAGGCATATGAAAAAATGTTCAACATCACTTGCAATCAGGGAAATGCAAATCAAAACTACCATGAGATACCATCTCACACCATTGAGAATGACACATATTAAAAAAACTAGCAACAACAAATGTTGGCGAGGGTGTGGAGAAAAAGGAACTCTTCTGCACTGCTGGTGGGAGTGCAAACTGGTCCAACCACTATGGAGAGCTGTGTGGAGATTTCTGGACCTACTAAACATAGAGCTTCCATAGGATCCAGCAATTCCACTCCTAGGTATTTACCCAAAGGACACAGAAACAGTAATTCCAAAGGGCACCTGCACCCCTATGCTTATTGCAGCACTATTCACAATAGCTAAGATATGGAAACAACCCAAATGCCCAAAAATAGATGACTGGGTCAAGAAGATGTGGTGCATATATACCATGGAATATTACTCAGCAATCAAAAAAGATAAACACATGCAATATGCAGCAACATGGATGGAGCTGGAAGGGATCATGCTCAGTGAAATAAGTCAGAAAGAAAAAGAAAAATACCGAATGGTCTCACTCATAGCAGGAATTTAGAAAACCTAAATAAGAGACCAGGAAAAAGACTAATCAATGCAAAAAAAATGATCAAAATCAACAAGCAACTATAAACCAGAGACACACTGGGGTGGGCGGGAAGAGGAAGAACTAGAGTCAAAATAAGGGGGGGGGGGTGCAATTGTATGGAGAATATAACCAAAATGAATATGCATGCATTGTACAAAGATGAAAAATGATGTAAGAATTATATAAAATAAAATATTAAAAAAAAAGAAAAATATAGCTAGAGAAAAAAAAAAAAACTGTGATCACTGTCTATTTTTTCCCTACTATTTACTATGCCAGGGAAGATAAAATGGCCAAAACTTTTCAAGTAGGAAAGGCCAGAACAAAACCTTTGTCTTTCACAAAAAATCAACTTCTAATAAATTTTCAGTTACCTAAAAGGAGCTCTACTTCTGCCACAGAAATGTGTGCCTTTGTCAGCCTTGAACTTAGCATTCTGTTTGTGTGTTTGGCAGGATAAGTGGACTGTGCTTGGTAACACGTGCAGAATCTTAGTAGCTTAAAAATAGCAATATTTGTTATTCACGCTACATATCAGTGTGGGCTGTTGGAAGCATCATCTCCAGTGATTCCTCACCCAGGACCCAGCTCTATTTGGGATTTCACTTGTTACTGATACAGAAGGAAAACAAAATGCAATAAAGATGACAGAGCGGTTCTGTGACTAGCCCCGAGGACTATCAAATCATATTAGCTCAATTTCCCCTCTCTCCTTCAGAGAGAGACATGTTCTGGTTTGGAAAGACTACTTCTTTGTTCTTTTGGATATTTTATGTGAGGCTTCCATTTCCTCCGATGTATCAGCACAGCACTGCAAACTAAAAATAAGCAGCTGAAGTTGAATGTACATCCATGTTTTTGCTTATTTATATTTATAATTTCAAAGGGGTTTTAAAATAATCTACTCACATTGATTTTAAATAGTTTGCCCTCTTTCCATCCTCTAATACATTTTTTTATCTTTACTTTTCTTACCCATTTCATTCAGGCTAGATATATCTTATTGACCATCAAATCATAGATGATAGCTCTAAATTTTTGATTGAATACGCTACAGAAAGTAAGGACAAAGACTCATTCAAAATCTCAATTGCACTTTGAAGCAAATCTGTAGATTTCTCAAGAAAGTCTCAATTTTGATAACTAAATAAAGACTCAGAATTTGACCTTAAAATTCTAACCTTGGTGTCACAGTGAGAAATAATTATCGATTAAGCTGATCTTGCTCAGCTCAGGCAAGAATTTGGATATTGTTTATGGAATCAAGTGCAATGAATACTTGACTTTGTTTTTGGTAAATTAGACTCATTTTCTGAAATAATCTTTTTCCTTAAAAATATTTCATCTTCTACCTCTTGAACCATCTTATCACATCTACCCTGAACAATGGCATGGAGTATAGGCCCTTGACTATGAAGAGTAAGTCTTATGTTATGGTAGTTTATAAGTGCTTTTTTAAAGATTGCTGGAGTATAAAATTATGAGAGCAAAAAAGCAACGAACACATTTCCATTTGTATTTAATTTAATATTTAGAAACATCACTGATAATAATATGTTGACACCACATTTCTCAATAATGAGGTTCCTTTATCAAAATATAATATTCTTGTGCTCTTACATGAAAAAACAAAAGAGCTTACAGTAATTTATTTGCTTCTTAGATACATCTTTGTACAGTCCCTATTTTAGGTTGTGGAATTTTAACAAAGGATGTAATTGGCACCAGCTTAGTGGGAGTCTAGACACGTGAGTTTCCAAAGTAGTAGCTGTTGTGCTCGAGTAGAAGGAAAGAATTCAAGCTGAAGGTCCTGGCCACGGTGGGTGTGGGCACATGGGCAGAGTGCGGGCAATGCTTTACTGAGTGGTGTGGGAGAGAAGCACAGGAAGAAAAGGGCATATTACTCAATGCAATCTTCATGTTTTCCAAATGGTTTTAGCCCAGACTTCCCTTTTCAGTGGATTTAAAGAAAACAAGTTTTGTTTATTTATTTTTCAATCTGTCCATTTTTGTGGGACTCAGGTGGTGGTGGTGGTGTGCTTATGGACCACAGGAGTTCTTGTCACCTCCACTGCTTGTGTTAGTGAGACCTGGGTCACAGCCCCTCACCAACCCAGAGTGTCTGCAATTCAGAGCAGTTGTCACTAGGGGGCAGGTTGAGCTCGTTGGGGATAAAATTTTAGCAATTAGTTTGCCCTTGAAAAGGCATTTTACAAATTCTTCCCTTAAAAGAGGTCATTGTAGAGTGCAGTTCCCTTTGGAAAAGTATTAGCAGTCTTACCAGAAAACAGCTCATGTCAATTTGTTACTAGGGAGTTCAGAAGCAGTCCTACTTCTAGTCCAATGGTCTCATTAATATGTGGCCTCAGCTAAAGTCTCAAGTACAGTGGGTTGTCTATTTTTTTTTGTTTGTTAATTATTAAGTTTTGATCTTTTCTATTCAAGTCCAAACAGAAAACTTGATTCATTAATTCAAACATTTAAGGCCTGTGTTTTGCAAACCAGTGTACACAGTGCCAGGCACACACAGATAAACAGGGAGGCTCACAACCTGCTAAGTGTGAAAGCCAGGCTCACCGTTGGAATGACAAAGAAAAGTGGGCAGGAAGGAACTTTTCAGAAAGTTTTTTTTGATTAGGGTATTATTGATCCAAATGGTTAGTTTACTTTGTAAGTCAATGCCTTTTATGTATTTGATTTTTCGTGCTCTGAAAAGATACCTAAATATCAAAGATTAATCCTTAAAAATATTTATAAGCCTTTCGTGGTCAAGTCGAATCAGATCTTGGATACAAGAGTGTAATATCCTCTAATTAAATGACCAAGGTGTTGTAGTCATGAAATTCTGGAACTATTGTGTTAGGGATAATTTAGCTTTATGATTGTTCAGGTCTAAGTTCTTTGCATTTCTTGAAAATTTTACTAAGATCCATGTTTCCTTTAATATTGCCTGCACTGTGGTCCATGCCCCAAACATTCATTATATCATTATTCCTTGTCTTTATCTTACCACAGTTAGGCTTTTGACATTTGGGTGAATTTCAAAATTTATACAAAACTTAGATGTTCGTATTTAGGACATTTCAATTTTAAATTAGCTAGTTAATTGTTGAAGATAAATAACAGTGAAGAACAATAGAGATTAGAAAATCTCTTTTAAATGGTACATATGACTATATGACTCTGCCTGTTTTCATTGCTAAAACATGTACTTCAGAATTTACTGGGAATATACTTCGAAATTTACTGGGAATATAATGTAGTTAAAGTTACAGGGGGAGCAAATGATTAAGTTAAAAGAATTTCAAGCATATTAAAAACTGTCACATCTCTTATTGCTTACATTGAGTCTTGGTGATGCTTGTAGCAAGAGGAATGCCATTCGAGAGGGATTTATTGCAACCTGAAATAAGTGTTGAACATCTCAATTTCTGCTACTATCCAACAATGTCAGAAAAGGCTCAAAGTAGCTGTGGATCCATTGGGACTTCTTTGCCACTGTGGTGTCTGTGCTTTCTCATAGATTAAAACAAATGTCAGCCTTGTGTGTATACAGCAAAGGACACCAGGTGGCTCTGGCCTCAGGATAAAGCTGTGAGGTTTAAGCATCAACACGAAGAGGATTCCACCTCTTTCCTTCAGATCTGTCAGCTCCCATCTATTGTGGGATGACAAATATGTTTTTGTCCTGGGGCAGTTGATTTAATACATTCTCACTGAGTTCAAATTGTTGTCAAGAAGAGGGTTTCCTTTTCCCTTTTCATTATTTGATGAGGTGAAGTCTAGTAGGAGGTTCAGTGAGTTTCCAAAGCACATTTTATTGACCTGAAACTTATAATGATTTGTACTCTTCAGCTCTGCTTTTAGAAGACTACTGTTCTAACAGACCTATGGGGGAGAGAAAAATAATTCAGGATTCAAAAGTTTTAAGCATTTGCTAAAATGTCAATGATCTTAATGTCTGCTTGAACAATTTCTTGGAGTAAATAAAGGATCTGGCAAATAAATAGCAATGCAATTGACTTCCTTTGCCCTTTGTTGCCTTGGGATTGTATAGGAAGGTGAGAACAGAGCTTTCAGCTGCTGCTGGGCAGACTCATCTACAGCTCACCTCTCTAGTTTTCCTATTGTTTCCTTGGGCTTTGTTCTGCTTCTCCATACTGAATTGAAGCTTTTGTGATCAGGTTTTATGTTTGTCTATGGTGCCAACATGTAATGGGCACTTACATGGTAAGTGTTGTTTGCTTACATGGGAGTCTTGGTGATGCTTGTAGCAAAAGGAATGCCGTTCGAGAGGGATTTATTGCAACCTGAAATAGGTGTTGAACAGCTCCATTTGTTTTATAATTATATGCTAGATATTTTCAAGAGTGAAAAGTAGTACATAACACAAGATAATATATAAGGCTGATAGATGACTATTGTGGGATGATACTTTTCAAATTTTCTTGGGGGCAAGACATATCTGCTACTGAATGCTGGCCTCAGTTTCCCTCAGCCAATAAAAGGAAACAGTTTGAGGAAAAGGAAAGTGGTTTAATTTGTCAACAAATGAGGAGGGCAGAGACTTATGTCTGAAAGACAACCATCCTGCTTTTTGGCAGAGTCCAGGGGTATTTATACAAAGGGAAAACAGGGGAGATGTGCTAGGGCCTGCAAAGGGGAGCAGGAAGGAATCAGCATGGGCACAGGTGGGTACCAGCTTGCTTTTCTTCAATAGTTGATGTTTAACTCCCTCTTTTTTGAAATGCAGGAGGACTTGTTAATGCTCATGGGAGAGACCGGTCATAAAGACAAACCTGTCAAACACGGGGGAAATTGCAGGAAATAGGGGAAAGATGAGCTTATTAATGCTTACTGAGGGATGGGTTATAAAGAAGATAAACCTGTCAGGAAACAGGAGAAAGACCAACGTGTTAATGCCAATATAAGAGACCAGTCATTTGTAACTGCACCAAGGTGACCACAGGCGAGCCAGTGTTAGCTCACCGGAGCCTGAGGATGTCAACCAGCAAGGAGGCTCCTGTTCAGCCTGGAGGCCAAAGAGACAGACCAGGAAACTGGCTGGCGCTCAGCCTTGGGACAGAGGAGGTGGATCATCACTGCAGCCCCAGCCCCTGGAGGCATAGGGGGTCGGCCTTCAGGCCAGCTCCACTCAGCCTGGAGGCTGAGCAGTCAACCATCTCTTGGGCCCCAGGTCAGCCTGGAGATTGAGGGGGGTCAAACTTCAGTCTGGCCCAGCCCAGCCTGGAGCCTGGGTGGGGTCGACAGACAGGCTGGGCCCAGCACAGCCTGGAGGCAGAGGTGGTCACCGAGAGGCGGTCCCAGCTCAGCCTGATGGCTGAAGGGGTTGACCATCAATCCAGCCCCAGCTCAGCCTGGAGACTGAGGATCAACTAGCAGGCCAGCCTCAGCTCAGCCTGGAGAATGAGGGGGTCAACCATCTGTCCAGTCCCAGCTAGTCCTAGGCAGAGGGGGTCAACCATCAGACCGGGCCCAGCTCAGCCTGGAGGTAGTGGGGGTCGATGGGCTGGCCGGCTCCACTAAGCCTGGAGGCCGAGAGGGTCAATCTTCAGCCCAGCTCTAGCTCAGCCTGGAGGCTGGGGGTCGACCTTCAGTTGGCCCAAGCTCAGCCTTGAGGTTTAGGGGGTCGACCATAAGTCAGGCGGCAGCTCAGTGGAGGCTGATAGGTAGACTGTCATTCTGGCAGTAGCTCAGCCTGGAGGCTGAGGTGGTCAACTTGATTCAGTCACAAATGACCAGTCTCTCAGATAGGCTTAACAAGTTTAACAAGTTTGTCTTTCTCCTCTTTCTTGCAATTTCCCCCTTTTTTGTCAGGTTTGACTTTAGATGGACATAACAAGCCCTCCTGCATTTCAAGGAAGAGGGGGTTAAACATCATCTATCGGGGCCTCCCCTGGTGGCGCAGCAGTTGAGCACTGGGTTGAGAGGCTGCCCGCAGCCTCTGCAGTGCCAGTTTGATCCCCAGCCACCGGCTAGGGCTCCACAAAAATAAAATAAAATAAATAAATAAACATCATCTACGAAGAAAAGCAAGCTGGCGCCCACCTGTCTCTGCCTACCTCTTCCTGCTCCCCTTTGCAGGCCCTAGCCCGTCTCCCCTTTTTTCCCTTTGTATAAATGCCCCTGGATTCTGCCAAAAAGCAGGATGGTTGCCTTTCAGACATGAATGTCCCCCTCCTCATTTGTTGACAAATTAAACCACTTTCCTTTTCCTCAAACTCTGTTTCCTTTTATTGGCTGGAGGAAACTGAGGCCCGCATCCAGTATCACATACTCTCCTGATCCCCCGTCTATCACAGACGAAAAATGAAATTAAAAAATATGTGACGTACCAGGCCTCCCTGACGGTGCAGGCAGTTGAGTGCAGTACCGTGAAGCTGTCCACAGCCTCTGCAGCACAGGGTCTATCCCTATCCGGCTGGCGAGATACCCTCATGGCATGGCAGACCTCTCCCGTCTCACCTACTGCTCCCCTCAGCTGTGTATTTCGTCAGTCTGTCTGTTCTGCTCCCCACTCTGTCTCTGGTGAATCCTCTCACCCTCCCGCACATCTTGCCTGTACCTGGTTCTTGTATAAATAAATAAATATTAAAAAAAAAATGTGTGAGGTACCATCTTCTATTTTTCTCATTAGACACAACAGACATATAATTAAACTTCTAATTACTAGACATGTTTCCAAACACCCACACTTAATTTCTATACTTAATTCACGTAAAACAGATATCAATTTGTGGACCAGCTGTGGCTCATGGACCATATTTTGAGCATCTCTAGATTAGATCACACATGACTCATTTTTATTTGTTGTCCATAAAAATTAGTCATAATTCATTGACTTTATATGTGTACTTTGCTCAACTGTACATATGTGGTATTAAAGAGAACACTTCCTGAAATGCAATAATTCTTTGTGTGTGCAACAGTGGTAAGAAACCAGGTTATTTGATAACTAGCTATTTTGATATTTGAAGTGGAAAGCCTTATTTTCCTCTTTCTTTGACTTGAATCACCTCATGTTTGCACATTGACATATGGAATTAAAACGTCGGAAATGACCATGGAGTCATTTCTTGATGCATTTATAGGTGAGAAATTCAAGAACCAGAGAAACCTAAACCCTGACGTCCCAGTTATCATACACAAAGAAAGATGCATCCTTTTCCTCTGTGTCAATATCATTGTTAATATTATTGTACATTCAGAGAGAGCAGTGTGAGGAATCCATGAATGGTTAATGTTGAGCAGTGAGGGAGAGAAACAGGGTATATACTGAAGAAGACAAAAAGAGGTTACCTAGAAAAATATGCAAAAACGGAGACTTTAAAATATATCTAGGACATTAACACAATATGTGCTCACTAAATGAGACATTTACAACAATGATTAGAAAATGAGTGTGAAAAACTTTCATTCAATTTTATGTGGAATTGTACACAGATTTCTTTGGATTTCCATTTATAATATCTACAATGAATTAATTTTCTTCCTCTTTTTAAATCAGTATAATCAGTATTGTGTTTCACACATGCAATAGAATAACTGAAGCAATTTCTTGGTAGTACTATACAGATATGTCTCTCTTTGCCTTTATCATTCTCTCTATCCATCTTCCTATCTGTTATATCTGGGACTTATTAGTGCTTGCTACTTAGACAGGAAACAGAAATACCAGGTGTCTCTAGCTCTAGACCTGGCTTTGACTGAGAGAAAACTAGGAGAGAAGAGAGGAGTCACTGGAGATCATGGATGAGTAGAAAGGATCATGATGCTGTGATCATGCACCTAGGTTCTTGGTTGTGTCCTGTCAAAGTGGAAGACTTGGGCAGGTCCAAGCAATTCAACATGAGGCACCAATCCTATGGATTTCACAGATATGTGCTTGGTGTTGGATTCTGGATGAGCATAAAGAAAGATGAGAGAAAATGTGCTCACCTTGGAATAAGAGGATGCAGAGTAGACCCCCATGTCAGTCCTCCCTGGGTGAAGCCAGTGGACCTCACTACCTAGAACCTTGCGCTACTGTCATCACTTTGAATGATAGTCAGTCTTTCTGGTATGGACAGAAAAAGCTTAGGAATATGCTCACTTCTTCAAATTTTGGAATCCTGGGTAGTTGCTAAGGAAACAAAGAGGTTTCATTGCCCTCTGTGGATATTTCAAGAACCCCCCTGGATATTTTCAGGACTTTTGGTGTCCTGTGTGGAAGAACGCAGGGGAAATTCAGGGATTCTGCCCTAGGAAGTACCATAACTTCTGCCTCCCTTCCCACCCACCCTATGCAGTGGATGTGTCTATGTGTTGGGATTATAGGGAGGGAAAATGTTGTGCTTCAGAAAGCAAAAAAAAAAAAAAACCAGCACAGCAGCCAGTCTTCCAGTGATTTATTTTCCTTACACACTTAGGCTGACCCACTCTGTAAAGGAAGTAGGAAAACTCGAACAATTATAAAACTTGAACAAAAATAATTAAGTGTAAAACAAAAGATAAAACATTGAAAAAGATCCAGATGATATGCGTTTGAGTTTGCAGAGCCACATTCAGATTTCTCTAGCATGTCAACTTCCCTTTCCCTTTCTGTTTACCAAGGCAGTGCAGCATTGTCCTCAGGCTGCCTGACAGCTCAGGGACCTTGCAGGTAGGCTTACTAGTCCATCGACCTTGGGTTCTAGCTCAGCCTCTGATTGGACAAATTCACCTGCTGTGCATTTTAGAAAATGATGTCCTTGATTAGCAGGAATTTTTATTATAATCTGAGAAGTTATTACACTCTCAGTTTAATAGTCCACTAATAATGTCTTTATCTGGCCTTGCTGGTGGTGTAAGGGGTTAAGACGCAACCTATGAAGCTGTCCGCAGCCTCTGCATGTAGCACAAGTTCAATCCCCACCTGGGGAGCTACCCACATGGCACAGCAGATCTCTCCTGTCTCCCCTCTGCTCCCCTCAGCAGTGGATTTCAGTCAGTCTGCCTGTTGTGCTCCCCACTCTGTCTCTGGTGAATCCTCTCACCCCCCCACACCTCTGGCCTGTACCCAAGTTCTTGTATGCATAAATAAATCTTTAACAAAAATTAAAAAAAAAACCTTTATCATTTGTATTACATGTTTGGTCTCCATGTGGTGAGCAGAAAGACAAATACATGAGTGTGTCTCCTCTGCTGGTGTCACCTGATTTAGCTGGTGAGTCTGACAGCATTCTTCCATCTTTAAAACTATACCTTCTCCTCTTTATACCTGCTAACGAGAAACATTGGGTTGTCTCACAACTGCTCATAATCCTTTTATTTAAAAACAAATTGAGGGTTTGGATACATGCATTCACAGTGTCATACTGATGCTCAAGTAGCTTAATTAGATTTATTCCCTAGAGGGCAGCTCAAATGGGGTTAAAATATTCCAAGATTTTTTTTTATCCTATGAAAATATCTAGGGGAGGGGTTAGCGCACTATGCCCCTGGGTCTAGTCTGCCTTCCTGCCCATTTTTGTTAATAAAATTTCAAGGCAGACCTTGTTTGTTTGCTTAAGTGTTGCCTGCCAATGACAGAGTCGAGCAACTGACAGAATCTACAGAGCCTGCACAGACTAAAACTATTAACCAGTTGGCTCTGTGGGAAAAAGTATGTCAACCTTTCTAGAAGTTTGCTAGTAAACTTCAGCAAAAGTTCTAAAATTTTTCAGCAGTATGATTAAAACATCTAGGATTTTAATTGAATATACTTTAAAGATATGGTTTATCTTTATCTGGACTAGAAAATATAAATGGAAAAATGTGTCACTGATAAATTTCATCTACACTCAATTTTTTCTACAATATAAACATTGATTAATTTAATATAGACTGTCAATAATATTTATGCAATAAAAACTGATAATTTCATCAAGATTGTCATCATCATTTCTACAATATAGAAATATCATTAACATCTAATGTGTTAAAGGGAACTCACAATCAGACAACTGTTGGCTTAGATCTTTCCTCAGTGCTTTCTTTTTTAAACATCATACCTATCCTATCAGGTAGATATTAAGTAATTCCTGCTTTACAGCTGAGAAGACAGGGGTCAGACATAACTAAATAATTTGAGAATATTTATGTAGCTGGTAGTGGTGGAGTTGGATTTGAACCCAGGAATTCTTGCTCTAGAATCCACATTCTTACATTTTCTCTATTTAGCAACAACAATGTAAGTTTTCTAGAGCAAATTTAATGCTTCAGTCCATTATTATTGCCAATTCTATATGTTAATTAAGCCTATGTTTGCATTTGTTGCTATATTATCTCTGATTATTATAGTCTTTTTTTTTAAAGATTTATTTTTTTTTATTTTGCATACAGGAACTGGGGTGTAGGCCAGTGGTTTGGAGGGTGAGAGGATTCCCCAGAAACAGAGTGGGGAACAGAACAGGCAGATCCACTTAAATAAACTGCTGAAGGGAGCAGTGGGCAAGACTGAAGTAGGCTGCTGTGCCATATGGGTCAGCTTGCCAGTCAGGATCGAACTCAGGCCTCAGTGGCTGGTGGTAGCTTGATAGTGCTGAGACTTAAACCCCTGCACCACCAGGGAGATCACTGATGATTATACGGTCTTAATAATTTTACTTATGTGTAGCCTATGAAGCCTATGACTAACACTTCGATAGTCAATGATTGTAAAAGGTATCCTTGCTATACCTATAACCAATTATTAGAAAATAATTGGTAGAATGAGTTTTAACTAGTCTGTGAATAGTTTTAAATACTGTAATCTTAGATACAAATTGGCAATAGTTGACTCTGTAAATATCCTTCCACATTCTGCTTTGAAGATAGTTTCAATATCTTCCTTTTGAGACCAGGGTAGAAAAAAAAAGAAAGGGATCTTGGTTGAAAAAATGGGATAAAAAGGTACAATTAAATAAAATTATAGGTAGGACTTTATGTAATCATCTCACTGAAAATTACAGGGTTTCTCTATCTTGTCTAAAGAAATGTTTTACCAGAAGTGTTTCTCCAACTTTTCTTAGGTGGTGTCTTCGTAGTTACATGGTGGCAGTGGGATCCAGAATTGGGGTAATTACAATGCAAATTTAGGCTAAAAATATGTATTCACTTCAGGCATTTGGTAAGTGAGGCAAAGTATTTGTAAAATGTAAAGAATTTAAACCTCTTATCACTTAGTAGTCTGGCTTTTGAATTAAAAAAATAAATCAACGTGTATTCAGCTAACACTGGTCAACAGCACTGGGTATGACTTAGGAGAATAGGGTCACACCTCTTCAGGTGGGGTGTGTCATCGCCCCCCCAAATTCCCTGTATGTCTCCATTACGTTCATTGTGCCCCTTCCCCAGCCCCTCCCTCGTCTCCTGCTGCCTAACTGCAGGTCAGATTTCCAGGGCTGGCTTGCCTTAGTCTCTCTGCTCCTTTGTTAGTTTCTCCATGTTCCACATAGGAGTGGACCCTTCGGTTTTTGTTTTCCTCCTGACATTACTTTTCAGGTCAGTGTCAAGATGTGACATTTCAGGAGCGCAGCAATTCTGCTACAGCCAGCCTTCCACGGCACCGCTACATCCCAACTGAAATCACTGAATAGTGCATTTGATAGCTGGAGAAGAGTTTTTAGAACTTTTCTGGCAAACTAGTGACTTGAAAAAAAAAATCTATCTACTGTGGGTGGATAGAGGGTCAGAATAACCTAAAAAGCTCTCTTTCCTTTGGGTAACTTCATCACTGACAATTTCTCAAGTTACCAAACACTTTTGTGTTTAGAACTGTATAATCATTGTGCAACTATGCATGGACCAAGGTTTTCAAATAGCCTTGAAGGAAAGAACTTTTGGAATGAGAAGGAGGAAGCAAATTCTTCCTGGGGAGACTTTTGAAGTCCTTCCAAAGCCTGAGGCCTTGCTCCAGGCAGCAGTTTCTGCCTCGTCCATCCCATCATGAATCACAGTCAGATTCATCTTTCTCAAATGAATTTTAAGCTCATTCAATGTCTATTTCCCCAAAAAATAGGCTACGTGAGCATCTCCTGGGAGCCGAGGACAGACACTGAGCCCAAGCCACCTGGCAGGCTTGTTCTAAGAGCTGGAGAACCACCAAGGGACAGAGGGATTTCTTTCTCCACATCTTGTGTTGTGTGGTCTTTTATGTCTGTTTCTCTCTTTACATGTGTTTATATCTTTGTTCTCTCTGTGAAACAGAAGTGAAGTATAGAAAAGATTTCTGAAAATATTTTTGTCTGTTCAAATATGTAAAACTCTTGGCCTGGAATTTTGAAGAGAGCCCATACTGTAGATGAACAATATGCCTCAGGCTTCTGGAATAAGATCTGTGTTTCTTTTCAATGTCTCTAAGCTGAGACTGGCCAGACGGGCTCTGGGTTTTATTACCGTTGTGTGTGTCTTCAAAAGGCTAGTTTTTACTTACCATTTCCAGAACTCTCATTTCACAGTTTTGCGTGTAGAATGTGATATAAACAAACTGACAACAGGAGGATGAAAGATCCATTGCGGGTCTAGAATAGGGGTTGGCTCAATCTTCATCTCTCCTCTGGGTGCCTGGGTGGAAATTCCCACTGGGAGTTGTAGCCAGAGGCAGCATTAGCAGGGATCATTTCAGTCTTCATCTCTGCAGACTTTGATCTTGGCTTCAGAGAGTGACTGTCCTCATCTCTTTCTTACACGGAGGGATTTAATTCCCAAGTGTTCTGCACGAGCCAGACTCCCGGACATCACTACCTGCTGTAGACTTGCTTAGTCCTTGTTGTGTTTGTTCCTACTATGGTTCCTTTATTTCAAATGAGCTCGATGGTGCTGTTTTCTCTCTGCTTCATCTTGTACTGCTCTGCCACACAACTGTACATCTTATTGAAGCTTGAACACCCGTGTGATGTTTCCCCACAAATTTTGCAGTATTTGTGAATTCACTTTTAATTGCACTTAGGATTTAACTAATTTCTCTCATTAAACTTCCCCAAAACTTTATGCAATGTCTGTTCTACCTGTTTTATTCGACTTCATAGCAGACAACATACTTCACTACTTTGGCATTTGTAGCATCTCTTCACTTTCCTAGCCAATGCTTTTTAGCCAATCCATGTCTTTTTCTGCCCTTTCTTTCTAAATAATAAATTTTGTTTCCAAACAATGGATACCACAATGCTAAATTTTATATTTCCCCAGAATGTTGAAGTAAGGATGCCACAGAACTATGTATTTTGGCAGGAATTTAAATTTTACTTTCTCAGAGCTCAAAGGATACTAAAGTTTAGGCCCTGGTATCTTTAGATTGTTTAATCCATTACTAACTAGTTTGCTTCATTTTTCATGTCATTTTTAAACAAATATTTACTGACTGCTAACGTTGTCTAGCAATCTATTACATCGATGCAATAGTTTTATGTAGGCACACACACACAAACACTATGGAAGTGAGATAAATAACAAACTATAATTAAAAAGTACAAACATCCCAGCTTCTCTCTTTCAATTCTCTCATGGTCTCACTTTTAGATGTTACCAGAGTGAGTAACTTGGTATCCCTTCTTCTAAAGATTCATCCAGGGAAGCACTATCTTCTGAATGTCATCCCTGTTCTTATCATTGTTGATGTACAGGGTCTGGGGCAGATAGACTGGCAGACTATAGTTAGATACTTTATTACCTGACATAGCTGCAAATAAACAGATTTTTCCTTTTTCACTCCATCTTTGTTTTGGAGCACATAGTTTTATTGTTACTTTTATGAGCATGTAATAAGATTATTATTGCTATTTAAATGAATTAATAACATGCTTAAAATTTCTCAGTTTTAATACATAATACAGTAAATATTGCGAAAGATCATCAAGAGTTTGTTGTGGTCTTCAATAATTTTGAAATTTTTGTATAGGATTGCTAAAAATCAGCTGTGTTCTGAAATATTAACATATAAATTTTCCAAATACTAGTTCCTCCTTCTTTTAATCATGAACACTCACAGAATCTGGAAACCATCCAATTACCTTAAAAATAATTCTTGTAAGATAATACAGAGTTTATGACTACCTGGTGGTTTTGTTGTTGTGGTTTGCTATTGTAAAGATGACCATACTTAAATTTGTGACACTTGTGACAGTCTGTGTCGAGTTCTGTGGTTCTATCTCAAATGTGTCAAGACTTTCGAAAGCAATATCACTGACTTCTGATTGATTTTTTTGTTGATATGATATTATATGTAAGCAAGATGAGCAGTTTATCTAAGTTAGTACACCTGCAGATATGATTGTTAGTTTAGGATAATATTTCAACAAATGCTAGTAAATTAATGAGAGTTTATTAATTGACCAACAGTGCTTAGTTAGGAATATATGGAAATGCTGAGAAGAAGCAACTCTGTTAGGCATGAGAAATAGTATTTTCCCTCTGAAAGTTATTTGAGACTCACACAAACAATTTATAGAATATAGAAGAATTAGATTAGAATTTACATAGGTGAATCAGAAGGAAAAATACATTATAAAAGGATGAGTGCATAAGTTGATCAATTGGTTCAGCATAAAAATCACATCAATTATCAGAGGCAGGTATAGTAGTATGCAGAATGATTCTTTCAATCCAAAAATATTTTGGTTAGTGATATGAAGAAATAAATCATTCTATATTAAAAAATATACAATAATTTTCTTCTGCTTTCCAGGAAAAAAATAACAAAAGTATATATATATATATATATATATATATATATATATATATATATATATCACAAGCATGACAATAAAATTTCCCTAGTAAGGAATCATATTTCAAGGAGTAAAGCTGTAATTGATTTAAAAAATTCCACCAAGCAATTCCACCAAGCATACTGAGAACAAAAATGTAGGAGACATTCATGATGGATGGCTGTGGATGCACCTCCCATTAGATGTGTATTTGAAATAACCGATAAAGGCAGACATTTTTCTCCCTAATATTATTTTGCTTTATATTTTCTTTTTTCCCACTTTTTTGTACAGTATACACCAATTTACGTCTTCAAAGGGAAGCTTTGTATCTTGGTTTCCACATGAAAAAATTATGCATTTTCTTATTTTAATATGTTAAAAGTAGAAGGATGTCACCCAGCTTGCAAAGAAAAAACAGCTGTGAGTCAGATGTCAGTGATGGCTGTGTCAATGTCCTCTAGCTATAAGACCACCAGGAACACACCTGCATTGAGTAAGTTGATTTATTACTAATGGAAATGGGGGAGTACCCCCACCCTGGGGAACTGCAAGGTGTCTCAGTAGGAAAGTATTCAAAATAAATTATATTACAGACCTACTTGAACTCAGAAAGCCAAAAACTGAACCATGAAACCAGCCCTGCAAACGAAAGGTTTTGTATTAGTGAGTCAGAAGACAGCAGAGTCAGAACTCAAGAACAGCCTTCCTCCTAGAATGGTAAGTGAAGGAAGTCATATAGAAAGCAAAGTAATGTGGGAACACATGGGAGTGGGAAGAGTTTCTTCATTCTCAGGTCTGGGGGTTGCTGGGTGTCTAAGAGTAGCTAAATGCAAGAATGTTGATATTTCTGGAGTGGTGGCTCTCTTCTGTGTTATTAATTAAAATGACCTGGCATGGTTGTCAGGAACTGATATTATCAGCATCCTCCTCAGAAGGAATAGAAATTTTTTCACTAAGCATTAAGCAACCCATCAGCATGACCCTGCGAAGGTAGTACAGTGGCTTATACATCAGAGTTCCTGTCATTAGTCTTGGCTCACTCCAACTAGAGTTGGATCTTGTGTTAGGTGATTTGGGGAGAATGTAAAGAAAAAGGACTTTACTATGGAATTGTTGCAGTCAGGAGGTGAGGGTAGTATTATGATTGGGTGTCTTTATAAATTTTATCTAGATGTAGGGATGTCTAGACTGAGACTTAAACTGTCATTGATAAAAACAAAACAATAGCTAGTGTTCGGTGCTGCTTAGACATTTTTGGATAATAGTTGTTCTATTTGTGTTCATCCATGACTATAGAAGGGTTCGTTCTTTTTGAGGCAGCAATGGTCACAAAGTGGCTGGTATGATACTAATATTCTGTGAAATATTTTGTGTTCAAGAGGAGAACACTGACACCTAGCTGAGGGTCCTACAGCAACTTGCAGCAACATCAAGACACAAGTGTATCTCAGCCAGCTTCCAGGTGTCAGGAGCTGGTTACATTCAATGTTTAACTGGTGTTATTTCTTAGGCTATGACCTGAAGTTGACTAACCAGTTTAATAAATTACACATGATAGATTTGTTTTGTTGCCCATTTCAATGGGAGTCTTTTTCCATTCTCAAGTGTCCTGATTCTTGTCTTCATCTCCTCAACATAGAGGCAGCTTTTCACAATAGTGTGGGTTTGGGATCTTGAAGAGATTACTCAGTGGTGATTACTTTTAATTTTCCACTAGATAGTTAGGCAATGAGTAATGATGTTGGGTAATGGGTACTTAATAAATGCACAATGATTCTAAGAAAGAGCAGCCAAGTTATTGGAGGTAAAAGAAACTGTGACTATTTCTGAGAATTTGAAGGAGAGAGCAGATGTTATGGAGGCCATTGAGGTTGACAATTCCCAAGCCCAGCCAAGACCCATCATGGCAACTACCTTGGCTGTATGTTCTGTATTGGAAAGACTGGTGACTTAAAAACCATGTCTGTATCCTACGCAACTATCATCTCTGCCATTGGACACTTACTGAAAAGACATTATTAGAAGAAATTATGAGTTCACTACTTTCTGGAAAACAGCTTATTTTCCACACTCTATATTCCTATGCTTCAATCAGAAACTATAAACAATGCTAATTTTACCTATTTAAGTATCTGGTGTTTATGGAAATTAAGCTGTGTAATTTTGCTATAATTTTAACACATTTGTACATTTTGTTTTTTCATTCTAGACACCAATAACTTTCGATGGCTCTCTAATAATAACCAAGTATGCATTTGTTGATTCAGCAAACATCTGTTGGGTGCCTTCTAGACCCACCTTAAGCAATAAGAATAAAAGAACAACATGATAGAGCAGACCTTCTCCTAGAGAATCTAAATCAACTTTAGAATGGAGGTTTTTTTTTCCCTTTTGGAAAAGAAAGAAGAATGTGAATCAACTTCTATAATATTTAGATTTCTAAAAGGTATATTTAAACCTAAACTGTAGACTTGAAATTAGTTCCCCTACTAGATTATACTGGAGAAAATACATTTGTTAGATATCAGCAAGAGTGGTTGTAAGGGAAGGTGAATAAAATATTCAGTTAAAAATTAAGGAGAACTGTATTTTGTCTCTTTAATTCAACTCTTATTTTAGTCAAAAATTTAAGTCATAATTATTACAAAACTCATGTTACATTCAAACCATAACTGACTTTCCAATTTAAGATTTGCTGAGTGTAATCAGTATGTCAAATGAAGGCAATACAGTAGTCAAGTTTGGGATTAGTCTGAGAGACTTGCTAATTTGGAGAAATTTTTAAACAATCACATTATGAAAGTTATAATCAAGATACATAATCTAAAGTCATGGATAATGATCCTTTACTACAGAAATGTCAAGCACAAGCTGAGTGATTTTGTGCTAACTGCTTTTCTTTCTTGGCATTTAACCTTGAGTAAACACTTTTATACATACAGTTAAAAGTTTTCTCAGCAATTGAGGTACTGTAAGAAATACAGTTTGAACTCTATTGTGTTTTACAGCTGAACTGGCAGCTCATCCACTTCCTCTAAAGCTTGGGGCTATAATGGGATCTCTAGATATTTCCGTAAGTTAGAAGAGAAAATATGTGGCTAAGAATTATTGTGTATGGGCAAATTTGTTAGAAAATTAGATTTAATAGAAGGAGACTCAATTTTTTTTATTTTTAAAATATTTTTTAAATTATATTTTTCAGTATTTTCGATTCAGAAAACATGTAAATCTATGTTGGTTTTAAATTACAAACATGGAGGATTCTCATAAATCCTCCATTTATCCCAAGAAGTAAGCTATGTACAGTGTTTGAAGGAGGTCTTGGCTGCTCAGAACAACTAAGATTGAATCAATTAAGTAATAGGAAACTCAATAAAAGCTCAGAAAAATAAAGAGAAAGAAATGCTGAATGTCATTTGAGTCAAGTTTACCATTATTAGGGTCAAGAGATAATAAGAGCAGTTATCTGTATTTGCCAGTTTAAGGATTGTCTACGAAGGGAACATTTCAGTGATATCATGAATATAAATATTTTTCAGAGATCTACTTATTTTAACTGTAGGTATCCACACTTCATTATTTGAAGCACGTATAATCTGCACTCTGCTGTACTAATATACATCTGTGGATATAGAATGCAACAATTTGCCAATAAGTGAATGAAATCCAGCATAATTCACTCATTATACATCCCTGGGTATGAATTTCCTACAGTTTGGCTAGCCTAAAATTTTTCTGGTAATAGTTTTTTCTTTATAAGGTTTAGTGCTCACATCTTGCCATCTTTGGAATATTGTATAAAGTTCATTTTCTATTCAACTTTGGACTGTGTTGTATTTTTTCCTTTTTGTTAAACAAATCAATACTTCCTTGGGTGTAGGATATTGATTTTTTGGTTCATCTATTGTCAGTGACCTATATTTCAAATGGTTGATGTCTTTACCCATTTGAAATCTGCCACATATTTTTGACAAAACACCCATGTACAAAAATATGAAAGACAATAGTTTCCTTTTACTCAGAAGAAGCATTATTTTCCCATTACCCCCTATTGGGTTCCTTTCTAGGCATATTTCCTTCAATTTATTGTATTGATTACCACCTTCATGAGCTGCTTGTCCATATGCCTATGTGATCAACTTCATTGACCCTTGTATTTAACAGTTCTTTGTGAGCTCCTATACACATAATTATTATCTGGGACTATCTCCAAAGAATGTGATGTCACAAAAGATTTGAAATATAAATAAATTTGCCCCCCCTCACCTCTACCCAGTGTTTTAATTGTACAGTTTCTATACTACCTACTTCCTTATCTCATTTAGTATAGCTAGTTTTGTATTTTTCTAGCTACCCCAATTAATTTCAAACAGCCTTAGGGATTATTTGTTATTTATTTCTTTGTCACTCAAATTGTCTATATAGTGATTGTTATTAGTCAACAAAGGCTGATTGAACAAATTACTGTTTTCCTTTTATATAATGAGTTTGTTTCTATATAATGAATTTGTTAAATCAAAGAACTATTGGAATCTGCTCCCATGGTATTCTGTACCTTTCAGTCAATAAATAAATATTTAGTCTCAGTTTGGGAAGTTTTACTGTGATTTGGCCTTCTGAATGAGCAATCACTAATATTGTATCATTTTGAAAAGATCTTTCTTCCAAAATAGTTTTCCTTTTTGTGAGCCATGAATCATGAATTTGAAGGTTCATAAAACTTCTTAAGACACAAAAGTACAAAGATAGAAACTCCTGAATTTGTCAATCAATTAATATCCCTCGTTGTTCTTAAATAAGGATGAAATCGAGCATTTTCCTTATATTCTGCTAGTCCAGTTTGTCAAGAGAGGACATGAGGAAATGATGTGTGAGCTTAAACATGAGCAAAATGGCTAGAGGCAAGTTCAGAGGCAAGTTCCTGGGAGTTAGGACTCTGTTCTGGTCCATGATCTCCTTTGGGAATTAGGCCTTCTTGCTCACAGCTGTTGGTAGTCTTGTCTTGCCAGTTATCAGCTGTATTCCTCTCCAGGAAAGATAGTTGACTGAAGGGAACAGCTAAGTCAAGTTCATGGTCACTCCTTGTGTGCAACTGTATTCAATGATTTGATGTAGGAAAATAAAAAAGGGATGACTTCCTAGTTTTAGTTGCAACAAGACAAGGACATCCCCAAACTCCAGAGATATCCCCATAATATCTAGTGGAGTCCTCTGTTTAAAGTTTGCCAAAGTCCTATCTCTCTATCTGCCCAGCCCTGCTCTCCTGGCTCTTTGTATGCAAACTTCGGAGCCTCAGCAACTGTTTCCTGGGAAACTTATTTAAGAAGAGCTAGTGCCAGCTATTGACATAGGAAACTGACCCTAGAAGGGAATTTTCAGGCTGGATTACCCAATGGCAGACTGGAGAGGAAATGTCATTACTTGCAGAAGATGGAGCACAGCAATATCATGGCATGTGGTGGTGATACAAGCATTCATCTTTCACTGGTGGTGACCTGAGGTGAAATGCTTGTGGAAGGGCGTGCGTGGGTGTGTGCTCCATATCAGGTACTAGATGGGTTTGGAGGAAGTGGTGATTATATTAAATTGGATTTTTGCTGGGATCATCAATGCATTGAAGGAAGACAATCAAAAGCTGAAGATCAAGGATTCCTATCTAAGACGCAGCATTGAAGGACAGAGACCCGTTGTTGCAACACATAGACTCTTTGCTCCTGCACTTAGAGGACGGAAAAAAAATAAGTGGATCTGGCTCAGGTCTTATGTATGAGCATGGCAGAATTCCAGAGATAACGGAATCTTCGAAACTTGCAGGTCTGCTATGTTCAAGTCCTGATGGTGAAGGAGTGAAGGCCCTACACTTGGCATTGGAACCTCTGGGAAAAACCCCTCCAAGTCTTGAGCCTCCTGGATTTCCCCGAACCTTTTAGTTCTGAACAAATAATCCTCTCTTCCCTTTTTCAAGACATTGCAGAGTTTTCTAACCTGTAAGACAACATGTAGTAGATACCTCAGGATCTACTGCTTTCTTTCCCGACCCAAATAGGAATGTGCTGGGCCAATAGTGGGGGAAGGAGACTACAATTGTTTTTCTTTACATGTTTGTTGATTGGAGTCCTCATTGCAATAAATCTCTTGGTTTTCTTCCTCCTACATGTCTGTCAACTGCCCGGGTAATCACACTACTCCACTGACAGAAGTTTGGCTGCAGACAGGTTGCTTTCACCAGCTAGAAACTGGTTCCCTCTGTGCATGGGCTCCTGCATTGTCTGCACATATCTGAGCTTAGGGCTGGACGGGAGCATGTGATGGCCTGGATTACCGCACTAATGTCAAGGCTTTAGGTATGAACTCTAGGTCAAGAAGCTAATCTTGCCATTTTTTAAAATGAGTTTTCCTGAATGAACATATGCTAAATGCATGGACAGAACCAGCATTTTGTACTAAATAATGAAAAAAAATGTTTAATGCATGTTTAGGCAGATAATGTGTTTTTGCATCACATAAATACAATTTATGCATATTATTTAATTTGGGTCAGGGGGCATATTCTGCTATGGCTGGATAAGAGAAAGAAAAGAACAGAGTGAGTTAAGAGGTTCAAAGGTGTTTTTCCCCCAATCATTAACAAGCATAATTTAATCTAAAACCTATAGTTCAACTATATAGATGTAAGCCTGAAAAAGTATATTGCAATATTTAGAATTGGATGTGAGGATATGAATGTTTATTGGGTTCTTTGCAGTGTGGCCTCTTTTCAGTTTCTGCCTCTTAGTTCTTATATTGATTGCTATTGAGGATGGATACTAAGTTTTCTATATATGAATGGGCTCAGGATTTCTTATAGGGCTGCCTTAACATATACAGAATGAAAGAACATAAAATGGTGATACTAAATTCTTAATGAGTGAGAGCCTTCTGCAGGTGTAAAAAGGACAGATGTTCCATGCACATATACTAGAAAAGTCTTTTCAAACCTAATTTTGATTTCCTGACTGTTATTTGGAAATCTCCCAGAATAAAATAAATAAAGCCTGGTGCCACATGAATGTGAAAAGTCAAAAAAAGAATTCCAAAAGAAATGACAGCAATTTAACCTAAACCTAGGTGAAAACTAAAAATGCTATAAATATCCAGATAGAGGTAAATCCATATGTGGTAAATCTTCTGCATACTGGGAAGTGATTGGCCAATCAAACATCATTTTCATCTAAGTGACTGGTGTCACTGCAGAGTCTCAAAAATCAGGGCATAGAAATGTTGATGGGTATTTCCTGCATCCTGCACTCACTGATGAGATGATTAAGATGATGGTGCTGCCACTGGGGTGGTGCTGCCGCCTCTGGGGTTCAATCCCTGACATCACTCTCCTCTCAATGCAAACTCTATTACAGTTTTTATTGAACATTTGAATTAGTGAGATATTTTTGGTGACATAATAATAGGAAACCCTAAGGGCTATGGTACAACCTCCCAAGAGAGCTCTGGAAACAAGGGTAGTAGGTGACACAGCAGCTCCAAAGGATTAGAAGCAGGTCTAACAAAGAGCCTGGGGACCTTATGCATAGTATATGTGTATTTATATGCATCCACGTGAGTGTGTGTGAGTGTGTGTATGTGCATGTATGTGTATACATACATGCATATATCTATATGCACTCCAGATGTTCCTACGTGCTCTTATAGGTCACTTGTGATCCCAAGTAGCATAAAGTTAGATATTGGGGGAGAGAAGGTATACGTTAAAACAAAAATTCTACTTACCAAACATGTTAAGATACCCAGGCATGTATTTTTTTCCTCAACAAAGAAATAGTGTATGTGTATGTACAATATATAATAGAGTTTTGTTATTATGATACGTATTCATATTTTTTAAAGATTTATTTTTATATATTTATGCATACAAGAACTAGGGTACGCCCTATGTTTATAGCAGCACTGTTTACAATAGCTAAGCTTTGGAAACAACCCAAATGCCCAAAAATAGATGACTGGATCAAGAAGATGTGGTCCATATATACCATGGAATATTACTCAGCATTCAAAAAAGATAAACACATGCAATTTGCAGCAACATGGATGGCGCTGGAAGGGATCATGCTCAGCGAAATAAGCCAGAAAGAAAAAGAAAAATACTGGATAGTCTCACTCATAGCAGGAATCTAGAAAACTTAAATAAGGGACCAGGAAAATGAATAACTATAAGAAAGTGAAAATCAAAATCAACAAACAACTATGAACCAGAGATACTCTATGGGGGGTGGGGGAGGGGAGGGGAGGGATTGGGGTCAAAATAAGGGGGTTGCTATTGTATGGGGAATATAAAAATAAAATTTATCTTTAAAAAAATTTAAAAAAAAGAAAAAAAAGAAAAGATTTTTAGTAAAGAAAAAAAAAAAGAACTGGGGTACGGGCCAGAGGTGTTGTGGGGGGTGAGAGGATTTACTATAGACAGAGTGGGGAGCAGAACATGCGGATCTACTGAAATACCCTGCTGAGGGGATCAGCAGGGAGACAGGAGAGGTCTGCTGCGCCACTTGGGTTTCTCCCTGGCCAGGGATCACTCATGCTGCAGTGACTGGGGATAGCTTGACAGCACTGAGACTTTAACCACTGTGCCACTAGGGAGTCCCTGTATTTGTATTTTTTAAACTTTAAGTTCATGTCCTTTCTATTGAATGAATCTACAGCATTGCTAAATGCATTTCCATTACACAAAAGAATAAACATTTCTTCAATTTCTATTTTATGTATGGGATTATTCTGCAGACACTGCAAGAAGCTTGCCTTCCATGCATGTTTCTGGAAATCAGACATCTCAAGAGCCTGCCTGTCTTGGGGACAAAGCAAGAAGACATGGAGCCGCTATGACATCATAGGAGCGTGAGGATGCTAAACGCATGAATCATATGAATGATCAGAAGCCTAACAAGGCAGTATGTTCTGGGAGTCCACTGACTACTCCTTTGCAAATACACCCTAAATTCAGCATCTTGGCCTGGTTAATTACTCTTTTCCAAAGGATGCAATCTATAAGCAATAATTCCTGATCGGTAATTACTTTGACTGAGTGGGACTTTGATGACTAATTATCGCCGCATTGTGTCCTGTGTCATTTGCTTTAAGGGAAGCCTTGTGCCACGCTCAGGCTGTTCACAGTGCTCTGATTGGCTGGAGAGGGAATAAAGCCATTAGCCTCCCTGGGAGATGCGCTTCTATTATTTTCAGCCATGGGGATTCTCATGGCACCACACATGCAGACAAATACTGTTCTAAATTAACTCCCCAGCCAGCTATTCAATAATAAATGATTTTAAACTGTTAGTTTAAAATAACCTCTGCAACTACTTGCCCTTCCTGCTACTGCTTTGATGAAATGTCTTCTGTGCTGAACCTGGTGTGATTAACTCTTTTAAGGGAAAATATCCTTATTGCTTTATTTTATTTCAATTTCAGTATTCTTTCCACATACTTTGTTTCTATTAACCCTAATACAAAAGTCAAAATGTTTTTTTCTTTTTTATCCATAGTCAGATTTATACAAATCTTCCCTCCTTCCCAAATACACTTCTTACCTGGGAAAATGTATCTCCAGCTCATTATGTGACCTCAACTCTTTCCTTGTTTGCAAGAATTTAACATAATTTAGCAATGTCTCACAAATTTATCCAAAGCAAAATTGTGGCTATTGTAGGAAATAAAGTTCAATATTTTGTTTTTTTCTTTTTTATAGAGGTGTTATTTATTTGTTTATTTGTTTGTTTGTTTGTTTTGTTTATACATGCACTGGATACAGTCAGAAGCGCGGGAGGGTGAGAGAATTCATCAGAGCTAGAGCGGGGAGCAGAGCAGGCAGAAGAACCGAAGCACACTGCTGAGGGGAGCAGCGGGCGGCAGGAGGGGTCTGCGCGCCATGTGGGACCATGTGGGACCCTCCTCCGGTGGCCGGGGAGCAGCTGGGGATCGAACCGGCGCCGCAGAGGCTGCGGGCAGCTTTGCAACCCAGCGCTCAACCGCTGAGCCACCGGGGAGGCCCAAAGTTCAATATTTTGAACCAATTAACAAAAGTACAGTAAGTATTTCTATTGCCTTGTGTTCCACACAATCAAGTCATTGGACTATAACCTGTTTGTTGTATTTATTTATTTATTTGGCTTATCTCAGCAAAAATCTGAGTATAGTATGCATTTATTATAAAAGTTCAAATGGAACAGAAGTAGAGAAATGGAACATGGAAGAATTGTGCAACTATACACAAAACAATTTTTTGGAATACAAATGAATTCTTTTGTGAATTCTTGTGGTTGAAGCTAGCTAGAAAATTAATGCTAGTTAGAAACTCTTGCTCATTTTCAACATTTAATCCTATTCATGCGGGTCTTCTAAATGTTTGGAAACAATGTAAAGTCTCTCTATACTATAACCCAGAGAACTAATTGATAATGCATGTGGTAGTGACAGTATTTGTGCCAGTAGTTATAATCAACATTTCAACTGAAAAACAGAATTTTTGAAAACTTGCAGGCATCAACATCTGCTTGAGAGATTCCTGATTCTCAAAAACTTTTTAATGGGACCACTGGTGATGATAATGAAAGTGATCTCTTAATATTTTATAATAAAACACAGCAACATTTCAATCATCTGTATAATTCGGTGAACTAATATAGTCCACATGACAAATAAATGCTGTTTCAAAATCACACATGGGTGAGTGAGCCATGCAGAGTTCAAGATTATGGATTTCACTATAACAGAGTGCAAAAATGAATTCAGTCTCCACCTTGCAGTGGTCTTTCAGAAAGTACCACTTGTCAAATTTTGTTGCAGGAGCAAAGAAGAATATCCACAATTACCTAAAAATTCTTTTCAAGTACAGAGTCCTTCCCCAACTGTGGGGAAAACAGATGAAACATATAAGCAGATATAATAACCCTGCTGTGGTTTATTTTAGCCAGATATTAAAGAATTAAGCAAAACTGTCAAATGATTCCCCCACTTTTTCTCCCTCTTTAGAGGTCTATATGGTAGAAAATAATGAATTTTATAAAGATAAGCTATTTACATTAACATGAAATGTATGTATTCTTATAACGTAAAATGAACAAACATGTCTTTTTAAATTTGCTTTCACTTTATATTCACATATTAGTGATGCTATGCTGTGCTTCTCTTTCTCCTTCTGCTTTATTTTGTTGAGCATTACCCTTTCAAAAGTTAAAAAAAAAAATAGAAAATGAATGTGAGTGGAATAGAATTTTCATTGCCCAAGTAAGCTCTGCTACAAAGCTTTCACATATGTGCTCTGATTGACTTTGTACCTTACATTAATTTTTAAATTACAGAAATTTATTTTGCCAAGTTTAATAAATAAAACATATTAATATTAAAATGAATTATAGGTTTGAAACTCTTTTTGTCTGAGATATTGTATTAATCTTTGCTAATGGGAAGGAAACCATTTCAAATATATATTGCCTCTAAAACAAGATGTCCTTTAGATATTACTAAGATGTGGGATTTCTAGTAATCATATTTTTTTGTCAAGATCAACTCTAATTGGGTTATTGCCAAGACTCCAGTGCTCTAACAGAAAAAAATAGCATCACATTTCTCTGCTCTTGGCTTGGAACTTAACTTCAAATTAGCATTCAAATTAGCATTCTTATAGACTCATCATGGTTTTTGCTTTGTTTCATATATTTATAACATTTAAAACGGTGAATCAAGATTGGATGGTTTTTTCTTTGCAGGTCAGGTTTACATTCTTTTTAAATAGATCCTATCTGAGGGAGTAAACTCATGATTTTCCTATCAGCTGAGGAGGCAATTGGTTGGAGATTTATTTCTTTATTAGGCATTTTCAACAGTGGCAAGAAAGTTATTATTGCAGGTGTTGCAAGGCGGTGCCCTTGGACATGGGGATCGAAAACTAAAAGGTCTCATAATCCCCAGTGGTAGTGTGAACAGCATGATGAGGGAGCTAACAAACTTGGATTATGAGGCCTCCCTGGTGGCACAAGGGGTTAAGCACAGCACTATGAAGCTGTGTGCAGCTTCTGCAGCATGGGTTTGATCCAGGGCAGCCAGGGAGCTACCCACATGGCGCAGCAGACCTCTTCTGTCTCAACCACTGCTGCTCCCCTCAGCAGTGTATTTCAGTGGATCTGCCTGTTCTGCTCCCCACTCTGTCTCTGGTGAATCCTCTCAACCCCACACCACTAGGCTGTACCCCAGTTCTTGTATGCATGAATACATAAATCTTAAAAAAAAAAAAAAGAATCAGGTTATAATCTCAGTCTAGGCATTAACACGCAATCTGATTTTGTTACAGGGCAGGGAGAGGGGCAGCCCAGACCCTGCAAACCTGCCTGCTCTAAATAGGTTCTGCCATCCACCGCATCAACACAAAACATATGAGACTTTAATGGGAAAGAACTTTAATACAATTAGGAAACAACACAGGAAAAGCAAAGAATAGAGTTTCTAAACCAAGCACCCACAGTTCCCCGTTCCCTTGTGGGTAAAAGTCCACACAAGCAGGATTGGCCCAGAGCAAGGCCCCAAAGCTGCCCCAAGTCTAAAGCATCTTCCAGGGGGGACCCACAGAAAAGGATCAGAAACTACCAGACAAGCCCGGAAGGAAAAGAGCAAAATCAAAATCAAGACAAAAACTGCCATGGTCACCTCCCCTCGGGTCTCTCAACCAGCCCACCACTAAAAGGCAAGTGTGTTTCTTCACGTGTCTCTCGGCTCCAAGTGCCTCCTCCTGGTCTCCTTCTGGCTCCATCCTGCTCCTTCCTTCCTCAGTCTCCTCTCCAGCTTCTTCTCTCCCTGCTCAGCTCCACCCTCCCTTGGGTGGGACAGGAAACCTGGAACCGCCCCCTTTCCTGGGGACCCCCCTGTTACAATTTCTCCAGGGCAACTGTCCTCATTTGCCTAATGAAGAGTATGGTCTTCAGATGGTTTAGGGTCTCTTGCAGGCCATAGCTGAAATTTTAATGACTTCTTGTTCTTTTATCCTTTCTCAAAGAATATAGCCTTTCTATATCTGCAAATAAGTGTGCAGATAGCTGAAATCATGTGGCAGTTGAAATCCAGCAAATATTTTTTAAGCATGGAATTTTGCATAAATTTTACATAAATAATGCAAAGGTGAGTAAAACACCATCTCTGTTTCCTTCCAGTGTAATATATGAGCCAAATTAAGTACTATATGTTACAATAAATGTGCACATAACATTTGTTGGATGACTTAGGTTCAGTATTGAAAAGCACTTCTTTGAGGGGCCTTGATGATTGTTACCTTAGCCTAGAGCCCTGATCTATGAGATCATAATCAGTGCAATGCTAGTAATACCTACTATTTGCCGAATACTGGATTATCACTCTAAGCAATCTATATACTCATTAGTTTAATTCTCATAAAAGTCCTAGAAAATTTGTTATCATGATTAGCCAAAGTGGAAAATGTGAGGCTAAAAAATTTAATTCTTTTTCCAAATTCACACAGCTTCAAAAAGTCAGTCAGGATTTAAACTTTAGCTTGATTCTCAAGCATTCTTCCCCAAAACACATTTTTCCGTGATTTTTTAAAAGATGGCGCTGATCTCCAGTGTCATAATTCAGAGAAACAATAATATAGATGGATTAGAGTAATTATTTTTGCATGACAGTTGTCTAAGTCTTAGAAGTTCTAGAATCCTATTTGTAAAATTTTAAGTACATGGAAATAGAGGGTGTACAACCGAATCACATTTACCCTTATGAAACTCATCAGTTATAGTTTTGCTACTTACATTCTAGAGTAATTTTAATTCAATATGTATCATTTACGTATTTTTAATGAAAATAAATCTTTCCTGGATAGGAGACAATATTCTATTTTAGAATGTGTTCTTCCTTGGTTAATTCATGTTTTACTGTGTTTTGTTAATTCAAGCAGAGGATGAGTTATTAAAAGTGTTGGACATTTTGTGCTGAGACATAGAAGTTCATTATAATGAAAACAAAATCAAGATTTACCTCTCTCATGTTTTGTCCACTCTACCTTCTTACTTTCAAATGGGTACATCTTCTTCTTCAGGGGAACCCTTCGAAAATAGCACAAAAGAACTTTTGAAGTGTCCTTTGCGGTTCAGTACTTGTGTGATCTGGTACCAAAAAGATGTGTTGTTTCTTTGAGTGATATAAAAATATGCATTTGATGGAGGATAAGGGTAGAAAAATTGGAAAGGAGAGGCCACAACATCAGAAACCTGGCTCCCAATGCCAAGAGCTGGAGGTGGGGGTAGAAGGAATTAACAGCCATTGACCGAGCTATTGGAACTAAAAGCCTAGGGGGCAACTGCCTAGATCACAAAGCATAGACCCAAGCAGGCATCAGATGCTGGAGGGATTGTCAGGAGCTCAGACCTGAAGGTGAAGCAACATGGAGACTGAGGGCTATTGTAGAAATCTTTCCAATTCTAAATAGTTTATTCAAAGTAAACAACAAACAAAAGCACTACAGGAAAGAGTGAGCCCCTCCCAAAGAGAAGGGCAATCTCTGCACTGGCCTGGGGCAGCAGCCATTCTGCCCACATGTGCCTGTGCAGGTGCCTCTTTTCACCAACTCTCTGTCCCTCCACTGGGCAGCAGCCTCCTGCCCTCCTGTGACCTGTATCCTGCCCGGGCTTCTCCTCACTGATGCCCTCAGCAGAGGCCGCTCTCCTCAAGGCCCCCGCCTGCGACCATGCAGGCCTCTCTCAGCAAACCTCTCCCTTTTGGGGCAGCCCTTTCTGCCCGTTTGTGTCTGTGCCAGTGTCCTTTATTCTTCTCTCCCTTTATGATAAACCTGCCCTTTAGGATATAACTATGGTCTCTGTGTCATTGAGAAACTCTCCAGTGCTGGCGAAAGGGGAGCTCTGATAAAACCTTTCCCAGAGTGACCCCAAGGACCCCACTCTCCCAGCCCAACAACTCCCAAAACGACATCACTTTGATTTAATAATTTTAAAAAAACCTCAAATGGAAGTCATGTCTACATGGGTTGAGTAAGTTAAAATGTCCCTTGCTACAGAGGCATTTTATGTACTTTCATGCTGGAGAGAAATCTCTCACCATTTATGAAGTGTTCCGTCTGCCTGTGTTTTTATTTCATGGCAGATTAAGTGATAATCTTTTCTGCTAAGCAGTATAGTTCTTTCAAATGCAAGGCTAACTTCCTTCCCATGTAGACACTGACTGCTCCTCCAATGTCTGGAAAGATTTAAATTCTTTGCCTTTCTTCTTTGAGTCAATTGCATTGTAAATTTGTTCCCATCACACAATGCTCATTTTCCTCTCTTTTTCTTTTGTTTCCCTAAGATTTATTTATTTATTCATTCATTCATTCATTCATTCATTCATTCATTCATGCAAGCACTGGGTACAGTCAGAAGCGCAGGAGGGTGAGAGAATTCACCAGAGCCAGAGCGGGGAGCAGAGCAGGCAGACTGACGAAGTACACTGCTGAGGGGAGCAGCGGGCAGCAGGAGAGGTCTGCACGCCATGTGGGACCCTCCTCCGGTGGCCGGGGAGCAGCCGGGGATTGAACCGGTGCCGCAGAGGCTGCGGGCAGCTTCGTAACCCAGTGCTCAACCGTTGCGCCACCAGGGAGGTCCTTCCTCTCTTTTTCAAGTTCGGTACACTTGTGTTCAATTTTTTTTGTCATACTTAACACATTTCTTAAGTGAATGCTCAGACACATTTGTGGCTTTAAGTAATTATACCAAGAGCCATTATTTGCATTTTGAGATATCTATTTACCAAGTATTAATTATTTTGAGAGAGGAGAAAACACAGTATTTGAATTATTACCTGAGTAGATGACAGGCTACTGTGCAAAATGAAACTATGAGGCCTCTATTAAAAAAAATATGAAGACTTTCAAGATAAGAACAGCAGAATATTCAAGCAAGCACAGGGGCCTTTGTAACCTGAGGCCCTCTGTGGGGACACATGTCACGTATCCATGAAGCTCTCTGCCTGGCAGTCTCTCCCAGGTGAGAGTCCAGAGAAAAATGCTTTGGGGATGTTTGATTTTTAGTTGTGGGACTAACTGATGTGTTTATGAAAATAAATTTTTATCTTCCTTTGTTCCCTCCTTGGTGATAGCCCCTCATAAGTTCTTGCAAGCTCTCCATGATAAGACTTTCATGAAAGAGGAAGCAAATGAGTCATGCAGTCGTATAATAGCAAGAGACATAAGGTCTGAAAAAAATAACCAAGACTTAATGGAGCCACTATGGAAAATAGTCTGGAGAGTCCTTAAAAGATTAATAGAAATACCATATGATCTAAATATTCCACTGCTGGATATTCACCTGCAGAATAGGAAAACACTGACTTGAAGAAATATATACACCCCTATGTTTATTGCAGCATTATTTTTAATAGCCTATATATGGAAATAACCTAAAAGCCCGACTGGTGAGTGATAAAAAGTGCTGTGTACATGCCATGGAATACTACTAGCCCATAAAAAGCTGAAATCTTGTCAAGCGCAACAACACAGATGTAATAAAGAATATTATGCTAAGATGATTTCACTCGTAGTAGAATGTGAAGAAATAAAGCAAATGAACAAACAAATTAAAGCAAAAATAAACTCTGAGATTCAGAGAACAGATTGCTGTTTACCAGAAGGGGGGAGGGCCATAGGTGGGTGAAACTGGCCAAGGGGTTCAAGTCCATGGTGGTGTATACAACTAGACTTTCGGTTGTGGTCATGACGAAGTACAAGGTGTTAAAATATCTATATACATGAAATTTATATAAGGTTATAAACCATGTTCATAAAATGGTTAAGTCCCTTAATTTGGGATAATTATGGGATTTAAATCTAATGGGCAATCTGAGTTTTCATAGATCTTTTATCTCCCCCCCCCCAAATACTAATCATCACATGTAAAAACATTAAATTCATATATTTCATGAAAGAAAATCCTTGGTGAGTTATAAGATGCCTAAGTTTTTAGTGTTTTCAAATATCAAACTAGTTAGAATTCCCTGTCCAATGCAAATTATGTTTGACATGGAGACTTCAGGAATTGATACTACACTTCTACACATTAATTTTAATTTTAAAATGACTTGCTTAAAAAATAGCTTACCCTATGGCGCAAGGGGTCAAGAGGCAGCACTGTGAAGCTGTCCGTGGCCACTGCAGCACGAGTGCCACCCCCGACCAGCGAGATGACCCACGTGGCGCGGCAGACCTCTCCTGGCTCGCCCTCTGCTCCCCTGTAGGGTAAAGTAAAAAGTATCAGGCTTTTCTGCCCTCCCGCCATTAGGATGGATGATGGATCCCTGTGGTCCTGAATGCATGCCCGATGGCGAATGCCTGGAGTAGGTTGTGGGCATGCGTAAGTGGATACACCCTGGGCTATGACTGGGCTTATAAGGGCGGCGTCACGGGGACGCCAGCAGAGCGAAAGAGAACAGTAAGAGAACCAGCGAGGGAACAAGAGCAAAAGGAACAGAGCAGCAGAGGCCACGAGAGAAGGCCGGAGAGCCTAGAGAGAGTGAAGACTTGGCTGGGGGCTGGAAGGCCTGCCAGCCTCCTGTCCCCTGGCACCCCTGCCTGCCCCGTACCTGATAAATCCCAATAAAAGTCTGCAAAAGCTACCGAGGGTGCCAGGACCCTCTCCTTTACCCCGTCTGCTCGGGTCATAGAGATCCTGCTCTGTGCCCATCCTGCCGCTACATCCCCTCAGCAGTGTATCTCAGTAGATCCGCCTGTTCTGCTCCCCACTCTGTCTCAGATAAACCCTCTCATGCCACTTCCCCCCCCATCTCTGGTCTGCACCCCAGCTTGTGTATGCATAAATAAATAAATCTTTAAAAAAAAATAGCTTACCCTAAATAAAATGAAGCTGTGTATTTAATTACACTGGTCTAGTGTCCTCAAAGTTTCACTGGTGTCATCAGCATCAGTAGAATGTAGACTGTAGACTTTCAAATATAGAATTCTGCCGACCATTCAGTAGAAACAAATGCACATTCTCAGACTCCACCCTGAAGACTGAATCAGAATATTGGGCAACAGGTCCCAGTGAAGCCGGTGTGTGCTATTGCCTGATTACAGCTGCCCTGTGTCTCACCCTGGTAACCCTTTCACCACCACAACTTCTTGTGGTGGTTGTAGCTGTAAAAAGGTGTAGCTTGTAGTGGTTGTAGCTGTAAAAAGGAATTCACAGTTTAGGTAAGTAAGTAGAGAGAATCAAACCTGTTTCAGAAAGTAAAGTTTATTTAGGGAAAAAGACAAAAGCAAAGACTCCCAGATGTGATGTTCCTGGGGGTTAGGGGGAGCTGTCAGGAGTCCTGCTTCGGGAATATATACTTTCTGTCCCTACTTAGTCTAAAATTCCATCAGTCTTGCTGTGACTGATCAGTTCTCAGCGGTCTCACTTCATCTGCTACTGTGCTTGGAAACTTCCTGCATCACAGCCCTTATCAGAGATGCCCCCTTTTTATTACCTTTATCCAGGAACTTCTGCTTTCCCAGATTTTGGGGTATTTGATTAATCCCCTTTGGAGTTTGTTGCCCTTATCTCTGGAGCTTCCCTTATTCCTTTTGTTGTCCTCAACTCAGGTGTCTCTTTAACTCTCCGGAAGAAGTCCCTGCCTGCACTGCCCTAAAGCTGCCTATTAACCCTAACTTGCTCTACGACTCACCAGCAGGCTGGGTTTTAATAAATACTGCAGGTCATTCCTGGAATTCCTGTGTCTGAAAACTCAGATCTAGTCTATACTATATCTCCATTTGGAGACTTTGAAAATTGTTACCTTTGGATGAAATAGTTGAAAATCTCATTTGAATTAATGGACCTTTTAAATATCATAAATTCTTGGTACTTTTTTATTGGGAGGAAATAAAAGTAGACAATGTATGATTATAATTGTCATTTAATAAATGTTATATTAGTAATGATCATAATCATATTAAAAAATTTATACTTTTCCTATAGTGAACTTTAAAAAGATACTTTTATTAAAGGCCAAAATAATTTCACATTTTTTTGGTCTTGTTATCTTGAGGAAAGACCCCATTCTTTATCAAATGATCACTCCATCTCAGAATTTTCTCTGCCAAATCTTTTTTTTTTTCAATTGTTTCTTTGTGTAAGTCTGCAGGGATATTTTAAAAAATTGTAAGGAAAATGCTATTAGGGATTGTTTACTTCTTGCTTGATGTAGAAATCAAAATGACAACAAATTAACTATGGGAAGATGATCAAAAGATGCAAGCTTCAAGTTATAAGGTAAATAAGACCTGGGACATGAGCACATAACCACAGCTAGCTCCCCTGTGTGACATACAGGAATGCTGTTAGGAGACTAAACCCTAAACATTTTCATCACAAAACTTTTTTCATGTTATTGTATTTACATGAGATGATATAATTTATTGTGGACTTTATTGGACTTTATTGTGATAGTCACTTCACAATGTATGTGAAATACATATTTCACCAACCAAGATGTTATATGTCTTACATTTATACAGTGATATGTCTCAATTATTTCTCAATAAAACTGAAAAAATCATTGACCTTAGAAAAGAACTGGAAAAAATCTCAATGCCCACTGATACAGGACTGGATCAAGAAAATGTGGATTAGTCAAACAATAGACCACGATCCAGCCCTAGGAAAGCTGACGTCCTGCCACTTACAGCACATTGGGTGGAATTTGAGGGAATTCTGTGCAGTCAGGAAGTTAGGATGACTTCGACCAATGTTGGATGTTTACATAGCACATGATTCAACAAAGTAAAATACTAATGGATGCTAAAAAATGAGGTTTTGAGAGAAGAGGGAGGGAGGAAGGGCCAAAGAGAGGTGTGCGAGTGGGGAAAAAGGGAAATAGAAGAAGTTTTCTGAGGAGAAATTTGACACCAACCAATAGGTTCTTAGAAAAGACATGTCCAATAAGTTCTGAAAAGACTCACATATTTTCATTTCCATGGTGGTTATATTTTATGTTTGATATGATATCTAACAGAGCCAATAATAGTAAAAAATTCCTTTCAGAAATTCGTTAACTTAAGCATACATAGTATTAACAATATCAAAAACAACATTATATGAATATGCTGCATTAATTTATTTGTATTAGTATTCTGTTGCTAAAGACTATATGAAGAAAATAGTAATGTAACATGAAATATAATTTAGATTATAGTAACAGCCTGTGAATATTTTTATCATATCTGAAAATAGTATATTCTGAGAAAATACTTTTTATTCATTAGAAAATTATTCACTTAGCTTTAAGTAATTGACTAAAATTCAGAGTCATTATATAACAAGTGTATGAAGTACAAAATGATTAACATAACATTTCCTGTTCTTCATTGTGGATGAATCCAAAGAATATTATTGCCAAATGACAGATGTGCTGGTAATACTTAAAGACTTTGCATTCAGCAGGCAATGCTTTATTCTAAGGGTTCATGCAATATAATGAGTATCTAGCGGGCCTCCAATGGTGTCCGCAGCCTCTTCAGTACCTGTTCGATTCCCAGCAGGCCAGGAAGATACCCACATGGCACAGCAGACCTCTCCTGCCTCACCCACTGCTCCCCTCAGCAGTGCGTTTCAGTCAATCTGTCTGTTCTGTTCCCCGCTCCTCTCTCTCTGGTGAATCCTCTCACCCTCCTGCACATCTGGCCTGTACCCCAGTTCTTGTATGCATGAATAAATAAATCTTAAAAAAAAGTAAAAAGAAAAGAGTATCTAGGACTGTAAACCTTAAGCAGATTGAAATAATTTTCATGGGAATGCTCTGCTTTATAGCAAGCATACAATAGTACCATAATTAGTTCCACTGTTTACCAGTACATATTTATCATCTATGTTTGTGTCTCAAAATATTTTGTTTTACCCAAATCATACTTATTATTAATTAACTACACAGATTCAACACCTGCCATCTGAATTCTCACCATGTGAACAGAAACCACTAATTAAAATGGAAGGGAGAAATTTGAGGGCTATGTGCAAACAAAGTCTGTGAATAATGATGATTGTCAGGGAAGGATATTGGTAGAAAGCTGTCAAACAGGATGAACAAGCGGCAGCTTCTCCCACGCTGAAATGGAAGCTATTGTGTAACTTGAATTCTAATATTCAGTAACAATTTATGCATCTTTGGATGCTACAAAAAAAAAAAAAGGAAGATATAGACCATTAACTTTAGGCTCTGGTTGATAAGATGTTAAGTATAAAGCTTCAAAGATACCCAGAGAGTATCCATCGAAGTGAGCCAAGATGTGACTAAGAAGATCACTTTTGTTCATGCTGATCAACATTCCCAACAAAGGCAATGGGCAGACTCAGTGGGATGGACCATCACATAGCGGGTCAGATTAATCCTTTTCATGCTGATAGACACAGCCAAACATACAAAAATCCAGACTATATCTGGAGCAGCAGAGACTGTAGAGCAACGTGCTTTTAGGAATGACAGCTAGAACTGGCAGCAGTCATAGTCTTCACAGGCGATCACGGCGTTGAGTTTTCCCCTGGATGCAATCTACTTGAATTGAGGCACAATCATATCTAGAAAAAACTATGTGCATTTTCTTGGACAAATTAAAAAAAAATGACTCTGGAAGGAGTTTTATTTAACTTTTGTCCAATTCAGCAGACACTAGTCTCAGAGAATAGCCAGTCAATCTACCACAAAACTTGAGTGAAGCAAAAAAGATTCTCTCATGTGGCAAATAAGCATTTTTCCAATCTAGAGATTGAAAGACATGGGATGGGCACTCCATTTGAGGAGGTCTTTTTAACTCTGCTAAAATATGTATCCAAGTGACTGTTGGGAAGGAGAAATAAATAAATTTTTTAAAACATATTTTACTTATGTGAGTGTCTAGAACAGGCAAAATCATAGAGACAGACAATAGATAAGAGGTTAATTGTAACAAAACAAAAATTCCTGGAGGAAACAGAATCTATTCCCTAATGAACTCCTCATTTGTTCAGATATACTTAATTTCTTATGAGGACGATGGGCAGGAAGATTTCTGTCCAGTGTATCCCTTGCCGTTGATATGGTGGCCATTATCCGTAACTTAGGACTCTTGGTAATGCACCCCAAAACTGGCCAAGCAGGGAGTGACTGAGCATTCTGTAACCCTAGAGTTCCCAAGTGTGTCACCTAGTGAATTGTTCATTCAATCATACTTTTGAATATGTTTTTCAACAGTAATTCCCTCATACTCTATTAACTTTTTCTACCACAATCTTTAACCTCAGAACCCTCACTCTGTTTACTAGTGTTCACTAATTTTTAAAACAATGTCCAGTATTTTTACAATAAAGATAACGGCAGCCATTATCTTGATGTGATGTATTTTATATTTGTTCTCTCTCCTCCTGTCCTAGTTCAGAAGGTGCCTTAGATTGGTGGAAAGCTTTCAGGCCTCAGAAGCCTGAGCTCATTTGGCTGGATATTTGCCAACATACAGATGGATAATTTTCAGTTTTATTAGCAATATCCTTTCTTCTCTTCTCTCTCCCTGCACACTAATTCTATTAAAAACCGATCACCCTTAAGAGTCCGCTTCCTTTATCTTTGTGGGGTGGATGACTAAATCCCTTTTAGAGCATGCACCCCTCAATGCTCTGGAGTCCCTGGGTACCCCTTGGTGGCGTGCTAACTGTAAGAAGCTACTGAGTTTTTTAATACAGATGATTCAGCCCCTTGGATATCTTTTAAAAAAAAAAAAACACTAATAATTGAGGGAAAAAAGACCAGGGCCTATATGCTTGACTCAAACCACTCTAGCAAAAACTATAATTTGCTCAGTATTTTTTGTTATTTCCTTCAAACCTTTTGTAGATTAAAACACTTGAAACCACAATAAACCCCTGGCTGAAGTAAGAGAGTAAAAGTATATTCTTATGGGAATGAGTCCTTTTTATTTCCACTCAACATCCCCCAAGGCCCCTCTTGTCTGCACTGCTACTGTGCAGTTATGGGCCAGGCTGACAGCCACCTTCATTATCTCCCCGTGGATTGTGGAGTTATGAATAAAGAGACGTTTGCCCTGGAGCTCAGCTTGGATGACCCCAAGGAGAAAATGCGAGGTCCTTGTGACCTCTCCTCCAGGAAGGTGCTCCTTACCCATTGCTTGGACAAACTTTTCTTTCCCTGGATTCACAGCTGTATCTTTATAACCAAAGACCAAAACAAATGTGCCTACATACTAAAAGCTTTTTTTCTGCTCTGTTGCTCTTAAAATTTTGACTTTAGCATGATACACTGAGCAGCAGACTCAAATGATTATATTTAGATTATTCCAATTAAATTATCCAAATTATTCAGAGACCTCTCTTAACTAATGTGGAAACACACACAGACACACAGACACACACATTCGCACACATGTGCACACACGGAAACACTAATAAAAATCCATACTTACCTTCTCATGCAGTGTTCATCTTAATCTAGACTCTTAGAACAGTAACAGGGTGGTCCTCGGGGAAAGGGGAGGTTCCAGGCTCCCTGCCCCACCCAAGGGAGAGTGGAGTTGAGCTGGGGAGGAGGCTAGAGGAGAGGACGGGAAAGAAAGCCAGGAGGATGTGGAGCAGGATGTATGCAAGTATCCAGGATGTATCCATGAACCAGGATACATCTGAAGAAGCTGTGCTTGCTTCTCAGCCTGGGGCTTGTCCAGGCACTTGGGGAACATGAAAAGAGACACTTGGAGAAGATGTGGGTGAGAGACCTGTGGGGAGGCTGACCATGGGGGCCTTTATCTGTATTTTCATTTTGCTCTTTGCCTTCCAGACTTGTCTGACCCCTTCTGCCCCTTTCCTATGGGTCTCTAGCCGACGTTGGCTTAGACATATGGCAGGCTTTCCAGCCCTGCTGACCCTGCTCTAAGCCAGCCCTGCTCAGCTGAGCATTCAAGGGGATGAACAACAGGGCACTTGATTTCAAAAACAGAAACTTCGCTTCTTTCTATTACATACAAATTGTGTTAAAGTTCTTCTTTGCTGAAGGTCTTACACATTGGAGTAGGTTTTGGTTTTATGAGGCGGGCGGCCGAACCCATTCAGAGCAGGCAGGTTGAAGGTCCCTGGCTGCCCCACCCCTACCTGCTAACTACTTACCCTAACAAATGTCCCTGCAGAAGGAAGCTTCAGTCTGAGTCTGTCTCTCTTAGTTTTCATGTAAGGTGTTGTGCCCAACGTCGACCAGTGCAGCCCCCAAGGACACAGATAGCCGATGCAAGAACATAAAGGAGTTTATTACGGGCTCGAGTCCGGGCCCTCGACATGCACCGATGCAACGGCAGAGGTTGAGTGCCCCGAACAGAGGAAGCAGGGGTCAATTATAGGGTCACAAGCAGCGCGAATTTTGAAAGAAGCTGGCAATTACTCATTGGCTACTACAAAGGCATTTTGGTGCGTGCGGTTACAGTTTCAAACTGATTGGATGGTTAGTGATGCTGTCCATTTATGGATAGAACTGCCCTCACTGGAGGCTGGGGTGGTCTGCTTTTTCGTCACCAAGTGGAGTGAGTGTTGTGACTGCTGAAACTATCTCTGGAATGCGGCTGGACAAGGACTAACATATCAAGGTGGAGGATATATGGCAAAACCTTGGCTAAGCTTGGTTCCACATAAGGCACTAACCTCTTCGTAAGAGTATTGTCCTCATGACCTAATTTAAACCTAATTACCTCCCAAAGTCCCCACCACCAAATGCCATCGTGTTTCACTTTAAGGTTTCAATGTATGAATGGGGGGAGGGCACATTCATCCCATAACAGGTGTGAGCCTATTAGGTTGTCCTCCTCTTCAACCTCCTTGCTTTCCTTCTCTCCATCCTTCTCTTCGTTCCTGTCTCTTTCTCTTTTTCCCTTCTTCCTTCTTTGTAACAATAACTACTATCACCAATGGAGGAAATTTTGAGAAACACTGAATATTTGATATTTGGGACAAACTCAAGACAATGGAACAAACTCTGAGAGTCATCAGTAATTTGCTTATAATGGCAGTTACCTCGAAACAACCCTCATTTCTGAAAGTTGCAAGAGAGTCTTGAGATAGGAGAATTTTAGAGTTTATTTATTTTCTGACTGTTAGGTCTCAGTTTATAACTGGTGTTCTTGTAACACCACTGAGGCTAACAGTGTGGATTATGTTGAGGGTGATTCAGTGATGTGCAGACCTGGTGACTGTAATCTAAATTGAAATCACAGTCTCATTTCTTAAAAGAAACATTAAATATAGGCTAATGTGTCTTACTCATTAACCAGCATCACCCCAGAGTTATTTCTAGACTTCTGAGTAAAGCAATCATCTAAATAATTGTACTTTGTAGTTTAGTGTGGGATTAAGGTCAATTGGCTGCTGTGGGGAGAGCAAGGGAAGTTTTTCTCTTTTTAAGAACAGTGTCATGGTTATATGTAGCAACTTGAAGTTTCCAGTGTAAACTTACAAAAACATCAAATAATATTTGTTTTGTATATGATTTTTAATAACCAAATAAAGCCTTTATTGAGGAAGTTTAACTACTGCCCCTAGAAAGCAGTAGGAAAATAATTCAATAGTAGAATATGCATTCTAAGGAAGACAAGCATTTCCATTTAGAAGACTTCAAAGAGCCATATAGAGAGTGTGAACTATAGAAATGTAACAGGGTTGTCCCCAAGGAAAAGGGGGAGGTTCCAGTTTCATTGCCCCACCCAAAAGGAGGGTGGAGAATGAGCAGGGAGAGAAGAAGCTGCAGAGGAGACTGAGGAAGGAAGGAAGCAGGATGGAGTCAGAAGGAGGCCTGGAGGAGGCACATGGAGCCGAGAGACACGTGAAGAAACTGCGCTTGCCTTTTGGTTGTGGACGGGGTGACACAGATGTGGGGGAGACCCGTGGGGAGGTGACCATGGCAGCTTTTATCTCGAATTTGATTTTGCTCTTTTCCTTCCGGGCTTGTCTGGCTGTTTCTGACCCTTTTCTGTGGGTCCCCACTGGAAGATGCTTTAGACTTGTGGCAGGCTTTGGGGTCTTGCTCTGGGCCAATCCTGCTTGGGTGGACTTTTGCCCACGAGGGGATGGGTGACTTTGGGTGCTTAATTTAGAAACCATATTCTTTGCCTTTCCTGTATTCTTTCCTTCCCATTAAAGTCTCATGTTTTGTGTTGACACAGTAGATGGCAGAACCTATTTAGAGCAGGCAGGTTTGTGGGTCCTGGGGTGCCCCTCTCCCTGCCTTGTAACAGGTTCACGCTCACTTTTGAGTGTATAGGAATAAAATGTGGCCTATGCATCCATACACATACTATACCATATATTGAACCAGACAAAAGCTTAGACTGTCTTATTTGGTTTGGAAGAAAAACAACAACAACAAAAAAACAACCAAGAAAAACCTTTTCCCCCTCAAGTTTTTGGATGGATTTTTTCTTAAATGACTCGGTTGTTTTTCCTGGGATAGTGGGCTAATTCTGGTAAAATACATCACTGAATGCTTCTCTGAGGACATGAGTTTTGTAATGTTCTCACCTTACAGGATATAGTTGTAGAAATAGAAAGGGATCTGACCATATAAGCACTGTCCCCAAGACAAACAGTGGATTTATTTATAGAAATAAGTCCTTGATTCCTGGTTCCTTAAAATTGTCCTCTGCTGTTTAAATGAAAGACAAAAGCAGATTTTGTGTAGAGGCTGTGTTCTGGACATTTAGCTATTAAAACATTTAAATAAAACACTTTTTGAATAATACCAACTATAAGATCAATATAGTAATTTCATGGTTGGGACTTTTCCTAGTGTAATACTACCTTTTTGTAATTTCATTTCCTTTGGCTTATAAAATTATAACTAAATATGCTAACTATTAGCTATTAGCAACTATGATTGCATTTACCAAAATAGAAAAATCCTCAAAAATGTGGTATAAATGTCACAAAGCCTCAGGCACGTATCAAAAGTACTTGGCCAAATTTAACAGTGTCCATATATTTTTGAATGGATAATAAAATATAATATTTTGATAATTATCATCCCATAGTAAGAAAGAAAACTAATCAACCTGTGTCCACTCAGTGCAAAAAAAGGGGGCTTAAGTTTGTTTAAAGCCTTTTGAATTCTATGCAAAAAACATTCTACATTTTTTAGTTTTATGCTTATGTTTTCAAGACCTCACTATAGCATTTTTTCTTTCATTTCTCAAAGTAAAGAGAAGACAGTAAATGCAAAATATTATCTTTAAATACAAATGTTAGATTAAATAGAACAGAGGGATTTGGTGGAATGATTTACCACAGATTCTGTAAATAAGGCCATTAAGCCTGAAGAAGTATGGGTTCCTCGCTTACAAATTCATTTTCTGAAATAACAACAAATGGAACTGTTCAGATAGTTCATTAAATTCAATCTTCAATATCTATTTGTAGTCAAAGGACAGTTATAGTACCTTTGAAAAAATATAACACCCATGATAGTGACTATTTCATTTTTGCATTCATACATATACCAATGGCACAATTTAAAGTTCAGAAGACTGACATAAAAAATGGAAATTTGCATCATTTTGCAATTCTGGAAGCTAATATTTAATTATATTTATTTGTTTATTTTAAATTCTTTTTTAAAAAAGATTTATTTATTTATGCATACAAGAGCTGGGGTACAGGCCAGAGATGCAGGGGGTGAGAGGATTCCCCAGAGACAGAGTGGGGAGCAGAACAGGCAGACTGACTGAAATCCACTGCTGAGGGGAGCAGTGGGCTCGGCAGGAGAGGTCTGCCTCATCATATAGGTAGCTCCCTGGACAGCTGGTGATCAAACTCCTGCTGCAGAGGCTGCAGATTACTTCGTAATACGGTGTTTAACCCCTTGCAAGACCAGGGAGCCCCCAATATTTAATTTTATTAAACTCTTTCCTGAAATGGACTTCAAGTGTTTTTGTATCACACACCTAGAGACTTGTGCTGACTCTCACTTGGAGCTTTCTTTGCTTTTCGCACTGACACTGTTTTTTCAAGTGCAGGAGATACATTAAGTTACCTAAGATATACTAAGTTAACATGCATATCCTCGGGTATTTATATTCCTTAAACCCATGAATACTCAAAATCCCTGAATTTTGGCATTTCATTTAGTGGCAGCAGAATTCTCAATTCAACCTGGCAACAGGCCTATGAAAGCAAGAGTGGGTGGGTCTATTCAGAAATTTACCTGCAAAGGTCCACCATGATAGCCTACACTAACATTCCTAAATTAGGAGGGGAAACATCCTTTCCTTCCTTTACCCAAACCCTCCATTGATTCTTTGAAATTCTCTTAATTATTCCAGTACACAATAGTCTCATAAATCAAATACCTAGGGCAGTCCAAGATATTCTTCAATGTGACACATCGATACAATCTCCTCAAAATAAGAGATGGGGTAACCTTTGTATATCTACTTAGAACAAGGTTTCTTTTGGTCATTATGGAAGTATAATCCTCAGCATTCCCTATAGTATCTACCCCTGATAACAAGCCATCCCAGTGTTTTGTTTCTATATCTGCTTTGTAAAAGTCAGATTCAATGACTTTGGGAGTTACCTTATTGCCCGGCTTCCTTCTAACATGAGAAGCTATGAGTAGTCCATTTTCTTCCATTCAACTCAGCTAAATCCTTCATTCAGTCATGAAGATAAGCACATTTATCTATCTATGTGATCACTGAGGTTGTGGGTACATGGAGGGGACCTCAGCAGATTCCCTCACATGAATATTTACATCAGATTGAGTCTAACAAGGACAGTTTTTTCCATAGCTCTACGGTCGCAATTGTGATCAACCTTGCAAGAATACAGACACTTGAAACCTTCATTAATCAAGAGTCTTGTGCATAAAACAGGCTGCTCCTGTGATATGCATTATTTAAATCTTTTTTTAATTACTCAAAGATGGTTGTGTGTTATTTTTTCTCTAACAATTACATTCAAGAAACTGAGAGAGTTGAACACCAAAGGCAATTTTCCTCAGATCGCCGTGTTTGTGTGGTGATGAACCATGACTGTGTATGTCGACATCACTTGTTCACAGCAAGAATATTCAGGGTCTGGTGAGTGACACCTGACTTCCTACACCCTGACTGTCCACCCTCTAAACTGGAGCCTCTGTTCAGTCTGTAATGCCCCTGGTGTCTCTCATTCCATGCACCTAAAAGCTAACAGAATTGTATTTGCTCTTAGCAGCAAGAATTTTTCCTTTTCATATCAGAATACATAGCATAAGAAACGAACAAGGAGGCAAATCACAGCGATAGGATCTAAAGGATGACTGTCCTAATGAAATTTCAGATTATGTGGCACATGACTTCTTAAGAAGCAATTGGAAAAATGATATTCAAAAAAAGAAAATGTGTTCTTTCTCTCTCTGTTTATCTCTTCCCCTTTTATTTTCCCTGTCCCTCCCTCTCTCAAACATTAGCAAAGAAGGATGCTTTACCTTGCTCCTCAAAAATCAAACTACGAGTGGAGTAAAGACTAGCACAATCTGTCCATGAGTAAGATGACCTCGGTGGGGCAAGCATGGCACCGTCTGTCTCTGACATCTGTATCTGCCTCTGTCTCTGAATGAAGTTTAAAAATCACAACATATCTCATCTCCATTTTTTTTTTTTTGGCATCCTCTCAAATTTCAGAAATCGTCTTCAAGAATTATCTCCTCTTGAAATTCCTCAGGACAGAAAAAAAATTGCTGGTGAATGACAATTATTATTTAAGACATTTAATGAAAATACTAAATCACTGTGTTTCTCAAGTGATCACTTTTTGGCAATTATAAATTCATCTTACTTGTTTGTCATAGGGTAAATAGATATAATAGAAAAAGAATATTAAATATATGACTATACTGGAGTAGAAATAGAAATTTAAAACTGAAATTTATACTTAATCATCTAGTAAAATATCACCATTTTGAAGAAAATAGACCTCAGGATTTGGCTACTAGAAATCTTACAATTTTCTGCAATATTATTTTTGTCACTGAAATAGATGCTGTTATTTTTGCATTAATCCAAGTTTTTATTTTCTTTTCTACAATCATGTGTTAAAGTTTGAGGCTACTTTCCAAAATATTTCTCACATAGACTGTTTAACTTCATTGAAATCAAGCACCGGCTAATGATCTTGATACCGAACGCCAACCTTAGTTTCCCTCAGCCAATAAAAGGAAACTGAGTTTGAGAAAAAGGAAAGTGGTTTAATTTGTTGACAAATGAGGAGGGCAGCAGACTCATGCCTGAAAGACAACCATCCTGCTCTTTGGCAGAGGGCAGTGGTATTTATACAAAGGAAAATAAAAGGAGATAGGCAAGGGTCTGCAAGGGGGAGGAGGTAGGGGTGGGGGGGGAACCAGCTTGCTTTTTTAACTGCTGTGCTCCTTGGAATGCAAGAAGACAAACCTGCCAAACAAGGCGGGGGGATTGCAGGAAATATGGGAAAGGCAAACATTAATGCTTAGTGAGAGACAAGTCATTTGTGACTGCATCACTTTGGTCATAGTTGTCACCATCCTGAGAACAGGTATAACCAGCTGTTGTTCTTGGGTGCCGGTGCCTCAAGTCTACAAGTGGATTCGGGATAGACCTTGGAATTTTTGGCATTAAAAATTCCAAATCTTCTAGGCTGAGACCTGATGGGCAGAACTTTGTTGTTCTGGGAGACTCCAGGCTGAGTACAGGTGCAGGATATTATCAGGCAGGCACTTAATTTTGGGAGCTCTTAGGCAGGGCCTCAAATCAGCCTATAGGTGGAATTCAGCAGCATTTAGGCTGTGTAAGCAACAAACTGGTGGTTGACATCTAGAGTCTTTAGGCTGAGTCTGGACGGGAATCCTGTCGAACTCACAGCCAACAGGCAGAAAGTCCAGGCAGTCCCCAAAGTCAACCCTGGAATCCTCCAGCCTGAGTCCCAATCAGGTCTCCTGTTTGACCTTGGCAGCCTCTAGGCTGAGTCCCAGGAGGCCTCCTGGCTGACCTCCACACTTTCCAGTCTCAGTACTCCAAGCTTCCTGTTCAAACTTGGCAGCCTCCAGGCCGCCCCATGTTTGACCTCGGCCACCTCAAAGCTGAGTCCTCCAGGCTGAATCTGGACAGGCTTCCTGGTTGACCTAGGGAGCCTGGAGGTTGCCTGGCTCTACTAGCAGACTGTTCCCTGGCTCAGCCTGAGGATGGGGAGGTCAATCATTTGGCTGCATGGTTCAGCCTGGTGACTGCCCTAGCCTCACCCTGGAGATTCTTGAGGTTGACCAGCATTCCAGCCCAAGTCATAACCTGGAGGTTGCTGGGGTGGACCAGGAGGCCTGCCAGGGCTCAGCCTGGAGGCTGCCAATGAGAAATAGGAAGCCACACAGGCTTGACCTGATGCTGCCGAGGCGGACCAGGAGGTCGGCTGCAGGTCAGCCTGGTAGATTTCTAGGTTGACCAGGATTCCAGTGAATGCTTTATGTATAGGCTTGCTAGGTCGACCTGAAAGCTGGCCCTTGCTCAGCATGGAGCCTGAAGAGGTAACACAGTAGACATGCCTGGGCTCAGCCTGGAGACTGCCGAGGTTGACCAGCAGGCAGGTCCTGGACACAGTCCGGAGGCAGGTCCCAGGCACAGTCCAGAGGCTGCTGAATTGGCCCAGCAGGCTGGTGCTGGCTCAGCCTGGAAGCTGGCGAGGTTCATATGAAGGCTGGCCCCGGGGTCAACCTGGAGGCTGCTGAATTCAACAAGTAGGACCTGCCCAGGTCAGACTGCAGGCTGCCTATGTCGACCAACAAGCCCTTCTAGGCTCAGCCTGGAGACTGACAAGGTCGACCAGGAGGCCAGGGTAGGCTCAGCCTGGAGGCTGCCGAGGTGGACCAGGTGGCCTACCTGGTTTCAGCCTTGAGGCTGCAGGGTTCAACAAGTAGGACTTTGCCAGGCTCAGCCAGCCAAGGCTCAGCCTAGAGGCTGCCACTGTCCACCAGGTTGCCGGCCACAGTTCAGCTTGGAGGCTTTCTTGTTTGACCAGGAGTACAGTGAATGCTCAGCTTGGAGGTTGGCTAGGTCTATATATACATATATATATAGTTTTATTAGTTGTAGACAATATTGTGCTTTTTTAAATAGTTACCTGACTTTCATCAAGAATACATTTTGCTTCTGGGAAATTTCTGAATCATTAGCCTACCCATTTTGTACGTATTACAGTTAGAGACAACATATGCTGAAAAATACTATGTGCATTTTCCGAAAACTTTCTGAGTCTGACAGAAAGTGTGACAAAATTGATGAAGGATTATAAAAGGTTAGGCATGGATGGAATTAAGGATATGAAGAATAAAATGAAGATGATTATGACAGTGATTTTGGAATACAATAATAATGTTGGTGTAAATTTTAGCCAAGTAAACTCATTCTTCAGAAAGCTGGTGAATGTTTAAGAATAAGTTACAAAGCCATTTTGTTTTTTGCAATTGAACATTAGTAGAATTACTTCACTTCCCTTATAAAATGTTTATTTACAGATCATAATATACTTCATAAAGGACTAAACTACTATATCATTTTTCCTGAGACTTTACCATATCACGGGAGGGAAGAACCCCAGTGACATCTAGAACAGACAAAAATCCACATAGTCAAGTCTAGAATTCAGAATTCTAATCTCTGAAGATTGATTGCTTTTATGATCGGAGACTTGTCACTTCTGTCTTTTTTATCTTTTATCCTCACACTGAGCTATTCTCGATTCTAATCACACTTTCCTATTTCACTGTAACACCAGAAGATTAATTGCTAAATGTCTGCCTGCAGCTCAGAGGGGGGGAAAAGTTAATAAAAAGGAGCTGCCAGAAATGTTGCACTGTCAATTTAAAAAAAAAAAAAATCAGAAATCTAGTAGACTTTCCCACACATTTTCATCTGTCAAAATCTTACTCAACTTCCACAGCTAGTTTAAACTTTACCCATTTTCATGAAGCTCTCCTTGTCTTCAGTCAGAACAAATCAGCATCCTCTCCTCAACATTCCCCAAAACTTTGTTCACCTTTGTGACAAAACTGTCCACACTTCTTTAGTGCCACACTTGTATACGTCATGGAAATAATTTCTTTCTTTTTAAAATAAACATTCAAGGCTTGCTACTGTAGCAATGAGAGATAAAGCATTCAAAGACAATTTTAGGAGAATTTTAATTGGTTTAGTGTTTTGAAAGTGTTGAAGAAATAAGTGAAAGTGTCCCTTACTATAACATTATTAGAGAGATGCATTCCTTACCTAAGTGTATACCAATCTGGAGTGAGCTAGGTGGAGGAAAACATCTGGCAGAAAATAAACAAAGGCAAATCTGAATGAGAGCAAGTTTCCTTATGATTAAACTGGGAAGGATGGTGTCTTTTAGGCATTACCTGAAAGAGATGATATTCTACTAAATCCATTCTTTATTTCATTGCTTATCCCAAAGGGATTGAGTTTAACAAAATAATAAGTAGGGAGAATTACATTTGTAAACTATTAAGATAAATACATATGGATGATTATTCAAAGTCACATTAAGGACTTTTTCTTATCATAAAGATCCTATGAGAAAGACTGCATTGGTTCTAATGTTAATATTTAAAGCACACCCAATCCCCATCGAAAACTATGGACATTCTTTTTCAACAAATGATTTATTTTCCAAATCAATGTAAACCTTTTGTCTTTTCTCAGATAGCTTTCCTGATTTAATAAATTAATGAAATTTGGAAGGTTACCAGAAATATTGCTTTTGTGACAGTATAGGTTTCCTTCATTACTGATTTAGAATAAAAAGAATGTAAGTAAAAATATGACTCTAAAATGTGTCTTTCAAACATCCAGGCATCATTTTTTCAATGCCTTATCATTTTTTTTAAAGGTTTATTTATTTATACAAGAACTGGAGTACAGGCCAGAGACATAGGAGGGTGAGAGGATTCACCAGAGACAGAGCAGGGAGCAGAACGGGCAGACGGACCAAAGACACTGCTGAGGGGGGAGCAGCAGGCGAGACAATAGAGGTCTGCTGTGCCATGTGGGTTGCTCCCTGGCCGTCTGGGAATTGAACCAGCACTGCAGATGCTGCGGACAGCTTCACAGCGCTGCGCTCAACCTGCTGCGCCACCCGGGAGGCCCAATGTGCCTTATCATATTTTGTTCAACATCAATGCCCTAACATTGCAAGTCAAATTAAACTAATACTTTTGCTCAGTATAAGACAAAAAGAAACCCAAGTCTAGGAAGACCCTGGCATTGCATTAAACACTCAGAACTCTGATGCGAAATTAAGAATATTAAGGATGAATTAGATAAAGAGCAACATCACAAAGGGAAACATAAATTAACAAGTACATGTTTTTATATACAATTATTGGCATAGAAAAACCTCCTTCTATGGAAAAATAATCTCCAATTAGTTAGCTATGATTTATTTGATTAATTCTGTTTATACATGGAAGAAAATGCAATATCTAATGCTTATGGGAAATAATTTCTTCAATACTGATAACTGATAAACTATAGAAAACAATTTCATTCAAGCAGGAATTATTAGCATCACAAATTAGGCTCATTTATTGAATTCCATTAAAGTCAAGTAGACTGTAACTTTATATTATAAATAAGGTGGAAAGTTTAAGAACTCAATAAATGTAAATTTTTATTAAATAAATGATAGGCAAAGTGGAATGTATGATACCATACATTAAATTTGATATATTTGGAAGAAAATGGCTAATTGGTGATTGGTTTTTTGTTTCACATAATATTTTATCAGTGACATTTCTTTAATTTACTTTGATGAAATATTGAAACGATTATCATTGGCATTTGTAAAACATGAGTTTTGGGTGACTTAGTTTATGCCTTCTCACATGAAGCAAATGGAAAATTCTTCTTTATTAGCTTACTCAAGGAAAATCTTGCAATCAATTAGCATTCATTTAGACTCCAAGCTTTATTAGCTTTACACAATATTGTAGCTTACAATCGGGAGTTATCTAATCTTGGTTTTCACATTATATTCTATTTCCTCCTTTGCGTTGATTAAAAAAAAAACAATTATACAGGTTATGGCATAAAACATGTGGTATAAGGCATGATTTTTGGTTTGCTGGGTATATATTTGACCTCATAATATAAAGGAATAATTAATGATTATTTATATAATTGCAGGAGGATGCTATGATCAGTAGATAATCAGTAAAGGTAGCAATCTTTCTGAAAGTATTATCCGTGTTTATAATCTACATTGATGATATTACTTTTCTGAAATTGGTAAATTGCCATTATTTAAATAGCTATTTATTAAATAATTGTTTATAATTTGGTATGCAGAATATACACATTTATGTTAGTGCCCTGGAGTGTGTGTGTGTGTGTGTGTGCGCGCATGTTTTGATAGGCATTTAAGCACTGTGCTATGTTCTTTTCCTCCTGAATTAACTCAAATTTTATAAGGAGCCACCTTCATTACTTCTGCTCCCTCTCCCTTTCCTGCCTCTTCAGTTTTTTCCCAACTGCTTCTAATTGCACTGCTTAGTTGGCTCCACTTAAACATATCAGTTTGTTTAGGTTTAGGTCTTACTTCTAATATTATCTTGCAATATTTTCTGTATAAGGAAAATTCACAGCTTTGTTGGATCTTCACCTGCTTCTGCTACTATATCATTTCCAGTGTAATCTCCTTCTAATATGTACATGTGCCCCTACTATCTAAGTATCACTCTGCTTTTTTGGTTATTGATTATTGTTTTTCCTTCTCATGTAAATTCAACTTTCCTTTGAATCTGTATGCTTGGTAGAGGCTGGGCGGTCATTTCTCTCTGGTTGCTTCTATCAAACAGTCAATGAATCATGCTGATTGGATAATGCAGATACAACCTAATTTTGACTCAACATCATAGAAATCTGCCTTTGTTTACTTTTATGGTGTGTGTGTGTGTGCTGTGTGTGTGTAGATCCACGATGGTGTGGCTAAAATCTTATCTGAGAGAGGTGTGTAACAATTCTGAATATACACCTACATATGGGAATGTTTTTATCTAGAATGATCAAAATAAGAAAATAGTCAAGTAAATTTAGAAAGACAATCATCTTCACACAAAATAATTTTTATGTAAATAGTTACCTAGAAGAAAAATGATTGTTTACCAAAGTATAGTCTCCAGAAATTATTAAATTGTTGCATGAAGTATCCCTAATAAAGCAAGTTTATACAAACTGAGTTCAATTAACTATGCATGAGATATTCACATACTTTTTCTGCTGAATTTCTCAAGAACATTTAGTGAATTGATTAACATCTCTGACTCTCAAAGGCAAGATATAAAATTTTGTACTTACAAATTTATTTGCTCATGGAATAATATTCTTTTAAAAATTTCTGCAGAATTTATGTCACTTAATATACAATTAATATCATTTTAGTGCTCCAGTTCACTTATTTTGCTTCAAGGTATACTTGTTTAAATTTGGACAGTAATTATAAATGCTGAGTTTCATTCCTAAAAATGTGACCACTTTTGCAAAACTTCAGTATAAGAATGGTAACCTTCTTATCTTAAATTTTAGTGGTTTCTGTTTATTATATTTGAAAAGCAAAGTAAAAGAATATAAATAAATATAGGCTGCAAAATTTGGTTTTGAAGAAACCATTTTTTTTATAATAATGAAGTAAGCTAGAATTATATACATACTAGCCCTAGTTGAAATCCTGGGCAGAAATGATACACCAGGGCCTGAATTTACTGCTCAAATCGAGAGTATAAAATTCACCATAAATCCACCATAAAGCAATCTAATTTTGACCTCAGGCACATCGACCTCTGCTGTCTTCACATGGAAGGTTTTATTGAAAATTCTTAAGAAAAGTCATCTTACTTTAAACATATATTCAGGTAAAATTCACCTTATTGTCTATGTCAGCCTTATTCAATTTAAACACTTTTTCCCAGTTAAATGACTTATTTCAAACATCAACAGTGACAAAGGCAAATAACAGAAAATAAGTCTTGAGAGAAAGTTGTTTCATGTGAATATCAATGAACATGTATTAAGCAAAAGCTAGCTGCCTTTTATAGCTGAGATGGGCTTCAAGGAAGAACTGAGAATCAAAACCTAAATAATTTTGGAAAAATTTTAAAAAAAAACTAAGAAATTGGGGTAAGAGAGATTTAAAGAAATATTCATTTTAACCAAAAAAAAGATACTCGATTACTCCTAGAAATTTTTTAAAAAAGATTTCTTTTTATTTATTTATGCATACAAGAACTGGGGTGTAGGCCAGAGGTTGCGGGGATGAGAGGATTCACCAGAGACAGAGTAGGGAGCAGAACAGGCAGATCTACTGAAATCCACTGCTGAGGGGAGCAGCGGGGAGACAGGAGAGGTCTGCTGTGCCCTGTGGGTCAGCTCCCTGGCTGGGGATCAAACTCATAGTCTCATTGTGCTGAGACTTTAACCCCTGTACCACCAGGGAGGCCCCTATTCCTAGGGATTTTTGATGGATATTTAAAATCATATTATTTTTGGGGCCTCCTCGGTGGCCCAGCTGGTTGAGCATGCTGTAAAGCTCTCCTCAGTCTCTGCAGTGAGGGCTCGATCCCAGCCTGCCAGGGGGATTCCCACATGGCGCAGCAGACCTCTCCTGTCTCTCTTGCTTCTCCCCTCAGCAGTGTATTTCTGTTGTCTGCCTGTTCTGTTCCCTGCTCTCTCTCTCTGGTGAATCCTCTCACCTCCCACATCTGGCCTGTACCCCAGCTCTTGTATAAAAATAAATAAATCTTAAAAAAATAAAAATCATGTTATTCTTATCAAATTCCATGTTTTTTCCTTTTTTTATAGAAAAGGAGTCCCCTCCATAACATCTTTAACTTTGCCTTTAACATTGTCTTTTAGAGATGGATGGATCTGTCACTCCAGTGTCCAACAGGGGAAGAGAGGGCAGATTGTGGAGAAATTCCAGGTTCTTTGCCTGCCACATGTCTTGAAGCTGAAAAAGGCAAAGGACAGAAATTGAATCTTCAGTGTGTGTTTTGATTTTGAGATTTGCCAGCAAATCTGAGAAGGGCTAAGCAACATGCTCCAAAGAAACAGTTCTAACAGCTCATCTCTAACTGGCTGTTTTATAGCGAGATAAAAAAAGACAGTTAATTATCAGTGAGCTGGCCTCCATCCAGGCGGTGAACAACTTCTGGGGGTTTTATGGTGCCCCATCTCCCAAGCAGCTCCCCCTCCACCGGCGTCTGGTTTAGAGCAGTTGACTCCTTCTGAAGCGGCTCAGTCTCTGACAGAATTGGCATCCATCACTCCTCCAGGTGCCTCCTGGACTAAGACCTTCACTCAGATCAAACAGGTCACCGGTCAAACAATGCTTGGACAGGGAGATTCCTAAACTGTCATGGTGCCCTCTCACACCCCTCCCCAGGGGCATTCTAATTTCAAGATTAGAAATTTGGGGAGGTACTATGGTGCTAAGTCAGTTCCAGAAATGCTTGAATATGTTTCCTTACAGCAGTGGAAAGAGAGGAGTGACTAGGGAAGAAGGGACTGAAGGCCACGTTTTTAGATGTAGGTATGAAAACTCCGAAGACACGGTGCCTTATTTTTATTATTATATTGCTGCTTTTGGGTTCGACAACCACATTTTTTTCCTTCAAGTCCTTTGACGAGATCTTCGATGATAATACTTCTGTAACAAGTTGTCAACTTTCATGCAGTTAGGGTTTGTCAAAACAATCATATTTGCTTGAACCAAATGGACCCTGTGGGAAATGGGACTGTTCAGTTATACCCAACTGACAGAACCCAAGTAGAGGAATTCATACTCTCCGTGGTTTAAGGATTCACTCTGACATTTCTCACTACGCACTTCTCTGAAAAGCTGCTTAATATGAAGGCAACTTGTATATAGGAAAATCAAAGTTTCTTGGGTTAAAATCATTAAAGCACAACCTCAGAAGAAATGCTATTTCTGACAACTTTCTATCACTTTATTGGTAACATTTCTGGAATGTTGAAAAAACAGGATAAGAATAGATAAATATTGACTGGTAGTTGGTGTGATTGTTAGGAGGTCAGTCACCAGGCAAGCTCAGGTGAGAAAGTAAAACCTTTTACGAGGTCACATTTACTCTTTAAGAAGTCTAAGCTTCATGTCCAGGAACATGTTCTTGAAGAGTCTTCATCATTTTTACCATCTTGCACAATGAAGTAAGTCAAAGATGATATTCTGTGTGGCCTATAGGCCTAAATATCACCTTTAATATTTCAAGAAGTGTGCATACACAGAGATTGAATGAGGACTCTTGGTCACTTGTTGGCTACAAGTCCAGGTCATTCTGGACTTTCAGAGAGCTTTGAAAAAAGTTCTGCGCCTGTTAAAAACAATGCTGGTTGGGCCTCCCCGGTGGCGCAGTGGTTGAGCGCTGGGCTGCGAAGCTGCCCGCAGCCTCTGCAGCACCGTTTCGATCCCCAGCCACCGGCGAGGGTCCCACATGGCGCAGCAGACCTCTCCTGCCTCGCCCGCTGCTCCCCTCAGCAGTGTCTTCGCTCTGTCTGCCTGTTCTGCTCCCTGCTCTGGCTCTGGTGAATTCTCTCACCCTCCCATGTTTCTGACTATACCCAGTGTTTGTATAAATAAATAAATAAATCTTTAAAAAAAAAAAAAAAAACAATGAAACAACGCAGGTCGCCCAGTATCACAGTATCAGATCAGAACCCACAGCAGCAGTGACGGCAAGCACTCCTCTGTTCCATTTTGATGTTTCTCTTTGGAGAATCCTCTAAGTTTTTGTGCTATTTACTAGTATCTTAAAAGTTTTGCAAGAAGAGATTGTGAGTTTCTGAAATTGTCAGATTTCTGTTGATAATTTCAGAGATTTATCTAAGAACATAATGTTTGTCTCATAACTGGATGTATTTAATAACTTTTGCTAGAAATAGGGTTACTTGCTTAAATTTTTCTCAGTAATTGTGATTTTTTTCCTAGTGGTGAAATACGATAGGCATATTTAAGGCTATTTTTCCTCTTTCACTGATGCCGTGTCCAGGAACATGAGAAATTTGGAGGAAACACATGAAGGAGAGATATGTAGAGACTTAAGAAGACCCAAGGGTGGGAGACCCTCCCTGAGGCTGACAATGATAGCTTGGATTTTCTCCTTTTGTCCCAGACTTGCCTGGTTCCTTCTGCCCCTCTCCTGTGGCTCCTGCCAGAAGGTGCCTAGGGGCCTCAGTGTCCTACTTGAGGCCAGCCCTGCTCGGCTGGGCATTTACCAGTGAGGGCGGATAACTTTGGGTGTTTCACTGGGAAATGCTTATCCATTCTTCTCTTACCTCTTCATGCACACTAATCCTGAAGCCCTCTCACACTGAGTGTGCTTTGTGCGCTAATAGCAAGACCCCTCTACAGTGTGGAATTTTGGGGGTTCAGGAGTGTCCCTCAATCTGAGCGAACAATACAAGAAGGAATTTGTGTTTGTTTAAACTGATCACAGCATTCATCAGGATATGATTTCCATGAGACACTTTCAACCAGTGAATATTCTGGCGTCTGTAATTATGTGAAAATCCTGCCTGTAATTTTTAAACTCTAACATGGATTGTGAACAAATCCTAATGACTTAGAACAACGTTATGTATTCAAGGGAGTTTATGTTTTGATTTCTTTGGTATTTATGCTTGGGATCTTCTACAGGATGTGCGTTTAGATAGTTGGCAACCTCTTTTAATAGAGCAACACAATTATTTTCAGTCTGATACAGTTCCTTTTTCATGAAGCAAGAAGCTTTTTGGGGAATATTTAAAATGACTAGATTGTGAGAACTCTGACATCTCATGGAAAAAATGAGAATTAAACAGAGGACAGATCAATTTATTTTGATGCACAAAACGCTGCATTACTGATGAGAAAATATATTATTGAGCAAATGAATATAATAAAATTTCCAACAAAACTCCCAGTCCAGGTGCAATGAACACTCCAAAGCAGGCATAATTAACAAGTTTGCTTACTTACAGCTCTTTCTCCTTAAAGATTCATGGCCAGGGCCTCAGCACTGCCATCTACACAAAGTTGCATTTCAGGAGGGTGGGGTAGCCAGTCAAAGCTGGTCTGTGTCTCCAAGGCCATCTCCGGGTGTCTGCCTCTTTCCCCTTTGCCTGTCTGTCCTCCCCCACCTTGTCTGGGGACTTTGCAGCAAGTGGTTGTGTTATAGGGCAGCCCCGATACAAAACGGGGTGCCTGACTGTGGGTCCTCACCCACGCGCTTAAAAGGACTTATCAATGCTCTACTGCAGGCACACGCGAAAGGTTAATAAAAGGTTTATTCACAAGGGAAGGGGAAATGAGGAAATGGACAACTCAGGGAGAAAAGTGGGAGACAAAGTTTTATTTTTTTTATCATCAAATATATTTTATTATTATTATTTTTTTAATTAATAAATTTTATTTTTATATTCCCCATACAATTGCAGCCCCCCCATTCTGACCCCAATCCCTCCCCTCCCGCCCCCCTAAAAGTGTCTCTGGTTCATAGTTTTTGTTGATTTTGATTTTCACTTTCTTATAATTATTCATTTTCCTGGTCCCTTATTTAAGTTTTCTAGATTCCTGCTATGAGTGAGACCATCCGGTATTTTTCTTTTTCTTTTTGGCTTATTTCACTGAGCATGATCCCTTCCAGCGTCATCCATGTTGCTGCAAATTGCATGTGTTTATCTTTTTTGAATGCTGAGTAATATTCCATGGTGTATATGTACCACATCTTCTTGATCCAGGCATCTATTTTTGGGCATTTGGGTTGTTTCCAAAGCTTAGCTATTGTAAACAGTGCTGCTACAAACATAGGGGTGCAGGTGTTCTTTGGAATTGATGTTTCTGTGTCCTTTGGGTAAATACCTAGGAGTGGAATTGCTGGATCCTGTGGAAGCTCTATGTTTAGTAGGTCCAGAAATCTCCACACAGCTCTCCATAGTGGTTGGACCAATTTGCACTCCCACCAGCAGTGCAGGAGGGTTCCTTTTTCTCCACAACCTCGCCAACATTTGTTGTTGCTAGTTTTTTTAATATGTGCCATTCTCACTGGTGTAAGATGGTATCTCATGGTAGTTTTGATTTGCATTTCCCTGATGGCAAGTGATGTTGAACATTTTTTCATATGCCTGTTGGCCATTTGCATTTCCTCTTCAGAGAAGTTTCTTTTTAGCTCTTCTGCCCATTTTTTGACTGGATTATTTTCTTTGTTGTTGTTGAGTCTCATCAGCTCTTTGCAGATTTTTGTGATCAGTCCTTTATCATTAGTGTTGGGTGCAAAAATGTTCTCCCAGTTGGTGGGGTTTCTCTTTGTTTTTGTTATTGTCTCTTTTGCTGTGCAGAAGCTCTTTAATTTGATGGAGTCCCAGCTGTTTATCTTTGCCTTCACTATCACTGCTTTGGGTGATGTGTCTGTAAAGATGTCTTTGATGTGCAAATCCCGTAGTGTTTCGCCTATATTTCCTTCTATGTATTTTATGGTTTCATGTCTTATGTCTAGTTCTTTAATCCATTTTGAGTTGATTTTTGTGTATGGTGTGAGGTAGTGGTCAAGCTTCATTCTTTTGCATGTAGCGACCCAGTTTTCCCAGCACCATTTATTGAACAAACTTTCTTTGCTCCAATGCATAGTCTTTGCTCCTTTGTCAAAGATTAGTTGACCATAAATCTGTGGTGGGTTTATTTCTGGATTTTCTATTCGATTCCATTGGTCTGTATGTCTGTTCTTGTTCCAATACCATGCAGTTTTGATGATTATGGCTTTGTAGTAGAGTTTGAAGTCTGGGAGTTTGATGCCTCCATTCCCTTTTTTTTTCAGGAGAGCTTTGGCTATTCGGGGTTTTTTGTGATTCCATATGAATTTCATCAATAATTGTTCTATTTCTTTGAAGAATGACATTGAAATTTTGATTGGAATAGCAATGAATCTGTATATTGCTTTTGGTAGGATGGCCATTTTAATAATGTTTATTCTCCCAATCCATGAGCAGGGGATGTCTTTCCATTTCTTTGTGTCTTCTTCTATTTCTTTTAACAGTGTTTTATAGTTTTCTTTGTATAGGTCCTTTACCTCTTTTGTTAGATTTATTCCCAAATATTTGATTTTTTTTGTTTCAATAATAAAAGGGATTTTTTTTTGATTTCTTCTTCTTCAGATTTATTGTTTGTATATAGGAAGGCTACTGACTTTTGCGTGTTGATTTTGTATCCTGCCACTTTACTGAACTGATTGATGAGTTGAATTAGTTTTTCTGTGGAGTTTTTGGGGTTCTCTATGTATATTATCATATCAGTGGGAGACAAAGTTTTAAATGCGTCCTACCCAATCAGCCGATCAGGAATCCCAAAATGGCGCCCTGAGAGCTGGCCGTGAGCCAGGAGCCCTGAAGCCAGGAGGCGAGCGATAGCGAGCCCAAGGCCCACATGTTTGGTTTTTATACCCAACCTGGCTGCTTAACTCCACCCTCAGGTCCCAGCCGACCTCCCTTTGGTGGTGATGGGATTTGTCTTTCCCAATGTCCTGATGGCTTTAGTCTGGAGTGGGGCTGGGGTCCACAAAGCCTGGATGGGATTAGCTCAGGACATCCTCTCCCCCTAACAGTTGTGCCTGCTGAAAAAATCGATGCTATCAATGTAACAAATATGAAGACAGTTCTGTATAAAAGGAACCCTTGGTCTTCAAAAGGGTGGGACCTCATGCATGAGTAATAAAGCTTTTCCTGACCTCACAATCCTTAAGTACTGCTTGTTCTTCCTCCCCTGGGTAAAAGGCCAGAATTTCTACAACATTACTCTATGGAGATGATGGGGACAGTGAGAGATTAAGGAATACTGGGAGTCTGGGTACCATTCAATAAGGTTAAAAACTAAGCCTCCACTCCTTGCCCCAGAGGCTTGAATAGATAAGGGGGTTGATAAGGTTGCCATGGGAAACAGGCTGGCAGACCAACACCTTGACCAGAAAAACCAGCCCAGCTCCAGGATTGCAGAAGCAGGGCCAGGGCATGTTTCTGTGTCAAAGGCCAGCACCTGAGACCAGACACCCCAGGAGATAACTGGTTCAAACCTGTGCCCCCCATTAGGAAAGCTTGAGAAAACAGTATGAAAGAAATACTCAAATCCTTCTTCCCAGACAGATGGATGGCTCCTGGATAGCTCCCGTCCCACCCCCTGCTCCCTTGTGGGGCATTTTAATGAATCCGCCTTTCCTGTTACCCACTCCTTCCTTGGGAATTCTTTCTTCCCTGGGCCTCCAGCCTCACCCCTGTGCTGCTGGCCTCACCCAGATATTCCACCGCCACACTGAGGAGAATGACTGGAGCTGAGGAGAACTGTGAGGAACTATTAAAAAGCAGTACTAGATATGAATAATAAATAATCTTTAATTGAAAGGAAAAACTACATAAAAAGAAAGTACTTCTACAAGAACTACAAAAGAAGCTGACAGTGACACGGGTAAACTTGTGAACTTGGGATTTCATGACAAAAATGGTTTACTTATCCCACTTGGCATTCTCCCTGCAGATTCTCAAAGGAGTTTTAAAGAACTATACCAGATTCCCCAAACTATTGAATTAATATGGCACACAGTTTCTTCCAAAGTCTTGAATCACCAGGTAGCACTTTCATGCCTACGATGCATGAAGGATCATATAGATGTTCCCAATGAACAAATACATAAAGAAACGCAAATTGTCCATTAATATCTTTCGATCCAGTGAAAGTGCCATGTAGACTAATTCAAATCTGAATGTCCCCGTCCGTCTTTTCAGATTTTAGTCTATAAATTTATGAATTTGGTTTGAATAAGCATGCATATTTATTTAAAAGCAGGTTTCCCAATGATGAAGATACGAAATATCTTTTTGGAGATCTCCTTGTATCTTTTTTTGTAACTTCAATTGTATTTAGTGTTTGTGGGAATATAATCCACGTGCCAGCCAAAATTTGGATATTTCTTTCTTTTCCTGAAAAACTCTTCCACGCCTGTGAGCAGACTGCTACGCTTGTCAGAAACAATCACAGGAACGGTCCTAGCCATGGGGAGCTGGTCCACCCGCAAGGCCGGGGGATGCCAGCCGGGGAGGCAGCTGTGGGCTTGAATCGACCTGGCACTACCAGACACATGTAAGAAGTTCTCCTGGAACTTGTGTTTCCATCAGTTATTTTCATACAAGTTTCTTCTGTTGGGTTATAAAATCGCACTGCTGTGCTTCCAAATCACAATTTCCCATCAAAGTTATAGAAGCTATGAATTTGTAACCGCACACTCCAAGCCTTAAGAGACATGCTGATCCCTACTGTATATTTGGTCTCTGCCAGAAGAGACTGTTTCCCCTTCCACTAAAAAATAAAGATTCTGTCATCAAAGAAGTGTAACTGAAGGTTCTGTAGCATCTATTGGGGTGTTTGATTTCAAACCAAGGATCAGCTGAGATCAAAACAAATTCAGTGCTTTGTGTGTAGTGCAAATAACATTTGAAATGCAAATGCTCTACATTCTAGGTAGAATATGAATATGTTCAAATTGCCATGATTGATTAATGTTAGCATTTGAATAGAAAGTAGAGAAACAAAAAAATGGTGGATTGTTTTCTCTAGTAAAGGGAGCTGGGGTGGTTGAAAAGGCCCAGAAGGTCACTGGCAAACTGGTTTCAGAATTATCACTTTATGTAATTTGGTCACAAAGGAGAGGATAATAAATTCAAATCTGAACGTTACCCATCTGTCTTTTCAGTTTTTAGTCTATAAATTTATGAATTTTGATTTTATATATTTTGGTACTCATAGTCCAAATATTAAAAAGAAAAAGTAGAAAACTAAAGAAAAATTTAAGTTTGTATTTCATTTTAAATGTACTGCCTCCTTCTGTCGAACTAAGAAGAATTTGTGTATACCAGACAATTTTATAAAAGAAATTGTATACTTTCTATGTTAATATGTTACTAAGATCTATTCATTGTAACTTTTAACAAAAACTTATTTTAAACATGTAACAGAGTATTTCAAAGTATTATATGTTCTTAAAATTCCAATGTTAAAGAGAAAAACTAGATCACTCAGAAAAGCAACTAAAATTATGGCAGCATTAAGAACAAGTAATGCATGTTTTCAGTGTGCAAATTATCATTTTTAGAATCTTATTTATTTATGTCCTTTCAGGTTCACTTACCACTCACTGACTGTTGAAATTTTCACAAACACTAACAGATGAGTTGAAAACAGCATTTGATTGTATGTATGTCTTTATGTCTGTTAGTTAGTATATTTTTAGAGTTGAAATAAAATCTTATTGCACATGACTTTGTTTCACTTGGAATTCATGGATGTATAGGGAAAAAGCAATATACTAAAGAAGTTAATAAATTAATCAAATAAGCGTTAAACTTATTTGAAAAATAATCCTTAAAATTAAGTTAGCTTTGTTAAATTTAAAATAAATCTCAGAGACTTAACTTTTAAATATGTATGCAGTAAAATTCAGTAAGACCAAACAATTTTAAACTTTATAAGTCAAACTAGAATTTGGCTTTATTAAATAAGTTAAAATGTCTCTTCTCCATGTGTCTCCTTCAAGTTGCCCCAATTCATTTGAGTGTGATTCAAAGCTGAAGAAGCAGGAGGAGTCCCTCAGAGCCTACCTGCCTGCTGTGTTACCTAGCTACATCTGGCCACAAAGCTCTGTCCCTAGTTAAGCTCTCTTGCTCAGGAACTAAGGATTTTGGCATAGTGGGACATGCAGGCAAAATAGCTTCAGGTAATTATGTAAATGTACTACATTTAAAAAAATTTATTAAATAGAAATAAAAATTGAAATATACTAATACAGGATCAGTCTCTCAAAATGTTCAGACAGACTTGTCCAACATGTTGAGAGCAGGTTTTTTCTAATATGCATCACCTTGGTATATGGGATAGGGTCAGTCAAAGCCCTGTGCATTTGGGTGAAACTGTTACCATAACCTTCACTGATGCAGGTTACCTAGAATTAGGGGCATCTCCAGAAATAACCATTCTATTGGAAAAATCGATCTTATTTTTTTTTAAATTTATTTATTTATGCATTCAAGAGCTGGGGTACAGGCCAGAGATGTGGGGAGTGAGAGGATTTGTTACAGGGCAGGGAGAGGGGCAGCCCAAACCCCGCAAACCTGCCTATTCTAAATGGGTTCTGCCATCCGCCACATCAACACAAAACATAGGAGACTTTAATGGGAGGAACTTTAATACAATTAGGAAACAAGACAGGAAAGGCAAAGAGTCTAGTTTCTAAATGAAGCACCCAAAGTTCCCCGTCCCCTCGTGGGTAAAAGTCCATCCATATGGGATTGGCCCAGAGCAAGGCCCCAAAGCTGCCCCAAGTCTAAAGCATCTTCCAGTGGGACCCACAGAAAAGGGTCAGAAACAACCAGACAGGCCTGGAAGGAAAAGAGCAAAATCAAATTCGAGATAAAAGCTGCCATGGTCACCTCCCCATGGGTCTCACCTACATCTGTGTCACCCAGTCCCCGACCAAAAGGCAAGCACAGTTTCTTCATGTGTCTCTAGGCTCCATGTGCCTCCTCCAGGTCTCCTGGCTCCATCCTGCTCCTTCCTCAGTCTCCTCTGCAGCTTCTTTTCTCCCTGCTCAGCTCCACCCTCCCTTGGGTGGGGCAGGGAACCTGGAACCTCCCCCTTTCCTGGGGACCACCCTGTTACGGATTCACCAGAGACAGAGTGGGGAACAGAACAGGCAGACTGACTGAAACACACTGCTGAGGGGAGCAGCAGGGAGACAGGAGAGATCTGCTGTGCCATATGGGTTTCTCTCTGGCCAGCTGGGGATCGAACTTGTGCTGCAGAGGCTGCGGATTGCTTCATAGTGCAGTGCTTAACCCCTTGCGCCACCAGGGAGGCCCGGAGAAATCAATCTTACAGCAAAGAAAACATCTAGGAGGAAAATTTCGTTATACTCAGGGATCCCCTTCTAGCCACATGTCTTTTTCAGCGGATGTGGAAAGGCTGCCCTTTGCAGAGATAATGGCAGATGTTATCTTGGCTGTGCATTTTTTTTTCTACTTTTGTTCCAAATATCTGCAACCTACCTTACCCCTTTCTTACTATTCCCCACCATAAGGTTCCTTAGACTGTGGCCTCAGCTTCCCACTTCAGGCTGACCCTGTGTGCCTGGGCATTTGCTCAAGAGGGGGTGTATAAAATGGGGAGATTTATTGGGAAATTATTAGGAATATCTTTTCTTCTCTAGGCACACTAGTTCTATTAAGACCTTTCACACTAAGAGTGCTCCCTTTGCCTCTGTGTGCACAGATGGCCAGATGCATTTAAGGCATGCACCCTTTAACAGTTTGGGGTCCTTGGGTGCCCCTTGGTTGCACCCTAACTTAATTACAATAGAAAAAGACATTTATTCTCATCAACTGTCCATGTATTCCCATACACATCATGATCTATCTTGCAGTTTGTTTCATTCTGTGTGACTAGCTGTGGACGATGTTTTGTAGGAGAATGTAAACTCTTAAATGAGGCATAGAAGATCTGTTTGTTCTCCATATTTTCTCCTCCCCTGCACAAGAACGTTAAAGGCACTTGTTGAAAAGACAACACAGAGGACATGATGGCAGTTGTGGTAGAAGCACTTTCTATTTGACAAGGACAGCTGATTTGTGTTGAAATCATGAACCAAACTTTACCAACACAAACTATTAAGTTTTGTGTTAGATCACTGAAGATTTGGAGGTTGTATGCCTAACTTTTCTCAGGTAAGCCTGATTGATATTAGAGGATTAAGGGTTAATCCAGTTGACTCTTAGTTACCATAATACTTCACCTGGTGGGAACAGCCAATAGGGGTCATTCAGAGTAGTCTAGTAAGGAAAGCTTTCAGCCCTGAGCATGAGTCAGCGTCTTTTACAGAAGGAATAAGCTACTCTGATTAAAGAAGTTCTGTTGTATGCCTGAGTGCATAGATCACTAACTTAAATGACTTCCCCAAGTATTGTAAATTTATAAAATTTAATCTTTTTGTAACAAAATATTTTAAACATATTGAATTGAAATCCTAGGACAAAACCCCCACATATTTTGCAAATGGATTTCCCTTATTCACTTGATTTAATAAATTTTTAAATTATAGTTTGCCACATATTGAGAAAAAATGATTATTTTAAGCAGCAAGAAGTAAATGGAAGAGTCCTATCATTTTAGTCTAACTCAACTGTGAGAGGTTTTTGATGACTGAAAAGCCCTAATGATTTTATTATATTCCCTAAAGCAATGAATTAAGTAAGTACTAAGAATGAATAAAGGCAACAATAACACATTTTAATAAAGTACATTAATTAACATATGTTGAATGTTAACTAATCTCTTATTCTGGCAGCAAGTTTTATTAGCCAGAGGGCAGTATAATATCAAGTGAGTACATCCTACTTCCATCACAAGTGTTTATTTGGAGAAGATAGGCTGTGACGTACAGGCCATGTTAACACATTAATTTCTAAGTTGAAATTGCTCAAGCAGGGTAAGCTTTCACTTACTTATTTAAGGGGTGTTTCTCACCTTAATACACTTTAATGTATGATCAGTAAAAGCGGAACACAATTGCCATATATCAACAATATCTGCTGAGTCCTACTCTCTTAATGTGCATTATAATTCAGCTCAATTTAGCTCACAGTATTCAGGTACCACCATGGAATAGCTGCTGATTAATACTTGCAGGGAAATGGTAATGTGCTAGGTATGATTTGGTTAAGGGATGGGCACTGTTGGTTGACTGCGCAAGTGGAGTAAATAACAATTCGAGCTAGTAAATCATCAAAATGATAAGTGACTTCTTGGAGACTTTGCCAGTGAAAATGAATCATTGTTGAATGAAAAGTATTTGCAAAGTTCTAAGGACAAAGTTGTTAAATTTATGGGCGCTCTTATTTTATATTTTATTATGTCTGAAAATTTTTTTATTCTATGCATTTTGATTTGTCCCTTCTGTGTTCTTTGCCTATAGCTACATTATGCAGTAATTAGCAGTACAAAGAATTGATTAATGTAAATAAACATTGTATGGATTGCCTTCTATTTTCTGGCACTGTTAAAATTGATGAAAAAAATGAATAATAAAACGTGGTATTTTCTTTCAAATATTTCATGATATAGTGGGAGGTGAACTTGTAAATATGTAATTTCAACATACCCAGATGTTTCTTAAAATGGATGTTTTGGTATGTGTAGATAGTAACATAGTGGTGAGGACAAGGACAGCTTTCAATACACCTTTTGGGATTAATAATTGTGGTAATAATTCCCCAACAAAGATTAAGCAATGGTTGGTACAATATTGTTGCTAAATACTAAACATTTTTTTTTAGTGGTATCTTTTCATCTTTGAAATTAATATTTATACATTAAATTCTATTATCACATTTATCACAGCTGCTCTTGATTTGAGAGCTGAAGAAGAGAACTCATTATACCAAGGTCGCCAGGATATGTTCCGACGAGTCTATGACAAATAGATTTAAGTGGAGCCATTTAAATAGGGCCAGAGTTGTCTCCACGGAAAATTGCTTGTTATTTGCACTGGGCCAAAGACCCTTAGACTGGGTCAAACAGCAATTGTTCCAGGAACCATTTTTGAGAACACAGCAGGGGGGATGGACATCTGGATCACAAAGGCTGACAACTGTGGACTCTTGCTGGAGTATAAACAACAGTAAAATATTTTGTATCCCACTTCATTTTCATCCTAAAACTTCTCCACCTAACTTTTACCCCTTCTCAGGATAACATTTTCATTTTCTATCTGAAACTGTGTACCCTGAATCTCAATTCTTTCTGACCAAATAATCACTTGATTGCCTCTGATTTTGCCTTTTTGTTTGAGGCTAAGAAGTCCTGTAGTATTCTGTTGGACTATTTACTACAGTCATTTTTATTACAATAATTGGTCTAATTTCTATATAAGTCCTATAGCTGATTTTAAACTCTATGCTAAGTATTTAGGACTCCATATGAAATGATATCAATTATGATTGATCTTCCTATACCTGTTTTTAGTTATGTCAGTTTCATATTTTGTACTCTTATGCTAGGTATTACATGCAGTATAATTTAGTTTATTAAAGTAACATTGCATTATAATATAAATGTCAGGTGTTCATCACTGAAAATCAACATGTGGACATGCTACAAGAAGGTCTTTACTACGAGTCCATTCCATTCCCCTTTTTCCTTATTATATTCCCTTCTCTCTTCTACCTTCATCCATTCTCCACCCCCCTTACTTTCTGGTAACCTCTATAATTAGATTTACCTGATCATATCATTGAAGACTGCTTCCTAAATAACAGGATTTATAAGAACCTTACAAATTTGGAAAAAAAATACCAAATATTTATAACCTTGGATACACAGCAGACTACTGAATGTAAATGATAATTCAGTACTATTTGTGAGTTGGATGGGTATAGACCATATTTTAATTGCAAAATGATCTAGAGTAGTTTATATTATTCCATGGGAAAATAGCTTTTGCTATGAATTTTGAATTCTCTTTTCTATTATGTTTTTGTTACAGCAATAATTTTATGTAAAATATTGGTAGATATTCCCCCCTCTTTTTTTTTTTTAGCATTCCCACTGTTTAAAAGCTCAATTTGTTCCAATCAGCCTGTCCACCATGTCATCCTCACCACTTAACACAGTGTGCTCGTGGTAAATATTTGCTTAATTAATATACAATTTGCTTAATTAACATGCAATGTGGGGGTTAGGAATGCTGACCCCCAGGAAGTCAAAAATCCTTTTTTACCCCCCCCAAAGCTAAGTTACTAATAACCTTGTGTCAACTGGAAGTCCATTAACACATTTTCTGAGATGCTTCAGATACTGTACTCTTACAATAAACAAGAGAAAAAGTATGATCATGACAATCATAAGGAAGATAAAATACATTTTCAGTAATGTACTATATTTATCTAGATCTTCATGTGATCTGCTCACAAGATAGTGCATGTATAGGATATAAGTGATCCCTCAAACTTATGTCATTCATGACTCAACTAAATTCCATTCGTGAAACCTAGCTACATCTTCAGTGCTTCTCCTTCGCCGTGGTTGATCGTGGGAAACAACAGTATTGATTGTTATCTCATCTCTTGTATGTTGCTAGTTCCCTCAACATATGATGTTGTCTCCCTGTGGAAAGAAATCAATTCTAAGGGCCCACAATACTTACTGTGATACATAGTAGGTATGTGATAAATATGTATAAATTTCACGATGCATGAAGAATAAAATAAATTATACCCAGTAGAAGATATATTGATTTATTCTCTATAATTCTACTAAAACCCAGAGATGTCCATTTAATAACATTCTGAAGATCCTCCTGTGTTTAAGGAAAGAAAGAAAATTCTGTTACTATGAGTATTTTTAATAGGGATTATTGCATGTTCATCCACTGCTTCTCACTTAATACACTTATACCAAGATTTCTTTCATTTTAGTTCTTAAATCACACATTAAATGGGCTTATATTTGTTTTCTTCCCTTGAAATGGAGCTCTTGAACACATATGTCATAATAATTCTTTATTATGGTTCATAGGGTTTAAAACAATTTCTAGATGAAAATTCTAAGACTACAACTACTCCATAAAAACACACTTCAAAACACCTTCTTCATATTTTATTCATTAAGTTACTGATTCAGAGACACCACCTTCCTGCGTAGATAACCAATGCATGTTGGTGCCTACAGATTTGGTTAATGAGATCTCAACAATGAATTTCAATTCTTCTCTTATCTTCCTCCACTGTGTTGCATGTCGTTTTAAAAGCAGAGCTTCACTTCCAAGGTAGATGAAATTTAAAAACAAAAATGCTAACTGCACAACTATGTGACAACTGAAAATTCTCTTTTTGGATTGAGATTTCAGGCATGCTGTGTAAGTAGAACCAGTGCTAGGAGCTACAATATATTTGAGTCTAGGAAATAGCAAAGTTTTTCCCTGACAGTGTCTTGGATAGAAAGTTTGACCATTGATTTAGATCACGGAAATGGAGGAACTTTTGCAGACATGAACAATACCAGTCAATGGATAACACTGTAGGCAAATTGCAGCTGAAAGATCTGATTAAATTGATATTGTGAATAGACTGGACGTGTTTGAGAGTCATTGGATTTTGAGTCAAGCAAGGTAATTACAACATTTGTAATGCTGATGATGTTTTCCCTGAGAAATGATCCAACAGAATAACTTGGACAATGTGGCAAGACTGTACCCATTATATCAAGGCAAAAAAATTATACATTTGCTTTTTTCTAAAATTCTCAATGTGGATTGCTACACAACCTCTTGCGTAGAGTTAGTTTCATTCTTTAAAATGATATTAATTAGTTTATTTAGTCTCAAATTCAGCAGGTGAATACTCAGAAACAAACCAAAGCAAACAGAACCTAGACTTAGGAATGTATGATCAAGCCCTAGGGGTAGATTAATTTGGGGTAACAACTTATCCCTTAAGAACTGTTTCAGTTCTAAGATTTGGCCACAAATTTATTAATCAAGATTCCTAGACTCCAAATTAAATAAAAAACAGCAAATTATAGGGTAGTTAGATGGAATACAAGCCAGTTAGTTCTGACACAAGAATTTTTTAAATTTTATTGTGATACTCAGGCATGCAATATGATGTTGGAAAATATGTTTAAGGCATATATTCATTACAGTCAATGTTGAAGTATGTTTCCTCATGGTTATTTCCTAGATTACTTGTGCTGACATAGTGCAATTCAGTAAAAGCAATTCTCATCAGGGTCAAAATAACAAAATCAAGGGCCTCCCTGGTGGCGCAGGTGGTTGAGCGCAGCGCTGTGAAGCTGTCGGCAGCCTCTGCAGTGCCGGTTCGATCCCTGCCGGCCTCGGAGCAACCCACAAGGCGAGCAGACCTCTCCTGTCTTGCCTGCTGCTCCCCTCAGCAGTGTATTTCAGTAGACCCACCTGTTCTGCTCCCCACTCTGTCTCTGGTGAATCCTCTTGCCCCCTGCACCTCTGGCCTGTACCCCAGTTCTTGTATGCATAAATAAATAAAATAAATCTTAAAAAAAAAAAAAAACTTGTGTAGTCCTAGACATAAAATGGGGCCAAATGGCTCTAAATTTATCTAAGGGATAAGATGAATGAAATAATATCAGAGTCTATAGTCAGTAAGATTCTTGGATTTAAGCCGTTCTTATTTATCAGGGAATACATCTTTCCCTCTATTATGTTTCATTCCTGAAGATGCTCATTAAGACGGTTTAGCTGTCTATGCTTGTTGAACTGAACATTGCCCTTTCTGCCATAACAAAACACAGATACAGTCATTTCTGTGTCGATGGACCTTTTTTCAAAGCCTGTCAGTGAATTTTATCTTTTCACTTCAGAACTCACACCAGCTGCTGACCTTGGTTTGATTAGTTGTGCTAAATGTGCTGGATCCAACAGCTGCTCTCTTCCCCCTGATTTCATGGTTATTCCACTGCCTTGAAATCACGTTGCTATGGGTACTCATCCCGTTTCTTTGCCTCCAGAGATAGCACTTGGGTTCTCCTCAATATGGCTGTGCATTAGAATCTTTGTCAATGTGAATTTGTTGTTTGAAACAGTCCTGATATTTGGAATGAGTTTATCATTATTATTTTTTTTCTGAAGGAAGCAAAAAAAAAGAAAGTCTAGAATTTTAAGTGTTTCTTTTTAATGGACACCAAAAAATGCTTTGCATTACTCAAATTACTCTTTTTGGAAGTGTATTAGCTACATTTTTAATTTGGACCCTAGCTAAGGGTAGAACATGCTACTTCCAAGTCCCTGCCTCTATACTCCTTTGCTCTAGGGGGTGAGTAGCAGAATTAAATCACTGCATCTTTTTCTGAGCTGTGCAGTATATTTAAGGAAATTTAAGAAGCTCTCATTTAAGAACCTGTGATTATTAATCAAATTTTCAATTTTGCTATTACTCAGATTTGATGTTCCATTTCTTAGATTTTTGTTCTTCACATCTAAGATTGGGGAACTTCCTTTGAGTACTTGGCACCTGTGTAAGTAATAAAGGTTTCATATTAAATTATACCTTGACCTTTCGTTAGCCACTATCTAGATATTTAGATAATTATTTCCATGGTACTGTCAATCTACCCGCTTATAGCTCTATTGTAGAGATTGCTGGTCCCTAGGAACCCTCTTTTTTTTTTAATAGAACATGGATGGAATTGGAGGGGATTGTGCTAAGTAAAATAATCCAAAAGGAAAAAGACAAACACCATATGCTTTTGCTCATATATGGACTACAGAGAAAACAAATATAAGGAAAAACACCAAACCAAAAACAAACTCTAGAAGTCTGGTGGCAAAATTGATGGGGATGGGAAAAGTGCAGAACAAAGTACTATCGTGTAGGATTATGCATGCCTTGTGGTGTAGTAACATATACCTGTAGAGGTATGAAACTATAGTGTTGAAATTAATGTCTTATCAATAAAAATGAACTCTATCTCTCTCTCTATATATACACACACACATATCTCATGTACTTGTTTTGTATACTCTATGTTACAATGGACAAGAGATTTAATTATTTACTGAAATATATCGACAGAATTATTACAGGTAGAAGCAGAACTAACACAGCTACATTTTGCATAAGTGTATTGTGGTTTCCATAGTAGATTCTCTGTACATAATCTCTCTTAATTCACCAACAGAATACCCTAGTGGTAAAGGTTTTGTTTCTATCATACGTATTGGCAATTCTATGGAAACTGTAGGTGGATTAGATGAATTGCCTATGGAGGGGAACCAAACTCCCGCTTTCTTTGCCCAAACAGAAATATTCTTCCTTGACACCAGGCTTCTTCTGATGTCTTTCTGACCATGCTATTTCTAATACATTTTCTGTAGGTTATCTTTTGATGTTAAGAGAAATTCCTACTTGTTATTCACCATTTGAGTGTGGCGAAGTGTTTTCATGATAATACAGTTAGATGCAATTACAATAATAAATATTACCTTTTTGTTGTCTTTACTAAAGAATCCCTGAATCATATGATTCTTTTCTAAAGGGATTTTTTATGTGGAGTCTATTTTTAAAGATGAATGCATGGTTGCCACTTCATTGGTGAGTAAAAGTCATGTATCTTATTTACCAAAGAAAGCTTATTTTGAAAACATCATTCTGTTGTCTCCAACAAAGATTTATTCATGGACTAATGCCCTTAACCTTACTGCCTTCTAAGAATTTTGAAAACATTTTGAAACTACAAAGTATTTTCACTAATATTAAAGCCTTGGGATGTCTTGCACTACTGCCTATTTGTCTTGGAAGAAAATATGACTTTTCATTCTTTAGTTGCTTCATTAAAATTTCCACTCATGTTTTCTCATGAATCAGGCCAATTCCGTGGCATCGCAAGGTATGTGGTGATTTTGTAAGTTATTGCTGGTGCTGCTGACACTTTGTCTGTTTTCCTGCATAACTTGGCTAATGCTAGCAGCAGATCATGCATTCTTGACAAGCAATGGTGGAAAAACGCATTAAGACCAAGAATGATAGTTCAATGTCACCAGTGAAGCATAGCACTCCAGTTCAAAATGTTAAGGCTAATTTTCCTCCTGGGTTTTATTTTCCGAATTGATGTTTATAGCCATCTGTGTTGTCTCTAACAGAATGAGAAAAGTACATTTCTCCTAATTTATGTTTTCCCCCCATTTTTCCATTTATATCCTTCTCAAATCCCAACTTTTGCAATTATATGTTTCCCCAGTTTCCAAACACCATCGATCCTCTTCCGCACACTAGTTTGCCTTGACCTCACCCAAAGTGGTATTTCTTTTAAATAACTTTTTGCAGTGAGAATGAAAGGGAAGGGTAAAACAGAAAACTATTTTTAAGCAAGGGCCTTTGGATGAGTTGATGCAGCATTTTAGGAAAATGAAGAGTCAGAGGAATCGAAGATGACTTTACTATGATAGTGTGTATAATAAGGTTGCTGAGGGGCCACTCATACTCGCTGGGAAAATGAGATAAGTGAATTTAGTAGTAGTATAAGAAAATCTGAAAAACACAAAAACATTATTGCAAAGGAACACATGCACACCCATGTTCATTGCAGCACTAGCTACAACAGATGTAATTCCATCACTAGTTGTATTTGGAAACAACTTCAGTTTCCAAATACAAATGAATGGCTCAAGAAGATAGGCCTACGTATACTCAAAGACTAGAACTCACCAGAAAAGAGAACCTCTTGCCATTTGTTGCAGCATGGACGGAGCTGAGAGGAGCAAATAAGCAAAGTAAGTTAGAAGGAGAAAGACAAATACCAGATGGGGTCACTTATGTGGAATGTAGAGAAACCAAACAAAATGTCAGATAAATCCAAACTAATAACAAATCCTGAAAAACTGACTATAGAACTGAGGCTATCACAAAGGAGGGGGAGGGTGAAATCAAGGGGCAAGATCAAGGTGGGGAGAGAGTGCAAGGGACAATGGAGGTAGACTATGTGTGTCTTGTGGTCTGTACAATGTGGTAACAACCTCAGGGGGGAGATTCTATCCTACCAATACGCAAATAGTGACATAAACCAATGTTACTTCAACTAAAAAAGAATACTATTCAACAATCAAAAAAGAGAAACTCATGCCATTTGCAGCAACATGGATGGAACTAGAAGGAATGATGCTCGGTGAAATAAGCCAGAAGGAAAAAGAAAAATATTGGATGGTTCCACTTATAACAGGAATATAGGGGAACCAAATAAGACATCAGTGTAAAAAAAATAATAACTACAAAATACAACAAAGCAAAAACAATTATAAATCAGAGACATAATGCAGGGGAGGAGGAGGGAGAGGGATCAGAGGGAGGGAGGGAGGAGCACAGGACTGAGGTGATGGTGCTCAGGTGCATTGGTGAAGGAAACTATGGGGACTACACCTGAGGGAGTGGGGAAGCAAATATTCTTTAAAAATGAACAATGAGGGCCTCCCTGGAGGTGCAAGGGGTTAAGCACCACACTATGAAGCAGTCCGCAGCCTCTACAGCATGAGTTCAGTACCCTGCCGAGTTCAATACCCAGCCAGCCAGGGAGCAACCCACATGGCGCAGCAGACCTCTCCTGACTCGCCCACTGACTCAGCAGTGTATTTCGTGGATCTGCCTGTTGTGCTCCCCACTCTGTCTCTGGTGAATCCTCTCACCCCCCTCATCTCTGGCCAGTACCCCAGCTCTTGTATGCAGAAATAAACAAATCTTTAAAAAAAAATGAGCCATGATGTAAAAAATAAAAAAATAATAATATTAAAAAATATAATATAATGCTTTATCCTATCTTATAATATACAGGCATTATGTAAGATCACACCTTTGGAACAAGTGCTTAAAATGATGGTTGTCTACTGAAAGGCTAGCGAAAAAAAAAAAGAATAGAACAACAACATAAATAAATAGTATTTACCCTGGAGGAAATAGTTTGAACTTGTAATAGTGAACATTTTAAAAATAGGCTGCTTTATGGGCCTCCCCTGGTGGTGCAGTGGTTGAGCACTGGGCTGTGAAGCTGCCTGCAGCCTCTGCAATGCCTGGTTCAATCCCTGGCCACTGGCGAGGGTCCCACATGGTGCGAAAGACCTCTCCTGTGTGCCCACTGCTCCCCTCAGCAGTGTATTTCGTCAGTCTGCCTGTTCTGTTCCCTGCTCTGGCTCTGGTGAATCCTCTCACCCTCCCGTGCTTCCGACTGTACCCAGTGCTTGTATAAATAAATAAACAAACAAACAAACAAACAAATAAATAAATACATAAATAAATAAATAAATAAATCTTAAAAAAATAGGCTATTTTAGAGAAATTTTAAGTTCACAGAAAATTAAGCAAGAAATACAGATATTTCCCATTAACCACTAACCCCCCACACATATATAACTTCCCCATTATCTCTATCCCCCACCAGATTGGTACATTTATGACAATTGATGAGCCTGTGTTGACATATATTCACCTCGAGTCCATAATTTGTAGTAGGGTTCCCTCTTGGTTTTGAATTCTCTATGGATTTGGACAAATGTATAATGACACATATCCACCATGGTGGTATCACACAGATTAGTTTTCCTGCTCTAAAAATTCCATTCTTCCGCTGCACCCACAACCTCAGGAAACCATTCATCTTCATTCTCTCCAGGGTTCCCTTTTCCAGAACGCCACATAGTTGGAATTATATAATGTGTAGCCTTTCCTGCTTGACTTCCGTTTAGTAATAAGCCCTTTTATGTCTTTTCATGGCTTGATAGCTAATTTCTTGTTAGTTGTGAAAAATATTACATTGCCTTGAGGTAACAGTTATTTATTCATTGATTTAGTAAATGATAGATTAGTTGCTTCCAAGTGTTGGCAATTATGAATAAAACTGCTATAAACATTGATGTGTCCATTTTTGTGCTTATATAAATTTGGAATTCCTATAGATACATATTGAAATGGTAGATTTTATGGCAAGAGTATGCCTAGTTTTCTGGAAACTGCCCATCTATTCTCCAAAGTGATTATACCATTTTGCATTCTCATCAGCAATGAATGAGAGCTCCTGTTGTTCCATACCCTTGCCAACATATAGTGTTGTCAGTGTCCTGAATTTTGGCACACTGAATCTTTGGAAAAATATAATTTATTGAAAGTAACCCATGTAGCCTTAATCAGAATAAGTCATTAAATTATAGAGGTAGTAATAACCTTGAGGAAATAATTAAATGGATTAATCTTTTCGATTCATGAAAACATGTTAATAATCATGATTTTGTATTTATCACTCAAATAAAAACTGTTTTCTGTAGATTTACCACTAATGGTCAAAACATTTACAAACTTTGTCTGTTTTGGACAGTATCATCTATCTACAAGTTTTATATATATATATATATATATGAAAAGCAATAGTCTATACTATGTTTTATGTTTTCCTCAAACTCCCCATTTGCTTTATGGACATTTATTGCACATTTTAGTTAAGATATATATATATATATATATATATATATATATATATATATATATATATATAAGAAAAGCAATAGTCTATACTATGTTTTCCCCAAACTCCCCATTTGCTCTATGGACATTTATTGCACATTTTAGTTAAGATACTAAATTGACTTTCAAAATACCATTGAAGGGCAACCTCTAAATTTTGTGTGAAAAGCATACTTATTTGGCAAACTGATCAATCTCTTGGTTGTTCTGACTTAGAATGTTCTGTCAACATGACAATGGACTATAAGGCACTGGTGATCATTTAGTCCTTATTATTAAGCTCTCACACTAGGTCACTATGAAATGACTGGCAACATCATATTGAGTTGTATTTTTAAAAAAGCAAAAGTGGATCATTTGTGTATGGTAAATACAGTGCAATATTAATTAATATATATCAGCCTACTAATAGGCTTCTAGGAATAATAATTATTTGAATGAGTCAAATTATTTTACTCAGTCTACTCCATTGATGTATGTCCTTTTTAAATCTCAATCATCAAAGCCACCTGTGTCATGCAGTGTTTGAAAGAACAGTTATCAACTTCTTGTGAAAGCTATAAGGAATAGGGTGGACGATTGTTGCTTTAAGATATTTCTTACAGAGATTTCTTATAAAGACAAACTGAAATAAGTTATGGTAATTTGCTTACTGGAGTTTACAAATTAAAGACTTGATGTTATTGAAGTGCAATTATTTGTCATGTGTTGTCAGAACTATCTGGACTCTGAATTTCTTAATGAGAATTTGAGGCAGCAAATATGGAAAAATTACAAAGGCATCTACTTTCAAATTACAGAATAAAGGTCTTCTTCAATGATTATAATATCTCTTTTACACTAAAGGGTTTAGGAAAAGTATTCATGGTTTTAAATGTAATCGCTCTTATCAACATGAAGTTGATAGAATAAATTATTAGATATTAGAGAATCTTCTCACTTTAAAATATGTAAGTGTATATTTGGATGATTCTAGAAAATATTTTGAAGTAAAGCGTTATGATAATTGATAATGAGAACTGTGTGGTCTCTGATGGACTGTTTCTTTTCTCTGTTCTCACTGAACAGTGAGAACTGACAGGCTGCCAGTTCTGGCTCAACGATTTTTGACAGTTTGGTTTCTTTGGGGATAAATTATTTAAGGATGTAATAAACAACAAAAAGTTAGTTCTTTCAGAAAGAGTGAGCATTTGTCCATTTTAAATGCATTGAAGATAAAAGATGACAAACCCACATTTACTCTGGACAAGATGATTTTCATTTGAAGTGATGTTAACACATCACAGATCCTGTGATACTAATGCTTGGAGCTTCTGATTCAATGCATTAGGTCAGAAGTGTTGTTGTTTGGATCTTATCATCCATCTGTAAACTCCAGAAAAAAATAATCTTCTGCACTTATTGGTATATAGTAGTAATGTGAACATCTGTTGACTTATTTTCAATCAACCTGATTAAAATCTGTTTGCAAACCTTCAAGAATCTGATGTAAATGAAAACAAACATTTCTTATCTAAATCAACACAAATTAGCAAATTAGCCTTTGTACACCTGTTGTAATATTTAAAGATAGTTTGTACTTTTAATTAACTTGCACTGGTTTCTGAGACAGACTGGGTGATTTTTGAAATCAAGACACTTAAAATTCTTTGAAGCAACATTGATAGCAAGCAGATTTTCAATGACTTTTTCCAGTACCAAGTTCAATCACTGTCTGCATACCACTAACAACTTCATATATTCTTTAGCCATCTTTCAAATAATTTGTATGACAAATTACTTTCAGAAGGAATAAACTGTTTTATCCCATAATTATACAGAAGAATTAAAGTAGGAATAACCAAGGATGAAGTGACCCACAATTAGACATATGGCACCATAGCTATCATCACATCACTTCTCCAGTTGGGAGGACAGTACACTAGAGGCGAGGAGAGATTTGAGGAGCCCGTAATAATACTTTAATATTAAAGAGCGAATGTAACCAATAGGCAATGCTGAAGAGACAAGAATTAGGTATCAAAATAAAAACTGGTATCTGTAAGTTGAGAGCAAGTAAGACTGAGCAACAGTGGAATTTAAGCTGGAGCAGTTAGTGGCAACCCCACGAGGTGGACATCATTTTCCTTAGGTAATTCTATGGTGTCAGAGAAGCTTGGGTTGACCTATACACTTTATTTATTTAGGAGACATCCTTCTAGAAAAGATCACTATTTTATGTGAAAACTATATATTGTTATTATTTAAGAACCTTTGTTCTGTCATTTGAATTGCAAGATATTTGCTAATTTCAGTATTATTAGGCCCCGACTCTCAATAGAAACAAACCATCCCCCTCTAGGCTCTTCTGGTGTTACACCATTCCATCTGATGACGACCTTCATGGAATTATCCACTGCATTCAGCCGTCAGTCATCTCAGAGCTATGCAATGGATAGCCATCCATTAACTGCCTAATATCTTTCCTGGACTTCTTACTGTGTTGCCTCACTGGAGGTTAGAGGTCAACTTAGCCAACTGAGGGAGTCTATGTTCATGCACTCCTACATTCTTAAGCGCATGTTGGGTTTTTGTTTTTTTTTAAGATTTATTTATTTATGAATACAAGAGCTGGAGTACAGGCCAGAGATGTGGAGGGGGTGGGGGGTGAGAGGATTCTCCAGAGACAGAGTGGGGAACAGAACAGGCAGACTGACTGAAATACACTGATGAGGGGAGCAGTGGGTGAGTCAGGAGAGGTCTGCTGCACCATGTGTGTAGCTCGCTGGCCAGCTGGAGGTCAAATTTCTGCTGCAGTGGCTGTGGACAGCTTCATAGTTTGCATCTTAACCCCCGCCGTGCCACCAGGGAGGCCCGCATGTTGGAGAGTTTTTTAAATTCCAGGCAATTGTAACTTGCCAAAACTCCTTCTTCTGAAGGACAGTTAGGACTTCAGTTTTGTGCCCTGTTCCCCCAGTACGTACCGTCTCTGTAATGTTTTTCAGTTCATTACATACTCACATGCCCTGTGTGACACAAATACAGCACTAAACAAATGGCTTGTAAGAACAAGTACATTGAAATTTAATGCACAAATGAAAAAGGTACCTAAACAATTTTTATTTCACTAAATTGTTTCACTGTTCTCATTCCTTCACAAAAGACTATGTATTACAGAGTTCATGTAGACCACAGAAGTAAAGAGGGACTTGAAAAAGGGAGGAACGAATAATACTGAACTGCAAATAACTTCATAAAAAGTGAATTAAGTCAACCCAGAAGGTATAGTCAGAAAAAATAAGCTGAATAAGAAAATACTGTGCCGTCATTCCACAAATGAATTATAAATGAGATGAATTAGTAAAAAAAATTGTAAAAAAAATCAGTGATTGACTCTGGTCAAGGCAACAGCGTATAAATATTTAGAAAGTAACCTGAAAATGCTGCTTTTGCACTGATTCAATAAGGCTCGAAGTGGTGATTGTTGGCGCTTTATAATCATATATCTGACTTCACATGTTACTGTAATAATAGCTAAAGACTACAGGTTTCACTTACAGTTTACATTTGATGAAAATATAAATAAGTGAAATCTGTGTATTAAGTGAAACCTGTAGCATATATGGTTGTCTAATTTTGGTTTAGTTTAATATCAATGTCATCAAACAACTTATAGTTTACATTTGATGAACATATAAATAAGTTGTTTGATGCCATTGATATTAAACTAAACCAAAATTAGACAACCATATATGCTTTTCTATTTACATGGCTTATTAAAGTTAATAATAATCACCAAATATTTATATAGCACATAATTTAAAGTCAAAGACTGCCATGCATTATTTTTAACAGACAAGTCTGAAGGTATGTAAATTAGTAAAATATGTGTATTTAAGAACAGTTTTTAGAAGTCATTAGTGTAAAATTTGAATCTATACATTGATTTTCCTTCCCAAATGTTTTGCTAGGCAAATTTTTGTCAAAAAAAATTTTGTCAGTGTTTGTACTTTATTATAAATAAATTACTGTGTGAAAAACTTTTTTTTTTAAGATTTATTTTATTTATGCATACAAGAGCTGTGGTGTAGGCCAGAGGTGTGGGGTTGAGAGGATTCACCAGAGACAGAGTGGGGAACAGAACAGGTGGATCCACTGAAACACCCTGCTGAGGGAGCAGCGGGGAGTCAGGAGAGGTCTGCTATGCCATGTGGGTCAGCTCCTTGCCCGGGGATTGAACTCGTGCTGCAGTGGCTGCCAATAGCTTGATAGCACTGTCTTTAACCCCTGCACCACCAGGGATGCCCAGTGGAGAAAACTTTTAAAGTACATGTTCCCCTTCTTATTTCCTAAATAAAGAAAAAAAGTCATATTCAAATTGCCTGATATTACATATGAAAGGCAATTTTCTAACATTATTCACAAATTTTCTATGGGATATATTACTATGTTTTTATTCATAAATGTTCAAAAAAAGGAAAAAAACTATTTTAAAGGTATTCATGGGGGAACTCTATCTTTGCATATATAATATTTTCTTGACTATTTAATAAGACTAAGTGAAAATATGTCTTGTCACTCTATTAAGTAGTACATCTGTCATCTCCTAATGCAAGTCGCATTCTCCATGATTTATGAAAGGGCTTCCAAGAGGGCTGCCTGACTCTAACTCAACCAGGAGGAGTATCATTGTGGCTAATCAAACGGGGAAACTGTTGCCAGGACTTTAAATTAGTTAGGCATATTATTATAAAGTGATTATCAGTGTAGAGGTATGTGGCAGGATTTACCGACAATGAGGAGTAGTAATTGAGCATTGCTCTGGGATTGAAAACACCTGGGTTTAATTCATAGTTCAACTAATTACTGCTTATGGAAAATTATGAAAATGAACTCTCCTGCTATCACTGTCTCCATATGGGACATGATGATGATCATATTAAGATATTTCTAATTGCTCTGCAAGTTCTAAATATCATAGAAATGCAAGAATAATGGTACACTAATAGTTTTAATAACATATTATGATTGGAAAGTATCTAATTAAGATGATGAGAAGAAAAAACTCTAAAATAAATACAGATTGTAGGAAAGAAGCAATGAAAGAAATAGGAGAGAATAATAAAAATATTAAAAATGGGATTTAATGCATTTTTATGCAATCAGATAAAAGTCTGATGAGGTTTAAGATGTAACAATATTTTAAAAGAATGAAGATAGTTCAGAAAGAAATTAAGAAGGACAAAAATAAAAGAGAAAGGAAGAAACAAGAGAAAGGAAGGAAATTGGAGGAAATGAAATATTTCAAATTAGACATGAATATGTTCACAGAAATAAGAGCAGGTATAATTGTAGAAAAAGTGAAACTATGATGGCAACATTTCTTCAAATAGCAATCAATAGAGATAAATATTATAAAAAGACCCAATGAGAAGTTCTGAAGTTTAAATGTATGATCTATTTATCTAATGAGATAAAACTTTACTAAAAACAATCAAAAGTAGATATGGAAAGACTGAAGAAAGAATTAGAAAATTTGAGGACAGATTGATAGAGATTAGACAAGCTGAAAAACGGAGGAAAATAGAGGTAAAAAATAAATGTAGCTTCAAAGAAACATGCACTTTGAAAAGCATGGCAGTGTACATGTGTAGGAATATCAGAGAGGATAAAGAGAAAGTAAAATATTTGAAAAACTAATGTTTGAAAACTTGCTCAATTTACTGAAAAGCAATAACTTTTTTATCAAGGAAACTGAACAAACTCCAGCTAGGGTTAGATGCAAAGAGTAAAGAAGCAGACATATCACAGAAGTGCTGAAAAAGTCAAAGACAGGAAGAAAATTCCTTGTTGTATCAAGCCATCAGTTTTGCATAATTTTTAAAAAGATTTATTTATTTATGCATACAAGAACTGGGGTGCAGGCCACAGGTGAGGGAGTGAGAGGATTCACCAGAGACAGAGTGGGGAGCAGAACAGGAGGATCCACTGAAATACACTGCTGGGGAGTACAGCAGGGGAGACAGGAGAGGTCTGTTGCGCCATGTGGGTCAGCTCCTTGCCGGGGATCCAATTTGTGCTGCATTGGCTGGCTACAGCTTCATAGTGCTGAGACTTAACCCCTGGTACCACCAGGGAGGCCTAATTTTTATAAACTAGTACAGCAGTATATAATTTGTGCAATGCAAAAGAAAGCAAAAGAGGAGAAAGAGGAACAAAAAACGACATGGGACATAATGAAAACAAACAAAAAAAATATCAGACATCAATAAAAGTGCATAATTAATATCATTACATGTGTATGGACTAAATAATTACATATACAGCTAGAAATTGCCAGACTGTATTTAAAATTAAAACCCATGATTGGCTATAAGCTGTGCATAGTAGACACATTTTGGGTTCAAGGTCCTCAGATATGAAAAGGACAAATTTGAAGAAACACATCACACAAACAAAAGACTTAAAAGGCTGGAATGGCCAGCTACGTTAATCCGAGACAAAATAGATCTTGAGGCACAAAGAATGCTATCAGATAGAATTGGGGCATTTCATAATCATTACAGTACAATCAATTAGGAATATAAAAATAGATACCTCTAACCTGATTAGAGAGCACAGAAAAGCAGAAAGCATGATAAGTAAGAGAAAACCAAAATTATTTACATAAAATCAATTGAAAAATTCATTAAAAATAGAGAAAAGTGGGCCTCTCTGGTGGCGCGGGGTTAAAGACAGCGCTATCAAGCTATCGCCAGCCACCAGCTACTGCAGCACAAATTCGATCCCCAGCCAGGGAGAAATCCATATTGTGCAGCAGACCTTTCCTGTCTCCCCGCTGCTCCCCTCAGCAGTGGATTTCAGTAGATCTGTCTGTTCTGCTCCCCACTCTGTCTCTGGTGAATCCTCTCACCCCCTCCCCTGCACCTCTGGTCTACACCCCAGTTCTTGTATGCATAAATAAATAAATCTTTAAAAAAAAGTAGAGACAAGTGACATGTTATATAGAAAGGTACAGAAATTCAAATGATTGTAAACTTCAGTTACAAATTATGGAGTCCAGGTGACAGTAACTAGGAAAAGATAAACCATGCAAACTATAGGCATGATATTCATCAAATAGGAGTTAAAAGAAATAATATCACCAAAAAGGCTGATGATTTCAGTTTATTATGATGAAATGAATTGATCTTAGACCTCAACTGATACATGTGGTTCAACTTTCAGTCCTCAACATTTTGGTGCTGGCTTGGGTCTGTTCAGAGACTGAGCTGAGATTTGTATGCATGCCTGAGATAAGCAGCATGTCACTTTTTTAGCTTCTCTTCTCCAAAATTCCCTGCTCCCTTACCTGCTCCCGTGGCTTCTTTCCCTGGGTTTTGTGACTAAAAAGAAGGCATCTCCCTCCCAGAGTTTCAACGGAGTATATACTACAAACCACCACAATTAGAGTCCATCCTGAGGGCAACCAGAAGAGAAAATAGAAGCAGAGAAATAAAAGGGGACACTCACCCCTTGTGAGACTCTTCTCCAAAAGTCGGCTTCTTTCCAAGATTTTCCTACTTGTGCTTGCTCTTTGGGTCATCAGCTTGTTTTCCAACAGGTGTTATTATAGTTGTCAGCTGTGGGGATAAGCTGCAGAGATTAACACCAGCAAAGCAGAAGTGGTTGCTCTAGAGAGCAACCTTGAATTTATTCAGAGGTAAAAATTATATTAATTGTCCCATTTGTTAAACTGGAGAGGCATTTGGGATTCAATTTCACTTACTAGATTTTGATGGTGAACAGAAGTGTCAGATTATTCTAGGCAAAGTTAAATTTGATGGTACTCTTCCTAGTTGCTATACCAGATGGCATCTAATTAATGCTGATATCATATTGGGGATATTCAGTGTTAGCACATTCCATATAAAAAAAAGAGTATACAGTGAGCATCTAATGATATAACGGTCAAGAAGGATATTAGGAAGACACCCCAATGGGCACAACACAACCTCTATACCAACAGAACTGGAAATATTTGGCAAAATCTGGTAAAAAACCAACGCACTTCAAAATCAGAATGACTTCATTACACATCTCAAAAAAGACTCAGTCTTGAAATAACTTGCCTTTCAGAATGATAAAATTGTTTTTAATATTAGTGACATTGCTTTCACCTTAAATTCCTGTCCTTAGCAAAAGAAAAGTCAACCATTAAATTGTCAATAAAATACTTCCAGGTGACACTAATTTCTCAAAAGCTGTCTAAGTTAAAAGCCCCACACAAGAGCTTTACCCTCCCCCAGTTTATATCTGACAGCACATTAAACTTTGCTTCAAAAAATGGCACATGATTTACATATGACAACGTTTAAGAACTAAGACTTCCCCACAACTTTCAGGATGAAACTTTTTTTTCTTTTCTAAGACTCCAGTCACTTTTGACCAGGTTGGAATTCAGACTTCACTGATCAAACAGTAAATCAATCAACTCTACTTTTAATTTGCACAGAATGTACTCCACTTCTTGCAATATTTCCCTAAATGATATGAGCTTCCCAGGTCAAGTGTGAGAGAATTGACCCCACCTGGAATGGCCTCCCTATTGTGCCACTTCCTTTTTTTAACATTTATTGATTGATTGATTAATTGATTTATTATGTAGAAGAACTGGGGTGCAGGCCAGAGGTGTAGGGGGTGAGAGGATTCACCAGAGACAGAGTGGGGAGCAGAACAGGCGGATCTATTGAAATACACTGCTCAGAGGAGCAGCGGGGAGACAGGAGAGGTCTGCTGTGCCATGTGGGTCAGCTCCCAGGCCCGGGATTGAGCTCAGGCCTTAGGGGTAATAGAGCTGAGACTTAACCCCTAGACCTTCAGGGAGGTCCCATTGTGCCACTTTCTCTGCATAGTCCAAACCTACAAAACACACAGGAATTTTTTTTAAAGTCTGTGAACCTCTGAAATTCAAATGGGAGATTTCTCAAATCTTATATCCTGACTCACAACCTCTCATTGTCAATTCATTTCGTTTTCTCTGCTGTTTGGTTCCATACTTGATTCGTGATCTTATCTAAGCTACTTCTGTCAGAAGCAAGCTCCAGAAACATAATTTCTGTTCTTACATTCCATCCCTTGAAGCAGATTTTATGTCATTGATTCTGCCCACGATGATTGAAGTTAATATGTATTTGCCCCCTATGCCATGCCTGTTGCTCTGTGAAGCCTGGAGAAGGATGGTGTAATCTGATATGGCTGGGCCATAATATTCAAGTTTGGGATTCCAGCTGCATCTGTAAAGCAAGTGCAAACCCTCAGTCCCAACAATAGTCAAAATATCTGCAGCAACTATAATAATTATAAATTGAACCATGGTTTGCTTTTGCAACCCTGCATTATCCACAGAACTTAGCACATAACTGGTCAACAAGTTTTGATGCAAGAGTGTCTCAGTGCTACTGAATTGAGGTTACTAAAATGGGGTGGAAGGTGGGGGTAGGAGTGAGGAAGAAGGGCCCACAGACTCAAAGTTCTCTCGGGTAAAGAACTATGGGTGCTTGGATGGTGGGGTAGGTAGGGGTATCCATCTGAGGGCTGTGAACATATTTCCCAAATCATATACTGTTGTAAACCAATGTTAAGGGGGAAAAAAATCAATAAATAAAACCAGCCAGTCATCACCTCTAACATCTAACACTGTGCTTGTGAAATTCAACCATAGAATTGATTAAAAAAACAGTAAACATTGAAAAAAAAAAAGACAAAAAGGCATTGAGTGAGTACTGCTTAATAAAGTGCACCTTGAAGAAAGGACATCTCTGTTTGCTGCTTGAAAAACTGTTTATTTGTTTTATTTGAGTGAATTTAGTACAAGTAATATAAAACTACTCCCTTTAGTTTCGTTGGTAAAATCTGATAACGTAAATGTATGTATGGCATCATCAGTAATAATAACCTACTCTTCCTGGAGTTTGCCCTAAAAATGTCAATAGCCTTAATAATCACCACAGGTCTCTGCAAGTTTTTTTTGGTATAATATTATAGAAAACATAGTAATTAATGAGTCTTCAATATGCATAATATAACTGATGCTCAAATATTCAACTAAAATTATGCTAAATGTTTACCCGATACTTAAAATATAAAATGAAATAAAGTAAGAGTGGAAGAGGAGAGTGCATTTCCCAGTTTCCAAGATTCAGCACATTGATGGTCTGCTGCCCCTGGAGCCTCTACAAGTTCTGGCTTATGACCTTGTCTTATCTCTTCTTATAGGACATGCGGGTGAATTCTTTGACGTTCTGGCCAGACGTCTCAAAACACACCGATACACACACTGATACAGTGATTTCACTGCACCATGCTAAGAATTCACAGAACACATTTGCTTAACAACTCTAGGAGTCAATAGCACCAGTGGGAATAAAAAGAGAAACAAAAATCATCCTAGCTCAGAAAACTTACCTCTCAACCCTGCACTCAGACGTCACTGAAGTTCCATTTTGTACCCTTCAAGGGCTTGGTGGCACACTTTCCAGGAAATGACGTTTTCTACAGATTATCAACCAATTTTCCATAACAAAAACTCCAAAGGAGGAGAAGTTCCCAAAATTACAGTGAAATATAAATGTATAGCAGCTATCTTCATAAATATTAAGTTGATGACTTAGTATGCAGACAATGGCTTAATTTACTTAGACTGCTTAAAATTAAGCCATTACATTCATTTTAATTTTAAAGATGAAAAGATTATTCCCTTTTCATCAGCTATATAATTCTTTTGTCTGGCGCTCTACTCTGTGTGTAAACAGTGTTTCCTTTTTATTTTTAATTATTTAATTTTACCTACTTACCAGCTTTCATTCCACATCTGTTTTCCTAGTTTCTTGGAAGGTGGCAATCATGTTTAGAAAGTCATGTTTTCAAGCACTATATAGTTACTGTTTTTATAATCTAAAATTTTTTCTTCTTCCCAGTATCCCCTATTCTATAATTCTTTGTTTTTGTTTTCTGCAACCTGTCAGCGCCATTGCTATAGACTCCCTACCCACAGCATGCAAGATCCAAAAATGACAAGTTGCATTGTAATTTGCATGAATTGCTTTCAAGGCTTGCTTCTAAACATGACAGTCTCCCTAGCTGCTGTCATAAGTACTATGTTAATATTTCTTCAAGTCACTTCACACACTGAATTGAAGAAGAAAGAGTTCCTTGTGAAAGAGGGACCGAGTTCATGGTTATATCCAATAGTTGTTAAATAACACAGATGACTAAGGGTCTTAGTTAAACGATTAATTAGGTCTTAAGTATATTTAATCTTACAGTCTGGATCTCTGCAACACAAAATAACTCAGAAAAACGACAAGCTCTTTTTTCAGTCTGTGCAATCAGTCAGTCAGGATAATTGAACATTTTCAAGCTACATTTAAGGTTACTGATGATTGTCAATCTTTTCCTTCCACCCTATTCAGTAACTTATATGCATTAAACAGTCAGTGGATGGAAAAATAATCTATGTTTCTTTAAGGACTACTTGAAAGTAAAATGGATACTGAGTCCTCTAGAGTGTATCTGCAGCAGGATCTTTTGATGTGATCTCATATATTTATGATAAGATTTGGTTATAATGTTCATAACTAGGGTTGTAGAAGTGTCTGGAAATTCAGGCTTCATGGTGAGTAAATTAGGAAAACAAACAAGCAATCCTACAGGGTATGTGGAAAGTTGAACTGCTCGGGGAGGACACTAATGGTCGCAGAGTGCATAGTATTACCATCTCCACACACTTGAGAAAACCTGGGCTTAATAAAGAGATTCTCATTTCTGTAGAGTTAGAACTGGCTGGAGCAGCAGCTGTCCATGAAGGGCATTCTGGAGGGGAAAAAATACCCTCCAAGGACTCTTAAATTTACTCTGGGCTTCAAACTCCAGAGCAATGTAGCACATTCTCATTATCAACTATGACTTAATACAGTTGCCTTTAAAGGCAGATAATCCGAAATTATTTTACACACTGTAAAATCACGCAATTTCTGGAGAAATTTCTCAGTAACTTAGTTTATTGATACTTATTTTATTGCAAATTATAGATACTTCCATTATGTTTTTTTTATCACTTTCTTTCACATTGAATTGCTTCCTGACAGTTCTTTGTCTTGGTTGTATCCACAAGGCAGGGCCTGGAACAGCATAGGTAACTGGTTTTGCAAAAAATTTTTTGCAGAATGTGATTGAATTTATTTTTAATGTAATTCTGAGTTTTCCATCATGTTAGTTTCAAAGGCTTTGGGGGTATAATTCTTTCAGGAAAGACTTTTTAGGCCACTACTGTTTCTATGGGAGGCATATATTTATTGGAATATCAAAATTAATTTACAGATTAAGGGTTGCTTTGCCTCTCTTATTCATGCCCCCAGGATTTATGCTTATGAAATTCATTTAGAATGTGTGCAGTTCATCCCTCCTGGTTCCAGAGTTCCTGCAACATGGGTATAGAATGTCAGTCTATAAACATTATTTTAAGGAAGAAGCAATAAAAAACACAGACATTCAAGAAATGTATAATAGTTTAATGAGATCAGAATGTTTAAAATGTATCCAGGTTGATTTACCTTTGAGATGCTAGACTTCTGTTGCAAAAATAGTTTTATAAAGTACTTAATTTCAATGTTTGTTTCTGAACACTCACAAACCCCATTACAATCATGCTCTAGTTTAGTTCTTGAGAAGTACCCCAGTTCTTATATGCACAAATAAATCTTAAAAAAAAAAGTACAAGTAGGAAAATTGGAGCTGCCTCCTTCAAGGGGCGGTCCTGGGTGGCTGAACTCTGACTCCTGTGCTCTCGAGGCAGCCTCTGGGCTGGGCAGTGAGGTGGCCTTGCCACTTCTCCCACCTGGACCAGTGCCCAATGCTGCCCCCTGAGGTCCTGAGTTAGGGGGCTGCTGGGGAGGGAGGGGAGCGGCCATGGGCTTTAAAAGCTGCCACCCCGGGCAGCTGGCTTTCTTCTAGTGCCTGGATTGTGGGGCTTCACACCTGCTTCTCTCTTGTGCAGCTGTGGTGGCGAGTGATGCCAGAACCTGCAGTTCTCTGGTCTCCACATCCACCCCCCTCCCCTCCTGCCCTGCCCTACACACACACACACTGTGCAGGGCCTTGGCTTCTGAGATTTGCACCCATGCTTTGCTTATCATGCCTTCTGCATGCAGCTTTTAACTTGGTCTTTTCACCCCAGATGCTACCAATAGCCTCCCTCCGCTCTCCTCTCCCCTCCCCTGTAAATGCACCTGCTAGTGCTGTTCACCCCCTGCTGTCGAGTCCTGTTCTGCCATCAAAAGTGGCTTAGCGAGGACCACCAAGCCTGTCTACCCCTTTTTCACCAGTTTTCTTCTCAGTTTCAATTTTTTCTTCCAGAGAAGACATCCTATTCACAGGGACTGTTGTTTCTAAGAGGCCATTTTCCAGAAAATCTGGAGAGACAAAAACAAATGGGTCATATTTTTTTACTTAGAACACTAAGTGATTTGTGTTTCCTAAAGTTGCAAAAATAGAAAATATCTTTTCATATCCTCTTCCTCCCATTCCCTGGTATGCATTGGTGAAGATATATTTTGATTAATAATAGTGATAATGAAGTAGATTCTTTTTAAAATCATATAAGTTGTTCGAACCTTGGGGGTCGTGCCCCTTTTAAAGTATAATGCTTATTTTCAGAACTTGTAAAAGATACTTTTTTTAAGATTCCGCTTACAATTTATGAAAAGTCAAGCCAAAGTCTTTTCTAGTGTTTCTTCCCCAGATATTCCATACCATTCAACACTTCACCTTGTTAAAATTCTAGGAGCAAGATTGTCAGGGAATTTTGTTTAGTTTTGCTTTTAAGATTTATTTATTTATGGGCCTCCCTGGTGGCGCAAGGGGTTAAGCACCACACTATGAAGCAATCCGAAGCCTCTGCAGCAGGAGTTCGTTCCCGGGCTGGCCAGGGAGCAACCCACAGAGGGCAGCAGATCTCTCCTAACTCACCCACTGCTTTCCTCAGTGTATTTCAGTCAGTCTGCCTGTTCTGTTCCCCACTCTATCTCTGGTGAATCCTTTAAAAAAAAAGATTTATTTATTTATGCATACAAGAGCTGGGGTACAGGCCAGAGGCACAGGGGGTAGGGAGACTGAGAGGATTCACCAGAGACAGAGTGGGGAGCACAACAGGCAGAGCCACTGAAATACACACCTGAGGGGAGCAGCGGGGAGACAGGAGCAGTCTGCAGTGCCATGTGGGTAGCAACCTGGCCCGCCAGGGATTGCACTCGTGCTGCAGAGGCTGCGGATAGCTTCATAGTGCTGTCCTTAACCCCGTGTGCCACCAGGGAGGCCCCTTAATTGCTAAGCAGACTCACTATGTTACTCCTGTGCTCTGTGGAACTTTTGCTGCCATGCAGCCAACCAGTCTCCTGTCCTGAGGAGACACTCAGTTCTCTTGGACACCCCTTGGTTATGCCCCTGCCTCTTTGGTGTGTCCATCTTATTCCCTTCCCAGGTTCATCTCTGCCCATATTTTTTGTCCAGTTTTACTGAGATATAATTGACATACTATATTGCATAATGAGGTGTACAATGTGAGGATGTTACGTGTATTTTTTGAGAAAGGATGACAAAAAATTCTAGTGAACACATCCATCAATTCACATAATTATCTTTCATTTTTCATGGCGAGAATATTTAAGATTTACTCTCTTCACAACTTTCAAGTATATAAATACAGGCTTTTCAACTGTCATCAACATACTGTGCATCAGATCTTACTCATCTCACACCTAGAAGTCTATGCCCTTTACCCAACCTCTCCTTGGTTCTCCCACACCCAGTCCCTGGAAACCACCAATCTTCTTTGTCTCTGTGAGTTCCTCCTTTTTCCCTCTTGTGCATTTTATGTAAGGTTTGATTCTTGGGTCACTTTACTTCATTTTGGAAGTTATCTTTGGCTTGAGAACATTTATTCCATGACTTTGATGACCATCTCTTAATGAGCAGTAGATAATGTTTCAGAATCTAGACCTGATGTAAGTTGCTTGGGTTCAAGTCTCAGCATCATTCTTTATGAGATTTGTGAGTTTGGGCAAGACACTTAAACACAGGCATCTCAGTTTTACTTTCTGATCTATGGAAAAGCAACAATATTTCCTCTCACTAGGCTTTTGTGGATCAACCAAATCACCAAAAGGTAACAGTGATTCAAACCGCCCAACATTTTATTTGTACTTTTAACCATGGTACTCTTCATAAAAGGAAACATCAGTTAATATGGTGCAGTTACTATCTGAGCACTTTATCATCCTCATATTATAAAGGACCATCACTGCAGAGCTTCTCAAAGAGATTCTTATTTCCCTATTGGCCCGACTCACTTCTTGTAGAGGGAGTGATCTCCCTTACGAATCTCTGGGAGAGTTGGAGTATGCTGAGCAGTTGCATATAATAAATCAATTTCTACATTTCCATTTTGCTGCACTTTCTGACTTCTTTTATAGATACTAGGGAATTTCCAACTTTTCAACCTTGTTTGTAAATCACCATGGAACCAAGACATCAATTAACTAACCAAACAATATATGAGAGATACTCTCAAGTACTTCACCTAATGTGTTAAATGCAAAATGTATTGAATGTATACATTCAATAGATTTAACTTTATATTTGAGCCTCCAAGTTTTAATGCTCATAATCCACTCCCGAATGTACTTGTGAATTTCTTGTAAACTTGTGATGTTTTCTGTCAATTATTCTAAAATTCTTTTGTTGTGTTTTTTTAATTCCTAACAAGTTGGCTAGAACTTGAAATTGACCTTTGGATCCATAGTGTGATTTAATCTCAATTAGGTCTCCCACCCACTATAGTGTTAACTTTGGCTGAGAATATGTATTATGGATGTACCTGCTCCAGGTAAATCATCTGAAAATCTCATTCAAGGAAAGTTTAGTTGACAAAAATATAGGGAAAGATCTGCCTCCACCTTTCAGGAAATTATTCTGATATTTCAGGTTTCAAAATATCTTTTCTGGGTTTGCTCAAATGTCCCTCTTCTTTGAACCAGGCACTACCCTTCACTCTAAGAATATTAAGAACTCTGCATATTAAAATAAAATACTAACTCTGGAACCCAAACTTTGAGCCTGATCTTTGGCCATGACTGGTCAACATATCTACAAGCTATTGCTCCAGGCTGGAGGTAAGGGTTCTCACGTTCCTCACTCACGAATGGACAAAGGAGTCTAACATTGGCAGTTCATTTTGAAGCTGAAATTTATTGACGTGACAGAGCAACAGAAAGTTGTAATACTATCTCATATTTTTCAGATGTGTCTAGGTCATATTAAATTTTAGAGAAAAGCATAAGAACTGGATGATTATTCTCTTATCAATGCAATCTTTCCTATATTTAGCTGAAGTATTAAAATTCTTCACAAGGCAAATGCATCTTTTGATAATTTCATTGAAAATTAGGAAGAGAAAGAAATGTTTAAAGATAAAGAGCTTATCTGTATCACCACCACCATTTCTATCTTGCCATACTTCTGAATTTGTTCAGGACACCCCAGGGAGGGCAAAGGTGACTGATAAAGATTATAGGCAATGATTAGAAAATCAGAACCAAACAAGATCCAGGAAAGAAAGAGGAGACATTAAAATTAAAGTTTGTCTCAATTTTTATCACATTGTTCCAAACTTTTTGATAAGGTGAAGGTGTAGTGCAGGAAATGTTTGAGTAGAGATGAACGCAGCCCTGAGGGAAAGTAGGCCATTACATTGCAAAATATATGAGACAAATTTCAGTTACTGAAAGGATACAGTTCAGGCATAGTTACTGCACTTTTAAATGCCATAACAAGAAAAGTATTGGCCACTAAAAAGTCCAAATCACCACCAATACTCATGTGTGTGTATGTGTGTATGTGTACTAAAGTTCACTATTAAATCAACTGAATTAAAAAGATTGCAGGAAAGAAATGAATATCTCTACAGTGCTGGTAAGTGTGTACGTGAGCAAACTTTTTTTTCTAAGACAATTTGGAGATTTGTGTTAAAATGATGAGCACATAAACATTTCAGCCAAAAATTCCAACTCTAAAAATCCATCTTCTGAAATATTTATGTAAGTATGTAAATTATATGCTTAAGGATATATATTACTAGAAATCTCAATGTCTATTCCCAGATAATTGGTCATTAAAATGGAAGCACATTATTTTAAAATAAGTAACCATCAATAAAATATGATAGTGGAATAAAAAATATACTGGAACAAATTGACCTCTGCACTTTGGGAAGCCTATGAGAGAAGTTTCTGAAGATCCTATAAGAGAGCCTATGCTGGTGGTCCAGAAGCAACAGATGCTTCATCCATATTAAAATGATTGCTGTATTTCACTGTTCCTTGTTGTCAAAGAAGAATTATGGGACTGGTTCATATTTGTGAGCAAGTAGAGATGCTTATAAGGCTGAATAAAGTTCAATGCCATTTCAAGCTGACATGCAACTAATCCTTCACATCATAAATTCCAGTCGCCTGGTTCTATAGTTGAATTTTCCATCCTCAAATTAAAAGTGAATGAATTAAAGTCTTTGTATGACACTGAGTATACATGCTCATAAAACAGGAAATTCAATGTGTTTATCAAAGAACTGAAAATAGAGATTGATAAGACTTTTGGAAAGTAACTTTGTATGGGCCTACAGTTAAGATGTAATTAAATGAGGCTATTTGGTAGTATTACTGTTATAAATTTCAGTACATAAACACTAATCTAACAACAGTTTGATGACTGTGAATTTTGGGCTAAAACACAGCTTATTTTATGAGCCACCATGTCTTTTAGTGTAGATACCTCGCCAACCCTCTACACAGACTCAGTATCACAAGCTCACATATTCATAGTTAAAGATACAAAATAATTGATTCTAAAACCCTAGTCTTTGGTTATGTGGAAAACTTCTAAGTTTTATGATCAATAATGGGTTCTATTTTGGTGATTATACCATGTTAAGTATTTCACTTTTCAGTAGTCATCATCAAATGTAATTTGTGGGAGGAAAGCAGATTGCAAGGGAATAAATGTCTTACGGTTAAGCAGTCTATTATGGTTGGAGGTCTACCCTTTGGTGTGCTTTGAACTAATTGTTAGTGATGGTATTGAGTTGCTAATAGCTAGAATAAGTAGATCGAGTTCCCAAAGTATGGAAAGGGGTTAGCCCTGGTCATTACTGCTCAGTTACCTAATTGTATAATATACGCTTCTCATTCTATGCGATGTTGTGGCTACTGCGGGTTGTGTTGGGAACATTTCTACCAGGGCATAAAACAAGTGCTTTCCACCAACTAAAGCTGGGACCACCACCCTCCACCTTGTCATTGATATTTGTAGGGGCAATGCCAGGTTCTTTATACAATGGCATCAAGGAGGAGTGTGACTAGATTTTGGTGATGGACTGAGAAGAATCACATGCCACTTGATAGCATGGTCTGAGAACAACTCAAACAAAAACTCAGACTTTTCAGGAACAGAAGAAAAATTCTTTTAAATGTGACTGGTCATGTGTGTTTATTGGCTACCATATTGAACATTATGGCTCTAGAGGGTCTACTGTGATTAGTTCTGGTCATACATAGTAGCAACGATTTTATCAATGAAGGCTATGGTAGTTAAATTTTTGTGTACATTTGAGTGGATTGTGGGATACTATATTATCTGGTTAAACATCATCTTGGAGTGTGTCTGTTAAGGTGTTTCTGGAACAGGTTAACGTTGTATTAGTAGCCACAGTTAAATTGATGGTCCTCTCCTATTTGGGTGGGAATAATTCAATCTCTTGAAGGTGGAGGCAGGTTGGATCCATTCTGTCTGACTATCTAACCTGGGTCATCTGACTTCTGGCTTTGGTCCTCAGTGTTTCTAGCTCTCAGACCTCCAGACTTGGACTGGAATCTACACCATTGACGTTCTTGTCCTAAAGTCTTTGAACAACAACACCTGCTTTCCTGGGCCTCCAGTTTGCAGACAGCAACTTGTGGGGTTTTGGGATTCCTTCATCAGGTGAGCCCATATCATATAATAAATCAATACTCAGATCAGACTATGGTTCTAGGCATCTGAATTATTTTAAAATTCTCCAAGAATTCTGTTACAGGGAAAGAGTGGCAATTCCTTCTCTTTTCTAAGGGGCAGATAAGGAGAAAACCACAAGTGCATATTTGTATCTTGAGTGGCTTCTATTGTCCGGGTGCATTATATCTGTGATTACCTTTAGCAACCATTTCAAACAGAGAGACAAACGCAATTGTTCTCAATAATAAGAAAACTGGAGGGGCGGAGCAACATGGCGGCGAGGAGACGCTGCGAGTAAGATCTCCCATTAAAAAAAGTTAATAGGGAGGAAAAGCGGCAGGTCCCAGTGAGAACTGGGACACGGAAGATAAACGGACGACTCCAGCAAACTGCCCGAAGAAGAAAGTTGCCATAAAAGAGGACGAGAAGGGAGGGAAGCGCAGAACCCTGCTCCCCTCCCCCGCCCACAGAGGCGGCACTCTCCGACCGGCAGAGACGAGGGAAACAACAAACCAAAGCGCCCAACAAGAAAAACGGATGCAGCAAGCGGGACTGTGAGTGGAAAGGAACTATTTCAGCCACCACACCCCGTGAACGGGAGCTGAGGCGAACCCTGCAGGATCCGCCGCGGAGGTGAGCTCCACGCGCCATTAAAGAGAGCCCCGCCCACCAGGAGGAGACCAGCACCAGCACACAGCCCCGGCCGCCCGGTAAGCTTGCGCGAAAGCGGCGCTCGGATTGCAGCTGCCCAGGTCCCTGCGCCTGCGACCTAGGCTTGCGGGGAGACGGCGGAGGCCCTCCCTGAGTGAGCAGGAACAAGGCGCCCAGGCAGGGGAGCGGGATTCAAAAGGCGCCATTCCCGCGCCACTGATCTAGGCTACAGCCCGCGTCCTGGAACTGAGGGCTTTGGAACTGAGACCCGGGCGGAGGCCCTCCCTGAGTGAGCAGGAACAAGGCGCCCAGGCAGGGGAGCGGGATTCAAAAGGCGCCATTCCCGCGCCACTGATCTGGGCTACAGCCCGCGTCCTGGAATTGAGGGCTTTGGAACTGAGACCCGGGCGGAGGCCCCCCCTGAGTGAGCAGGAACAAGGCGCCCAGGCAGGGGAGCGGGATTCAAAAGGCGCCATTCCCGCGCCACTGATCTGGGCTACAGCCCGCGTCCTGGAACTGAGGGCTTTGGAACTGAGACCCGGGGCACGAAATTAGGGGCGTGGGTTCCCCACGACGGTGGGGCACAAGGCAGACACAGCACCCCAAAGCCGTTGAGGTGTACCCTACCATCCCCGCTCTGCTCCCTGTCCCACGGGGTGGAAAATCAGCTCCCCAAGGGCTCTAGGAGAGATCTCTGGTGCCACCTAGCGACTTGACCCCAGCACAGGCTACTGAAGGAGCGAGTGGCCAGCTGGGGAGTTAGCCCACACCGGGCCCCTTCTGAACAAGTAGTCTGAGCCCACAGGGAGAGCGAGCACCCACAGCCGGGGCAGACCAGGCGCGCAGAAGAGTGTGCCTGAGACCAGAAGCGCAGGGAGTGTGTCCCACATCACCATTTTAGAACAGGGACATTTCTTCAGTAAAGACTACCTGCAGAAGGCTTCCTCAGGAGCCAGAGGTGAGCAGGGGAAGTTCGCCCACGCCAGACCCCATCTGGCCTGCAGTCCAAGCCCAGAGGGGAGCAGGAACCCACCGCCGGGGCAGACCAGGCGCACAGGGGAGTGTGTCCCCACATCGGCATTTTAGAACAGGGACCTTTCTCCAGTAAAGGCTGCTTGAAACTGACAGATGACTCCTGGAAGAACCAGAGGGGAACAGAGAAGCCCACCCAAGATGCCGGCAAGTCCCAACAACACAGTGTCCCAACGCATACGGCAAATTAGAAAACAGACAGTAGGGAGGAGAAGAACCACACGCAACCTAGCAACTCTCCAGAGAAAAAGCACACCACAAAAAGAAAGCCAGCCCCCAGATTGCAACGACAATAACTTGGAAGAATTTCTGAGCCTTCCAGAAAGAGAATTTAAAATTGCCGTGATTAAAAAACTGACAGAAGTCATAAAGGAAAACAATGATAAGGGAAAAATAATCAACGATCAGAAGAATGCAATTGAGTCCCTAGAGAGGGAAAACAATGGTCAGAAGAAAGAAATTGAGTCCCTAAAGAGGGAAGTAAAAGAAATGCAGGAGATCAAAGAATTAATGGAAGAACTAAAGAATTCTGGGAAAAGCAATGAAAGCAGAATAGATGAAATGGAAGAACGAATAAGTAATCTTGAAGACACAGAAATAAAAAGAACCAAAACAGAAAAGGAAAGAGAAGTACGAAGGAAAAAGAACGAAGAAAGACTTCGGGAACTATCTGACTCCATGAGGAAAGGAAATATAAGAGTTATAGGAATACCAGAAGGAGAGGAGAGAGATGTAGGAACAGAGAAAATATTCAAAGAGATAATTGAAGAGAACTTCCCAAATGTGAAGAAGGAGCTGAAAATTGATATACAAGAAGCAAGAAGAACACCAAACTTCCACGACGAAAGGAAAAATACAGCAAGACACATAATAGTAAAGCTCCCAAGAATCCAGGACAAGGAAAAAATAATGAAACTGGCAAGAGGGAAGAAACAGATAACATTCAAAGGAAAACCAATCAGGCTGACATCAGACTTCTCCGAAGAAACACTACGGGCAAGGAGAGAGTGGAGGGACATAGTCAACAGACTCCAAGAAAACAGATGCCAACCAAGAATACTCTATCCCGCAAAGCTCTCCTTCCTCTTTGAAGAAAGAATATGGACCTTCCCAGACAAACAGAAACTCCGGAATTTCATTGCAACTAAACCCCCACTCCAAAAAATACTACAAGGAGTCCTAAAGCCAGAACCTCAGAGCGACGAATAACAATGAAAGAAGGCCAAAAAAAAAAAAAGTTATTAAAAGAATAAATAAATAAAATCAAAGGAAAGACAAACACAATGGCAAATACAGATGTTAACATATCAATATTAACTCTAAATGTAAATGGACTAAACTCTTCAATAAAAAGACACAGAGTTGCAGCCTGGATTAAGAAACAAAACCCAACCTTTTGCTGTCTCCAGGAAACACATTTAGCTACAAAAGATAAAAATAGGCTCAAAGTTAAAGGATGGAAAACAATCCTACAAGCAAATGGACCAAAAAAGAAAGCAGGAACAGCTATACTTATATCAGATAAAACAGATTTCAAACTCAAAAAGATAAAAAGAGACCCCAATGGTCACTACATTATGATCAAGGGGACAATACTTCAAGAAGAAATAACACTCATTAACATATACTCACCAAACGAAGGAGCACCAAAATATATCAGACAACTGTTGTCCTCTCTGAAAACAGACATCAGAGAAAACACATACGTAGTGGGAGACTTCAACACACCACTATCAACAATGGATAGATCAACAAGACAAAAAATAAGTAAAGAAACCAAAGCTCTAAATAAAGACCTAGAGCAATTGGGCTTAACAGACATCTATAGAACACTAAACCCCAAAAAAATGGAGTACACATTTTTCTCAAGCGCACACGGATCATTCTCCAGGATCGATCACATACTGGGGCACAAGACAAACATCAACAGATACACCAAGATTGAAATCATATCAACCATCTTTTCTGACCATGAGGGCATCAAACTAGAAATAAACCATAAAAAGAAGGCAAGGAACTTTCCTACCTCATGGAGATTAAAAACCACACTACTGGAAGACCATTGGACTAATGAGGAGATCAAAGAAGAAATTAAAAAATTTTTTGAATTGAACGACAAGGAGGACACCAATATCCTAAATGTATGGGATGCAGCAAAAGCAGTAATAAGAGGCAAATATATAGCAATAGAAGCTCACATCAAGAAACAAGAAAGAACGCAAAGAAACAACCTAATCTCGAAGCTCAAAGATCTAGAAAAAGAACAACAAGAAAACCCCAAAACCAGTAGAAGAAAAGAAATAATAAAAACCAAAGCAGAAATAAATGAAATTGAAACTAAAAAAACAATCCAAAAGATCAATGAAACCAAGAGCTGGTTCTTTGAAAAAATCAATAAAATAGACAAACCCCTAGCCAGGCTCACAAAGGAAAAAAGGGAGAAAGCACAAATAAACAGGATCATCAATGAAAGAGGAGAAATCACAACGGACACAGCAGAAATCAAAAGAATAATCAGTAACTACTATGAACAGTTATATGGAAACAAGTTTAACAATCTAGAGGAGATGGACAAATTCCTACAACTCTACAATCACCCAAAGCTAGATAAAGAAGAAATAGAACACCTAAACAGACCAATTACAATTAGCGAAATTGAAATGGTAATCAAAAACCTCCCCAAAAACAAAAGCCCAGGACCTGATGGATTTACAAATGAATTCTACCAAACATTCAGAGACGAATTAGTGCCTATCCTTCACAAACTCTTCCAAAAAATTGAGAAGGAAGGGACAATACCAAACACGTTCTATGAAGCCAACATTACACTAATACCAAAACCGAACAAGGACAACACAAAAAAGGAAAACTACAGGCCAATCTCCCTAATGAACACTGATGCAAAAATCCTCAATAAAATTTTAGCTATCAGAATCCAACAATGTATCCATAAGATAATTCACCACGACCAAGTTGGATTCATTCCAGGGGCACAAGGATGGTTTAACATCCGAAAATCAATCAACGTTATCCAACACATCAACAAAAAGAAATATAAAAACCATATGATAATATCAATAGATGCTGAGAAAGCTTTTGACAAAGTGCAACACCCATTCATGATAAAAGCCCTTGAAATTCTTGGGATACAAGGAACATACCTCAACATCATAAAGGCCATCTATGACAAGCCAACAGCCAGTATCATTCTCAATGGTGAAAAGCTGAAAGCAATTCCATTAAGATCTGGAACAAGACAAGGATGTCCACTCTCACCATTGCTTTTCAATATAATACTGGAAGTCCTAGCCAGGGCAATAAGACAAGAGAAAGACATCCAAGGAATCCAAATAGGAAAAGAAGAAGTCAAACTATCACTATTTGCAGACGATATGATATTATACATAGAGAACCCCAAAAACTCCACAGAAAAGCTAATTGAACTCATCAATCAGTTCAGTAAAGTGGCAGGATACAAAATCAACACGCAAAAGTCAGTAGCCTTCCTATACACAAACAATAAATCTGAAGAAGAAGAAATCAAAAAGACCATCCCTTTTGTTATTGAAACAAAAAAAATCAAATATTTGGGAATAAATCTAACAAAAGAGGTAAAGGACCTATACAAAGAAAACTATAAAACACTGTTAAAAGAAATAGAAGAAGACACAAAGAAATGGAGAGACATCCCCTGCTCATGGATTGGAAGAATAAACATTATTAAAATGGCCATCCTTCCAAAAGCAATATACAGATTCAATGCTATTCCAATCAAAATTTCAATGTCATTCTTCAAAGAAATAGAACAATTATTGATGAAATTCATATGGAATCACAAAAAACCCCGAATAGCCAAAGCTCTCCTGAAAAAAAAAGAAGGGAATGGAGGCATCAGACTCCCAGACTTCAAACTATACTACAAAGCCATAATCATCAAAACCGCATGGTATTGGAACAAGAATAGACATACAGACCAATGGAATCGAATAGAAAATCCAGAAATAAACCCACAGGTTTATGGTCAACTAATCTTTGACAAAGGAGCAAAGACTATGCATTGGAGCAAAGAAAGTTTGTTCAATAAATGGTGCTGGGAAAACTGGGTCGCTACATGCAAAAGAATGAAGCTTGACCACCACCTCACACCATACACAAAAATCAACTCAAAATGGATTAAAGAACTAGACATAAGACCTGAAACCATAAAATATATAGAAGGAAATATAGGCGAAACACTACGTGATTTGCACATCAAAGACATCTTTACAGACACATCACCCAAAGCAGTGATAGTGAAGGCAAAGATAAACAGCTGGGACTATATCAAATTAAAGAGCTTTTGCACAGCAAAAGAGACAATAACAAAAACAAAGAGAAACCCCACCAACTGGGAGAACATTTTTGCACCCAACACTAATGATAAAGGACTAATCACAAAAATCTGCAAAGAGCTGATGAGTCTCAACAACAACAAAGAAAATAATCCAGTCAAAAAATGGGCAGAAGAGCTTAAAAGAAACTTCTCTGAAGAGGAAATGCAAATGGCCAACAGGCATATGAAAAAATGTTCAACATCACTTGTCATCAGGGAAATGCAAATCAAAACTACCATGAGATACCATCTTACACCAGTGAGAATGGCACATATTAAAAAAACTAGCAACAACAAATGTTGGCGAGGGTGTGGAGAAAAAGGAACTCTTCTGCACTGTTGGTGGGAGTGCAAACTGGTCCAACCACTGTGGAAAGCTGTGTGGAGATTTCTGGACCTACTAAACATAGAGCTTCCATATGACCCAGCAATTCCACTCCTAGGTATTTACCCAAAGGACACAGAAACATCAATTCCAAAGAACACCTGCACCCCTATGTTTATAGCAGCACTGTTTACAATAGCTAAGCTTTGGAAACAACCCAAATGCCCAAAAATAGATGACTGGATCAAGAAGATGTGGTACATATATACCATGGAATATTACTCAGCATTCAAAAAAGATAAACACATGCAATTTGCTGCAACATGGATGGCGCTGGAAGGGATCATGCTCAGCGAAATAAGCCAAAAAGAAAAAGAAAAATACCGGATGGTCTCACTCATAGCAGGAATCTAGAAAACTTAAATAAGGGACCAGGAAAATGAATAACTATAAGAAAGTGAAAATCAAAATCAACAAAAAACTATGAACCAGAGACACTTTTAGGGGGGCGGGGGCGGGAGGGGAGGGATTGGGGTCAGAATGGGGGGCTGCAATTGTATGGGGAATATAACAATAAAATTTATTAAAAAAAAAAAAAAAATAATAAGAAAACTGAAGCTAGGATACTATCAAGTTCTTACCTCAAGATTCCATAACTTGTCATTATCAATGCTAGGATTTGAGAACCTTATGCTAAATTTTGTTTTCTTTTTACAGAAAAATAACCATGGAATTGAAAAGTTTGCTTCTGTTTCTCTTCAGACAGACAGTTTTGAAAATGTACCTGTTTAAGTAAAATCTGCTTCCTTTAAGAGTATGTTACAAAGCCTTCAGAACAATAAGACATTCTTTTCATCTTTATCCACTCAGCCACTATTCATTTGTGGTGTTTGATGAGCCTCTTCTAACATTTTATAACAAATGTGAAAGAAAACAAATATGCAAGTTTGGACAAAACACTGGCAAGTTCTTTCTTTACAAACTCACAGTTTAATGCCTCAATCTCAAATTCCTGATTTATTTTTTTTTGTTTCCTGCACTGCCTGTAGTCAAGTATATGATGTCTGTGAGCATCTAGTGTTCATGTTCATGCACGAATTTAAAAAGGTCAAGATATATGGGGAGTGAGGACTACAGAACTACAGACTTTTGTATGGTATTTACCATCTGCCTTTTCCTTACGACTGTAACCTCTTCACATCATACATCATACATACTCACACATACTGAAAGTCAGTCCACAGTCTTAGCCTGTATGATTTAACTGTTATTTCATATACCTCCCCATATGTAAAATTTTCATTTAACATTGTTATATATAATATATGTGTAATTGGTATATATCAAGTATTCTACGGGGGAATGGATTATTTGGTTAATGAATTAAAACAATTTTCATGAAATATAACACATGTTAAGCCCAACGTTGAAATTCTGGTATCCTAATATAGTCAAAATAATTTTTTTAAGTTAGTAAGTCATTTAAATAATGAGAAATCCCAGACTATTTTCCCATTTATCAATAATATGCATGAAATGATACTTTGTCATGAATACATACTAGCTCAGTGTTTATCTTCATAAAAGAACAAAAATCCAACTCTTGAATGTGTTCCTTTTTGAGCCTTTTTTACACAAATAGTCATGTCCTTTTTTTGACAAAATAATTATCCCATTATGCTCTCTCAGAGAATGGTTAAAAAATATAGCCCAAGAACATTATGAAATGACAACGAAACCTTTTCCTTCAATCATACTTAAAAATATCAAAAAGCCCTGATATTTTTCTGTTGGAAAAATGTTACCAGTCTTGTAAGTTGTTTGAACGGATTCATAACACAGTCTTGATAGTCCAAAGCATTAGAAATTAAAGTTCTTAGCCCCACATTTTATTTTATATTGGTAATTAAAATTATTTGAATCTGTCTCATTTTTAGCAACTCTACTGTATTCTCAAGGGACACACACATTTTCTGGAATTGTAATTTTACTCCCTAGGAAATTATGAGCTTCAAAAGCAATTGTAGTGTAATGACAAATATTCACACTGTCACATTCAAAGGCTATCACTTCGAATGTCCCATTATTTATCATTACTCTGTTCCACATCCTCATTCCCCTGAAGTGGAGCAATATTTAGTTCAGAAAACTCAGTAATTTACTCCGTCTCCTTTGGAGAACTTTGTCCTTCAGATCTCCTTTGTCATCTGTCTCTACAAGGGAGCAATTAGCTTCACTGACCATGCATATATTCCTAATTACTGTTTTTGCTGTCCTAGCTACAGGATCAACCTAGCCACAATGACTTCATGAGGAATTCAGCCCCAGCAGCAATCTGTGCATCTCTTTAGTGAGGTTCCGAAGGCAGCTTCCCAAATATCTTCCTATCCATATGGAATCTAGGACAAATCATGGGCCTGGAACCCAAGTTAAAATCAACCAATCCCTCTGCTCCATTAGGCTAGTCTTCTGGCCAATTGGACTTATGATAGCAGTTTCGGATAAGGTAGGAAATAGAAGATGTACTTTTTTGGAGGGGTTGTTTTCAACCTAACTCATCTGCATTAGCACCGTGACCACTACTTGAAGAGCTTTGCTTACATGCCTGATTTTTTATTTACCACTGTTGATAGTCTCCCATTGCCATGTTTTCTCTTGGTTTTTCCCATCTTCAGGTTCTTTGGGTTTTCCTCATCTTTGAAGAACCCTTACCGCCTCCCCTGGTGTGTCGAGTGGAATGGTGGGCATCTGGCGCGCCATGAGTAGAGACAAATGGAGATGTTTCCCAATGCAATTTTGGGTTAAGTTTCATTTACACCATGGAGAGCAACTGAAATTCACTCCTCCTATTACTGACCATGCTTTGATGTACCAAAAACAGTTGTTCAGGATCACATTCTGTAGTTCTAATTTTATTCCAAAAATTTAACTTGGAAAGAGTTATTAGAAATGGCAGTTTTGGTATTATAAACTATGCTTGAAGATAAATGCAACTTCAGCCTCTCTAATAGGATTCTCTTTCCATAGAGAAAAGTGAGAAATGGAAAATATATCTTATTCTCTGCTTCCAATTCCTGGTGCCGAGATCCTGAAACCCCTGTGATATACTGGGTGATGGATGTTTCTTGTGTTCTATTTGAAGCAACTCTGGATGGTCCTGGCTGCAGGCTCATCATTGGACAGAGCAAGTCATGATGAAAATCTTGCAATGTTCAGTCCTATCCCATTCTCTTGAGAAGGGTGAAGGACTGAAAAAGGAGTTAATGATTGATCATGACTTCGTGATGTGAGGAAAATTCCTTTATAATATGGTTTTTTGTTTTTGTTTTTTTTAATAGAGGCATGTTTTATTTATTTGTTTGTTTGTTTTTGTTTATACATGCACTGGGTACAGTCAGAAGCGCGGGAGGGTGAGAGAATTCACCAGAGCCAGAGCGGGGAGCAGAGCAGGCAGACTGACGAAGTACACTGCTGAGGGGAGCAGCGGGCAGCAGGAGAGGTCTGCGCGCCATGTGGGACCCTCCTCTGGTGGCCGGGGAGCAGCCAGGGATCGAACCGGCGCCGCAGAGGCTGCGGGCAGCTTTGCAACCCAGTGCTCAACCGCTGCGCCACCAGGGAGGCCCCAGGAAAATTCCTTTAAAAGCCCCATAATACAGCATGGAGAGAGCTTCCAGCTTGGTGAACTTGTAGAGGTTCAGGCAAAGCATGGAGACTCAGCATCCCTTTCTCTAGACCTTGCCTTCCTCATCTCTTCCACCTGGATATGCACCTGTATCCTTTCTCATATTCTTTGATGACAAGCTGGAAAAAAAGAAGTGCTTCACTGAGTTTGTGAGCCACTCTAGTAGATTAATCAAATCCAAGATGAGATCAGTGGAACTTCCAGTTGGCCAGTAACATGAGTGACAACTGCTTTTGACTGTGTGTGTGTGTGTGTGTGTGTGTGCCCATAAAGGGTGAGGAGACAGGTCTGTGGAACAGAATGTTCATCCCATATGATCTCTGGGTAGATGGTGGCAAAAAGCAGTTTAAACTTAGAATACATATCTGGTTTTCTAGAGTATTTCTTGGTGTGTGTGTGTGTGTTGGGGGGGCACACTTAGTTAACATCTCCTGTGCTGACACACACATCAGAATTGGAACAGAAACTTCCTGGACAAAAACACATGCTGTTTCTCTGTACCAGTTCCACTAGGGCATGGCTGATTTTAGCACTTTCCTTCCAGGCACCACTGAGGTAGGTGAAGACTTGGGAACCAGGCATATCTGCTCGAATTGAGGCAGGCAGACACCTGGTTAAAATAGAAGAAAAAAATGGAGTTAGAGAAGGCTTTCTTTAGATCATGAGTGTTTTATAGCACATCTAAATCAGAAAGGATTTATTGACTGAGCCATTTGAAGTTACACTCAATGCTTCCTCCTTTATTTACGTATCTCTGCCTTTCCCCTTACTTCCCTTGTAATGGTTCCTTGTCTTGTAGCATGAAGATAAAGCACATTATTGGTTCTTTTTTTCCTTCAATAAGCACATATAAGTGAACGGTAATTTCACATAAATAACCTCTAAAATAGTATGTAATGTAAATAGATACAATTCTTAAATTTATACGTTTAGAAAATTAGAAATCAGCAGACTTGAGTAACAGTTTAAGCACTTCACATTATTGGAAGGGGATGTTTTCCCTTCCTAATGAAATCCTGTAACTTAGAATCATTTGCGGAGAGAGTGACAACTTGTTAATAAAGGTTTGCTTTTTCCCAGATTAAAAACACCTTCAAGGTTGTAAAATCAATACAACAAGGAAGCTGCTATTATGTTCCTTTAAATTTATGGGAAACCAGGCAGCAGAATGGAATGAAAAAAAAAGGCATTTAGTTACAGAGTCACAGAAGTAGGGACAGGTTCTATTTTCCACTGGCTCTGCCAGATATTTAGGTGACAAAAATATTTACTGCTCTTTGTCTCATTGGTTTTTTTTGTTTGGCTTTTTTTTGCAATCAAAGTTTTCTTCAAATAAAATTTATTCATAATACATAAATAAATAGATTAATGAAAAGAAAAAGATATGATGATTTTCTTTCTTTTAATGATTTTGATTTATTTTTTAATTGGTGAATTCCAGATGCTTTATAAACAAAAAAAAGTTAATTTTTATTGCACATTGTATTTTGAATGTTAAATTTTCCATTTCTGTGAATTCTCTCCTATTATCTTTGATCCATTTTATCCAGACTGTTTCTTCTGACATCTCTTTCCTTGACATGAAGTGGGCCGTCCTCTCTCTGGAGCTTCTCACCATCTTCCTCTTATATGAATCTGCATCCTGATTTATCTCTTGTAAGGACCCACTTTGATAACCTTGTCTAACCTTGATTAGCTCTTTAAAATCCTTATTCCTAAGTAGAATCACATTCTGAAGTACTGGGGATCAGAACTTCAACATACGAGTTTATGCGGGAGGAGAGTCACAATTCACCCCAAACAGTGGTCTATATGAAGATATTTATATAATCAGAACCAAAGGATAATCACAGAGATTAAAAGGATGTCACATGAACCCCTGTAGAAAAGGACCTTAGTAAAATCCACTTTCTGTTTATCAATACAAACGTTATGTTAGCACTGTCCTAATCTCTATGAATTTCAACTCTCTCAGATTGGTTCCCTGACCTGTGCTGAATAGAGTGGGGAATAAACTCCAAAAAGTGAAGGAACAATTGCATTTTTGGATTTATAGCCATCACCACAACACATTCATTATGCGTGAAATAAAATGGAAACAAAATGAAAATGGAGACGATTTCTACTTTAAACTGGGTGACTTAACATTCACTGCACAGATGAGACTCTTCTGCTCGTCACTTTGGTAGACAGAGTGATAAAGGTTATTCTATTTGAAATTTGAAGTGTCCCTACGAGCACTTTTGAGCCTGGGAGTATGGTTTGCCTTTTGAAATTATTTAGCGTTTTTGCAAATCAGTCCATTTAAAATTATTAGAATCATGACCACTGAAGACTTCACACCACTGAAGTCTTTATTTTTCTTTGAAAATAAAGACCTCTTAGGAAATTATCAAAGTACATATAACATCTACTTTTTTGGAATTAAATTTTACTTTTCTTAGATGTTTCTGAGGTTGTAGGTTGTTAAACCTGTGTCTCAGAGTATGGATAATACGGGTTTTCCAATCTAACTGATTTATCGGATTTTTATACTTTGGTAATACATTTTCTCACTGAGACCCTGTAACAAGTTACACCATGGACTGGCAGCTTAGGATGTTTCAACTTAGAATTCAGAGAAAAAAAATTGTCTTATTCTATTCTTTATTCTATTCTTGTAATAGTCTAAAGCACCACAATAATTGGGTTGTTTTGGTTCAGAATAGCATTTATTTTTTTGTATTTGTAAAACACAGAATTTAGAGTAAAAAATACAATGTAATCAGACTAGATTAAAGGAAAATAAGGTGATGTAACATTTTTAAATGTTATATTTCCAAATAAAAGTAACATTCCATTTCAATATTTATGACAGAGAATAAGAATGAAAAGTATGTGCTGTTTTCATGCCATCGAGAGGGAATCACAGCATATATCACAGTGTTCACAGGGGACATGATTAGACAAAATCCTGCTGAAAGAGGAATATGTTTAAAGTGTCTTCCTGTGTATTTCATTTAAAAGTTGTTTTCTAGGCTATATTGTTGATTTGATTCTGACTTGGGACCAATATTTTCCCGTAGATTTTGTGGCTCAGGTAGTCAGCCATTTCTCTTTGAAAACTTAGAAAGCAAATTTTTCTTTCATATGCATTATGATGGAAAGTGTAGGGTGGGTTAAGTTTGCTTCTTTCTCATGCAAAGGCTTTATATCACCACATCCAAATTATCCTTCTTTCAGAATATCCAGCATCTCTTAGTCACTCTGAACACAAATACAATAAAACACATCTCCCTTTATACGTGAGTCCATAGGTTAAAAAAACAAACTGTAAAATTCCAAAGGAAGAAGCAAGTAGAAATGAAAGGAATAAATGTGAAATACAGTTCCTTGGAGGCTGGTTGTAAAAAAGAAATGCTGGGGAAATGAAAATCAAAAGCAATTTCAATTGTATGGAAAGAAGGCGTTGTGAACATTTTCTTTATACTTCAGTTTCTGAGGGGACATAACAGCTTAACTAGTGGAGATATCACATACAGCTTCCTAACATAAACAGAGTTGAAATAAGATATGTTAGACCTGCCATGCTCTCTATATACATTTTCCTATAGACTTTTGAAATTAAACATTTTACATGTTTCCAAACTCCGTAACAGATATTGGTTCCATTTGGTTTTGCTCCCCCACTAGCTTTATGGAGATGTAATTGACATATAATTTCTGTAATTTTAAGATACGTTATGATTCGATGCACGCATAGATGGCAAAATCATTACGCCATAGCATTAGCTAACACCTGCACTGCATCACGAAATTTCCGTTTCTTGTTGGAGGTGAGAACATTTAAGATCTACTCTCTTGGCAATATTCAATCTGTAACATTGCATTATAAATGAGAGTCATTGTGCTGTTCCTCAGATTCCCAGAACTTTCAGTTTTTATACCAGGAGTTGGTATTCTTTAGCCAACATCTGTTTTTCCCTCTTGCTAACCACTGCAGTAGTCTGTTCCTTTGACTTCCAACTTTTTCAGATTCCACATTTAAGTGATATATAGTGTTTGTTACCTCTTTGTTCTGCTTTTATAAGGTGATTTTGTTTCAAACATTATTGCTTTAAAGGTAGTCTAAATTATTCATGATAGATGGTCTCACTTGTTGAAAAAATAAATATGCATTTTGAATTTTTAAAAATATTTGCTGTTCTAGAAACTCCACCGAGAAATTTGGTCAATCTGGTATGAGGCAAAGACAGCACACACTTGTAGAATCACTACAAGTGTTCTAGTATAGATTATACAGAACTAATTTAGGACCTTGAAACTTTAAATGAGAAAAAATATGCTTACTCACTGAAATTCATGTCTCAATAAAACACTGAATATTCATTGATGCATAGTGGTTAAAATTAGTGAAATGCAATAAATACAAAATTAAAAAAATTAATTAAATGTACATTTGATCTTGTATTGAATGGAATTTTTAAAATTTTGGCCAGTTATAAAACTTTCCAAATTTATTTTGAAGATGAGTTTAAAATTATTTTAAATAGTAGTAAAATTTCTTTTTTCATTCAACAGATTGTTAAAGTATTGCATTAGCTATACTTTTATGTCGATGATAAAATATTATTTAAAAATCATCAAATTAATAAGTAATATTGGGGGAATTTTAATGTCAAGCTAAAATTTCACAAACTGTTACTAACCTGTTTATTTGGTAAAAATATGTATCACAAAAATACAAAAAATATTTTAAAAGATATTAACATTTTAAATTTTGGACAAGATCAACCAACATGTTTTTGGTGCAGCAAAAAAGCAATATTAAGCTATTAATTAAGAAATTAATACAATTTCAACATTGTATCTATTCCTTTTCCTCAAACCACCTAACACAGCTTCCCTTCTCTTTCCCAAACACAAGCAAATAGTTCTTCAAGCTATAATTAAGACTTTTATTCTGATACCTTTACTGAGTTTCATGATAAATTTCTTTGTGCATCTATTTGTAGCAAAGCAGCTTAGAAAGGTGATAGAGTGATTTGCATCTTAAGACATCACACTAACTTACTCTGAAGCTCTTGACAAGGAGTGTAAGTGTGTCGTGTGTGTGTGTGTGCACATTCATACGTATTTGGATACATACACACATGAGGGTCTCCTGCACAAGTCACTGACAGCTGCTTTTTTATTTTGGGTCCCTGTCTGTAGGCTGAATCTAGCAGAATAGACCTGTTGATCTCCTCTAGGAAAGATTTCTCCGCTGTTCAATGATTTCAAATGTAACTCAAGGAGACTCCTCGAGTTAATAAATCATGTTTCAAGCTTGGCCTTTTCCTCCCAGGATATGCTTCCTAATTTGGAAAATCCTGTGCTTTGCAAGCTGTGCCCATGATGCAGGTTTTCTTGCTTCAGTTCTCGGTCTGATCTAATATTCATTGAATTTGGCAGCTCATCTTCATTTACACTGTGTCTGGGGAATAAAGGAGTTTTTAAAAAACATTAGAATCTGTAATTTTCATTTTAGTTCCTCACTTGACTCATTTTCTCTGTTTTTATATTGTTTTTTGAGATAATCAATTTTTCCAGATTATAGCAACAAAGAATTTTCTAAAATAAATATAAATCAAAAAGCTGTAGTCCCTTTTTCAAAATAAAACATCATAAACTTGCTTTTTATACTCCTATCCATGCCTTTAAATTGTGTATGAAATCACAAGAGCATGTTGCAGCACATGTGGGTTCTATATTTAGATACTGATTAAATTGCACCATGAAAATATGAATTTTAAAGCCTGTTTTTATTTAATATTTTACAAGATAATTTGATTGTTGCAAATTGATAATTTTCAAAAAGGCATCCCCTGATTGACCAACTTCTACTTTTTTACCACATTTTCTTTTTCATTTTTTTTCCCTGCACATTACACACAATTTAATTTCTGAATAATTTTGGGTAAAGTTAGAGATATTTTCTTTAAATAATTCATTGTCTATATACCCAAGACTAAGGAGCATTTTTTTTACATACTGAAATATAATTATCAACATTATGAAATGCAATATTGAAACAACTATCATCTCATTTATAATATGTATTCTAATTCTTCCCACATTCTCCCTCATGCCATTTATGGCAACATTTTCTTTATTCTGTTATTCAATCAGATGCCTGAGGTAGTTGCATTTAATCATTACATATCTTAAAATATCTTGACAACTTATATTGATGGATGTATAATTCACTTTCATACATTTATAATTTCCAATGCAATAACAAATATATTTACATTTTACTTTCAATTTCTTGGTACTATTACAATGAAAATATTGGTGCACATCTTTCTTCCATTTGTGGATTATCCTCTAGAGCACTGAAACAGATGTGTTTTTTCATAATAGACACAGATACACAGCTATTTAAATATCAGAAATGTTCCTCTAAAGTTTTGATAACAATGCTCAAATCACTGGAAATAGTTTGACATTTATCTTCTCCATTTTTTCCTCACTAATTGGTGCTTACATAGGCTTCTACTAGTGAAATGTTCTCTTTCTTCCATGGATTACCGAAGTTGTGTTACTTTGGTCCTACTCTTTTGAATTTCCTATTTATTCTTGTGCTCACTTTTACATTGTCCTTTTTCTTATGAAGCCTTGAATTCATATTGAATTGATTTTTAGTAGACATGGGGATAATAAGTTTTTGCCCGATGGATAATAAATTGACTGTGCTCATTCTGTTACCCATATTTTCTCCTTAGATTTGACAAGCTTATCAATGTCACATATAAAATATTCACACTTATATGCGGCTATTATGGCTGCACTATTCAGTTCTAATGTTATATTTGTATATTCTACTATGAGGTGTTTCTTTAAAGCAAGGCTAACACACATGGACATATTAAATGAACCTTAGCAATGTTATTACCATAGTAATTGTTTTGGATTAACTCATTCTTTTCTATAATTTTTTTGAACTTGATCCTGATATTTAATATTGTAGCACTTAACTGTTCGTGACAATATATAAAACTCAATTACTCAGTGGTCTCTGACAAAGGACTTTGTGTGTTTTGGTGGTGGGTGTGGTGTGGTGACTTACTCTGAGGAGGTATGAACCTTTACCCTCTAAATCACATACAGTATTTGAACTCATGTTATGTAAAATATACATAATTAATAAATAAAATGACTTAACCAAGTTGTGTAATACAGATGCCCTGGAGACACAGACTATGGCAATTTAGAATGAGTTGTACTGATGTAAAATTAGAATGACATATTGCAGCATAAACAGTAATATATGTAGAATCTAACATTCATTTCTTCAATTATATATAAATGTGTATAATATATATTTATATACACACAGAGTAGCAGGTCATAATATCTATACAATTGCAGGTTCTGTCTATTATTTTATTAAAGATCAAATCTTCTGACTTATTTACTAAATCATAATAACAGGTAAAATTTATTGAACAGTTACATAAATTGTTTAAAATACTTTTAGTGCTGCTTGCATTGTTTGCCTTTTCTCCCATAATTATCAAGTGTGTGAGCTGGATAAATACAATACCAACTTGAGAGTTTGACTTTAAAGTTAAAATTTGATTACTGAAATTAATGCCTAGGCTTGTAAGGAAGAGGGGTGTGTTGATTAAAAACACTGTACAGGGATTAATTGTTTCTAAAAATTGTTGAAATCATGAAACCATGTGTCACTAAAATAGAAACCTGATAATCCCTTTCCATTTACAAGCAAGATTCTTAACTTTGTGTAAGAATGCTTGTTTAATTTGTGCAGTTAACATATTCCCCGTGCTTGCAGCAATGGTGGCGTGGTCCTGTTTTGAGTAAAAATGGCATTTGTGGCTATTGACTCTCTGAAGTCACACCACAAGGTCATAACAATGTACTGAGAAACCCCTTCCTCCAAGAGAAGCAGTAAATAGTGGCCCAGAACATGGTGGGGACAAGAGAGAAAAACGTTATTTCCTTGGAGATGGAAAGAGATACTAACCCAGGAGTCGTCATCATGTGAAGTGTAATGAGGCAAATAGGAACCTGGGTGCCTGGGTGACAGAGGCAAATATGTAGGGTGCTATGAAATTGTCACTCATTGGCCTTTGAAATATAAATATATTTGCTCTGTGTGTGTGTGTGTGTGTGTGAACTTTTTTAGATTCCCATCTTTAAGACATGCATGTCTATAATCAAATACACTATTGTGATTATTAATATGAATTGTTATTTGTAAAATCTGTTAAAAATAAAAAATGAAGTTTTGTTTTACTTTCACTGATTCTTTCTTCAATGTTCTTGCTTTCTAAGTTTTTTTTTTTTCTGATGTGTGTTATTTTCCTTCTCTTATGAACCTTGTTACTAATTCTTGCAAGTCTGGCCTACTGGTGTCAACTTCTCTCTGTTTTTGTTAGGATGAGAAAAACTATTTTTCTCCTTTTTTTTGGAAGTATCAGTCATGCCTCCCGACTGTGAACCCTGCTCATGCTTCTCACACCGCTTCAGGCAAGCTCCCCTCAAAGCAATGCTGTCAAGATTTAAGGATTTTCAACTTATTTCAAATCTCTGTGCAACTGATAAGAAATATACAATCACTCTGATTTTTAAAGTTTAATCTCTCTAGAGTCTATTTGATCTCACTGTTTGTCTCTGTACAAAGTCTAATTAGAAATTTAATTAGAAATCATTTGCTCTTGAATGAAAAATCCACAGGTATGTCCCTGTCATTCTGAGCTTTGTGGTGGATAATCACAAGCTCCTACTGTCCTTTGCTTGTAGGAAATGGACATAGGACTGCTGTATCTATCTGCACGTGGGCTGTTTGCTTGGAGGGTTCCCACATGGCATGTCTTTTTATTAAACAGAAATAAGAGACACACATGTGTTGTGAAAGTTTTAAGCTTGTGTTTACATTGAAAGTAAATAATATCTACATATTTATAGCTTATTACCCTTGGGAATCCTAGGATCTCACCTAGTTTAGAAGAGCCTTAAGCTGACAGTATCGCTGACTGCACATCTGCATTCAGCTTCAGTTCACTTGTCAGTGGATACTTGCTTCCACCCTTTTAAATCATATTTCGATTTCCACCTTTGGGAGTATAATAATTTGTTGCAGAAGTTCTTCAGTTAAAATTGATTTTCCTCTCGCCACCTATATTTAAAGGGAAAAATTCAAAAATGGGTCTACAAAAAATTCAGCACTTCATTTTTATATTTCTCACTATGCTGTGGTCTTCTTGATGTTTTGTTTGAGGAACATTTTTCTGTTTCTACTTTTCCCAGCTTGGTCTTATTTCCTCCATTAAATTCTTGGCCTCAGTGCTGCTGCCACATCTACTTCAAAAGCTAATTCCCTGGAGGGCCATGGAGTCGGCCTGCCTCTCTAAAAGACAATACCTTGTTTAGAAATCTGGTCAGATGCTTCAGCCCCGGCACAATTGGTTGAAGAACTGCCATCTGCCAATATGGCTGGAATTAAGTTCAGTGAGCTTAAGCAAGTACGTGTTGTCATAAGTCAAGCCAATCACGTTCTCCAAATGCATTTCTGGAATTAGTTCATTTCCTTTGATTTCTTCCTAGGAAGGGGTAACCAGAATTATAATGTAGTAATCCTCCAAGAAAGGGTGTACCTGTTACAATCCCAGTATAAAAAATTCAGACAACATGGAAAGTTAAAGTAGTCAAAAATTGTTAAAACTAATAAAATTTAAGCGAAACCATCTGTTATGTTTCTTTTTTCTTCTGGCTTACTTCACTGAGCATAATTCCTTCTAGCTCCATCCACGTTGCTGTGAATGGCATGGGTTTATCTTTTTTGATTGCTGAGTAATATTCCTTTGTGTATATGTACCACATCGTCTTGATCCAGTCATCTATTTTGGGGCATTTGGGTTGTTTCCAGGTTTTACCTATTGTAAATAGTGCTGCAATAAACATAGGGTGGGGGTACAGGTGCTCTTTTGAATCAGTGTTTTTGAGTCCTTTGGGTAGATCCCTAGGAGTGGAATTGCCAGGTCATATAGTAGCTCCATTTTTGACATCAGTGTAAAAAAAATAATAACAGTACAAAACACAACAAAGCAAAAACAAAAATTATAAATCAGAGACATCCTGCAGGGGAGGAGGCAGGAGAGGGATCAAAGGGAGGGAGGGAGGCGCACAGGGGACTGAGGTGATGGTGCACAGGTGTCTTGGGGAAGGAAACTCTATGGGGTCTACCCCTGAGGGGGTGGGGGGAAGAAAATATTGTTTAAAAGTGAACAGTAATGTAAAAAGTTAAAAAAAAATCCCTAGAACTGTAAATAAAATAAAATGGAAAATAAATAAATAAATAAACAAACAAACAAACAAACAAATAAATAAATAAATAAAATGTGCTTCTTGATTTGCTCCCACTCTCCTAAATTATATTATGTTTTTCCTTCCATGACCATGAATTGGAAACCAAAATTGGCTTGATGGCAATCTTCTGCTTGCTTCCCTTACAATGAGTTGAATCAGTGTCACTCAGTGTTTGAATACATTTCTGATATTGTAGTATAAGAGGAAGAAAGTCTATGCTTAGCTGGATTTTCTTCCAAAATCTGCTGCTGTTAACATAAATAAGTAAATAGAACAAGGACTAAAATATGAAAGCTGTAAGTAGGCACAATGTGAGCAAGAAAAAGAGCAATATGGAGAGAAAGAAGTTAATGCAATTTCACATGACTCTCTCAAAAGAGTCTATTGTATTCCATTTAAATCTATACTTTAGCTTGTTCAAAATTAAAAATAAGCTGCATTATCTTCACATGTGAATTTAATGTTGAACGCCCTAGTAACAAAAGCTTACATTTTTAATCATATTATCTTTGAAGTCTCTGCTTTAGACCTGTGTTCATTTCGTCCATACCACCCCAAACCGCAGCACCTGTGGCCAGTGCTCACGCACACACATCTGGCTTGATAAATCTTGGCATCTGCTGTTTCCTCCTGGTCTTTTTGCAATGGTACTCATGGCAGTGACAAATTCATTCTAGTTTACTTATAGAATCTCATTTCTTTTCGCCTCCAAATTTCTGCTCCCTTTTGTCCACACTGCTACCCATGGTTTCTTACCATTTTCCACAATTACATGCTTTTTTCACAATTCACAATTCTCTGTCTACTTCTTACCGGAAATTTAGCTTCTCTTTCTCCTCCCTTTGAGGTACACATCATTTGAAAAGTCAGATAATGTTTGCCCTGCCAAACTTGTCTCATTCTGACCCTCTGAAACTCAGCTGCCACTTTGCTCCTTCCACAGAACTTAGGACACAGCATGGTCTGTGACACAAACGCATCTCTGGTTCATTTCATTGGAGAGATTGTTTGTCTCTATCTCAGGCTCTGGGTTATTCATTACTTTGCTAGATATTTAGGACAAGGTGGGGAAATTAAAGACCAACTCTACCTGGAACCCCAGAAAACACTGGCCAGAGTTGATAAATCCTGGGGGGAACCAAGAAAAACCCGGAGGAGAGCAAGGCAGGCCCCGCCCAACACGCAGGCAGGCAAGACCCACCCAGAGCGGGGCAATTCCTTGAAACTGGCCATTTCTGGGTGAAAAGGCAATTCCCCTAGATAAGACAAGAAATGCCCTGGGGGAAAAAACCCAAATGCTCCCCCCTCTTCAACCAGGCAACTCAGGCCAAATGCTCCTCTGCCCGCCCTACTGCCAGGCTGATAAAATTACACCCAGGAGCACGGTAGAGCAGGTAGTGACCAGACACTGCTGGCTGGACTGACAAACCAACACCCGGGAGTGTCTGCATGGTACACCCCAGATGTGATGGAGTGAACAGTTCCTGCACCCCACTTAAGGCTGGACCCCCACAATTGCTTTGCAATTGTTCTCACCAAGGACTCTGCCTGCCCCGGGACCTCTCCCTGGGTGTCCTGTCTCTAAATAAACTTCGCTTCTGATAAAGACGTAGCTGTGGAATCTTATCACACCACAATCAAGAATCAAGGAACTTCTAATCTAGGAACCCCTAAACTGGACAACAATAGATTGTGACTTATTTATCCTGTGTCATGACATGGACCCTAACACCTGGTTCCTTGCATTTTGCCAGTTTATTGTTGATTATAATATAAAAATGAGCAGGTAAACTGTGAGAAGCTAAGGAGGCCTCCTTCCAAGATTCCTCTGCCTCCTTGTGGTATTCTATTCATGTAAGTACGAATTTAAGTCCTGCCAGGAAGGGACTGTGCTGATAGAAATACTAGTCAGTTGACTCTAAGAGAGAGGAAGAGAGACATTGTCCTGCATCATCTGGACAGAACCAAATCATCATGTAAAATTTTAGAAGCGACAGGAGAAGGTAACTGGTGTTAGAGACAGAGCTATGTGGCAAAGGGGGGGATTGACATGGAGAGGAGGCAGACAGGATGATCTAGAGGATGCAAAGAGCTTCCTGTTGATGAAGAAAGATGAAGGAAGAGAGCTATGAGCCAAGGTCCACGGTACCTTGTGGAAGCTGACACTGAGACTTGACTGATGAGCAACCAGGAGACAGACCGGACTGCTCAACCACAAACACTGGATTCTGCCAACAACTCGAACGAGCCCAGAAGCTGACCCATCTCCAGAGCACGAGGAAGGAAACTGTCCAGCTGGCTCCTCGATGTCAGCTTTGTGAAATCCGAGTCAGAATTCTGACTTCCGGAGCTGTGAGAAAATAAACAAGATGGTGGTAACTTGTCATAACAATGGCATGTGAGGGCTGGACATATTACAAATCAGGCCAAAACAGCCTGTTTTCTTGCATGAGCAAATGGTAGTCGTGCAAGGTGAAGTCAGGAATTCCATCACATATATTTTTCAGAAGTTTCTTCTACCCTCATGCATTTTTGCACATTCTGAAGCTACTTTACAATTCTCCACAATCACCCAAGATTTTGTCTCATGTATTCTCTGGAAGCTTATGAAAATGAGTACTTGCAAATAATCACAGCACCTAGTATTCATGTAATTCTTTATAGATTCAGTGCGCTTTCCCATGCATTATCTCCCTTGATTCCAAAAAACTGTGAAGTAGGCCACATACTACTTGGCCTACAGCATGAGTTCACATAAATTACCTTGGTCTGCCTCAAGAGAGAAAATCATCAGTTTCAGGGGCAGACACTTCACATGGCTAATTATAACAGCAATACCAACAAAAGTCAATAACTACTGCATATTTCCATGTCACATGCCTTCTTATACATTTTATGGTTTTATACTGATTCCTCTATTTAACCTTCATTTCTCATATGGATCTTTTAGAAAATTGGTATCTTTTGAAATGTTCACATCATTTTTCTCCTTTATTAATGTGGTGACTGTGTCCTTTGATTTTTCAAAGGTAACCTGACCTTCCTTAATTAGGATAAGCTCTGCTTGGTCATGACATAGTATTATAGTTCTCTGTTGCTTAATTCAGTGTGCTAATATTTTGTTAGGATTTTTGCATCTAGAGTTATGAGTCACATTAGATTGTTTTCCTTCTGTTTGTTTGCTTGTTGCTTACTTTCAATAGCTTTGACGTGTTGATTTTTATCATTATGCAGGTCTTATAAAACAAGTTCGAAAATAAGGTTTCTTCGCCTCTAGTTTCTGAATGTGTTTGTGGAAGATTAGTTATATTTCTTCCTTCAATATTTGATAAAATTCTACTCTGAAAACATCTGAGCTCGATGCTTTCTTAACGGCAGTTTACTGATAATTTAATAGTTTTGGTAGTTATGGGGCTATTTATATTTTATGTTCCGTCTTGTGTCCTTTGGGTATGTTAATTTTTAAAGGAATCTGTACATGTCCTATAAATCTGATTCATTAAATTTGTCTTGGTTTTGGGCATAAAGTTCCTGATAATATTCTCTCATTCCTCATGTTAGTAATGTGTACCTTTTTTTTTTTCTTTCTTGACAGTCTATTTAGAATGTACCAATCTTATTGCTCTCAGAAAATCAACTTTATTACTTTTCTTTATTGATATTCAATTTCCCTTTCTCATTTTTTTGCTCTTTATTATTGCTTCCTTTACACGTTTTTTTTTTTTTTTTTAATAGAGGCATGCTTTATTTATTTGTTTGCTGGTTTGTTTGTTTGTTTTGTTTATACATGCACTGGGTACAGTCAGAAGCGCGGGAGGGTGAGAGAATTCACCAGAGCCAGAGCGGGGAGCAGAGCAGGCAGAAGGACCGAAGGACACTGCTGAGGGGAGCAGCAGGCGGCAGGAGAGGTCTGCGCGCCATGTGGGACCCTCCTCTGGTGGCCGGGGAGCAGCCGGGGATCGAACCCACGCCACAGAGGCCGCGCGCAGTTTCGCAACCCAGCGCTCAACCGCTGCGCCACCGGGGAGGCCCCCTTTACACGTTTTTTAAGGGTACTTTGTTCTTTCTTTGTTAGGTCATTTTTGGATCTCTGGGATTCTAGACATTTCTTCTTGCTTATATAACCACTTCAAGCTACAAATGTCATACTGTGTGTTACTTTAATTGAGTCCTATATTTAATATGTGTTTTTTCAGTACCTTTAAATTCATACTCTTTTCAGCTATTTGTGACTTCTTCTTTGATTCATTATTTAGAAGTGTGTGTGTTTTTAATATTTAAGAGTTGTCTAGATATTAATTTTATTGATTTTTGAATAAATTTAATTTGAACATGGGAGTGGAATGCTCAGTATGAGCTCATTCCTCTGAACTTTATTGAGACTGTTATTTATTTTTCATTTGGCCTTATCTGTAAACTATCTTGGTTAATGCACTGCAGTGCATACTTGAGGATCATGTGGATTCTGCTGTTCTGTGACTAAAGTTTTTTATACACAGCAATTAGGTCAAGGTGGTTGATAATGTCAAATGTGCCACCTATGACGTCATTGGTTGTTTCCACTAAGTTTTGCTTTGACTAGTGGGTATAGTTAAAATCGCTAATTGAGTTGGTGGAATTTTTCAACTTCTTTATTTTTCATCAAAAATTGCTTCTAGTATTTAGAAATCTTATGATGAGATGCATACATACATGGCTTTTATGTCATATTGAATAATTCACTCTACTCTCACTTGGATAAATCCATTATATTCCTTTGTCTAGAAGTCTATTTTGCCTGATAATGGCATAGCCACTCCAGCCCTCTTAGGCTTATAGATTTTATGTTCATCTTTCCAGCACATAGATTTTAAGTGTCAATGCCTTTGTAGAAATCTCTCCTTTTAGATATGAACAAAACCTTTCTCTTGCTTCTTACCAATAGAATGCAGCTAAGGTATTGGGATTTATATCCGCAGCACACATCTTGCCAGAATCTCTGACCCTCCCTGCTTCCTAACAAACTGGGAAGCATGTTCCCCCCGGATGGAGGCTCCACTTGAGAGCCTCATCGTGGATGACACTGTGAGCAGGTTTCATGAAACACAAAGCAAAAAACCACCTAAACTCTGCCTAAGATTCTGGATCACAAAAAACATGAGACAAAAAATGGGCTGTAATTAAATGCCATTTGTGGGAATTTGCTACAAAGCAGTAGACATCAATGCTGCAATATTCCATCCAGAATGTTCACCTATTTGTTGTTTATATTTGAGGTATGTCTCTGAGGATGGCTGAGTCAATGTTTGCTTTGTATTGCTCAAGAAGCACTCTTCCCAGTGGAGACCAGGCGCCTACTAAGTTTTGGGGCAGTCATTTCAAACCATGGGCTCTAGGGGGTAGAGAAGCAGGCAAAGAAATTGGTCATAACTGCTTGCTTTTGGTTCCCCATTAAGCATTTCGGCAGCTGTGGGTCTGTATGTGTTCTCTGCATTTCCTGCAGCTCCTCAGTTCTGCAGGGCATAGGTTGAAGCCATGTGACTTACTTCCTTTCTTTTTTTAAAAAAAGGTTTATTATTATTTGTTTATGCATACAAGAGCTGGGGTACAGGCCAGAGGTGTGGGGGTGTGTGAGAAGATTCTCTGGGGACAGAGTGGTTGATCTACTGATCAGCTGATCTACTGAAATACCCTGCTAAGGGGAGCAGCTGGCAAGATAGGAGAGGTCTGCTGCACCATGTGGGTCAACTCCCTGGCCAGGGTTGAACTCATGTTGCAGTGGCTGGTGATAGCTTGATAGCATTGAGATTTTAACCCCTGAGCCACCAGCAAGACCCTCCTTTTACTCTTTAAAATTGCAACAGAATCTATCTTATGTCCTTTTCAAAATAGTACTCAGTGATTCCATATTTCTGGAACAGGAATATTCTTTTCTTCTGATTAAGAAAACTTTATTCCATTTTAAAAAGAAATTTTTTTCTTCTGTTCATTTTGTCCTCAAAACTTAAAACTGATATTATATTGCAAATGTGCAAGATATTTCTTTTCATTTTATAACCTATTGTTTTCCCTTAATTTGTATGCAAGTCTATTCAGTTTTTTAAAGTGTGCATTTTCTCAAATCTGATACCAGACAGGATAATTGTGTGTGTATGTGTGTGTGCTGTATGTGTGCATGCACATGTTGCTTGAAAGCAGCAGTTGTTGGTAATGGGTATTTTTGGATGAAAGGCTATACTGAATATTATAAATAGGTGCTGCGGATTTCATCCAAAGCTCACCGAAGAATGCTTAATCTTCTACCCTAATAGGTTATTTTATTAAATCAACATGATGAATGTAATTTCATGTAAGGGAGAAGAATGAATCACATGGCAAGGTTTCCTCTAGAATATCAGGAAACAGAGGAAGCAACAGAGCTGGGGACTCCAGAACCGCCACCTAGTAAAGTTTTTCTCTGACTCTGCAGCGACATCCCTGAAACACGTTCCTAGATAGTGTGGCCATGTTTTTATTTCTTTTTTCCAGCTGGTCCCATAAAAGTTTCTAGATTTTCCTCATAATCGGCTATGATTGTCTAACAGATCCCCATACCTTACCAACAGTTCTTAAATTCCTGGGTGGAATATTGAAAAAAGAAGTCACAGTAATTAACGCCAAAAGATTAAATGGATTTGTGACAGTTTAATATCTCTAAAAATCCCAGGACTTCTCTCATAATCACTGATAACTACATATTAAACTAGTGACATGGTTACTCCCGCAAGTAAATGATTTTCAGGCAACAATCCTAAAGCTAAGAAGGATGTGCCCAGCATTCCTTTGCTATTGGTGTGTCACAGGCGGTATTATTTGTGTGTCTTGGGTTATTATCATATACCACGGGTGAAATATTTGTTTACTATTTGAGGAAGAAGGAGGAGAAGGAGAATGAAAAGAAGAAGAACTACATTGAAAAACACAAGTTACGGGCCTCCTTGGTGGCGCAAGGGGTTAAGCACCGCACTATGAAACAATCCGCAGCCTCTGCAGCACGAGTTCGATCCTGGGCCAGCCAGGGAGCTACCCACATGGCGCAGCAGACCTCTCCTGCCTCGCCCACTGCTCCCCTCAGCAGTGTGTTTCAGTCAGTCTGCCTGTTCTGTTCCCCGCTCTGTCTCTGGTGAATCCTCTCACCCCCACACCTCTGGCCTGTATTCAGTTCTTGTATGCATAAATAAATAAATCTTAAAAGAAAACCACAAGTTACTCTACAAACGATTTAAATATTAAATCTTGGCAGTAGTCTCAATAGAGGTCAAATAGTTCTTATAGACTCACTTTCACTAATCAGAGATGTACTTTAAAAATAAAGCACATTTTTAGACTTTTTGTTTCATGTAACAAAAAAAGAAATATTTGCTTATCGGCATGAATGGAAGGGAAAATTTATTAAAAGGTATGGTTTTACAAAAAATGTCTCAAATATATAAAAGATAAACATCTATAAAATAGGCACTACAGGGGAAAGTGAACGATGAAGAATATAAAAATTTTGTTATATGTCAAATAGTATAATGTATTGAATGATTTTCCTACATATGTGATAGAACAAAAAGTAGAAAATGTTCAAATTTTAACATCTCCTACATATACTATGCCAAAGAATTGGCAATGAGGATCAGCTAGTTAGGCACCTTCTTTTTTTTAAAAATTTACTTAAAAAATCTTTTTTATGTTTCTAAAATTAAATTTATTTATTTTCTTACATCTTAGTTCATTTAGTTTTCTTAGCTGAAATTAATGAATTTAATAGCTTACTGCCAAGGAAAAGAAGTCAGCCTTGCTGCGTATGGAAACACGAGTGAACCCAGCTGAGACTTAAGCCATTTCTGTCTGACTTGTAGGCTAATTAACATTAATGTGTGTTTCTTGTTAGTGCCATAGAGCTTTTTTGTAACAATTTCTGGCAGTAGTAGTAGTAGTAGTAGTCGTAGCACCAGCAGCTGTAGTGGTCGTCATCGCAGTGATTGCATGTACACACATTTTAATTTTTTCAAAGCCATCTGCTAATTGTAGAGTCAAATAGATACACGCTTCTACATCACCTCTAAAAATATATTTACAGGGCTCTAGAGATAGCCCTGTGGATGGTTGGTAATCTGTAAATCACATTTACCTAATTTAAAATGACAATGTTCATTTTCTTAAATCTTGCTTTTGCTAGTAGAAATTTCCAAAATTCCAAAATTTCCAAAACAAAATCATGCCATTTTTCTGCAAAATAAGTCATTAAGGTCTTCCATGACTTTTATTGCTGAGAGGCCAACATATACTAACACACCATTTGAGAGCTTCACAAAGTCTTCTGAAATGACCTTCCAGCAAAAGGTCTCACCTTCTGCCATTAAAGCTTGGGCATCTTGAGCCTTGGTCCTGAGCCCTGGACACCTGCAGTTGTTTTTCTTCATGACGTCTAGTCCCTGACTTATTGATATGGACTGATCCAAGGGAGGATGTACCACTTACCTATAAGACACAGCTAAAATGCCTCTGTCCGGTGAAGCAGTAATTGGTTCAAAAGGCAATACAAATGCCTCCTACTTTATGTTCTCAAAGCCTACAGCGGTTTCCAATTGCTGCATGAAAAATTATCACAACAATGTTGTCTAAAACAACACCCTCTAATTACCTCACAGTTCTCTAAGCCAGAGGTGTAAGCAAGATGAAAGTGAAATCTTGAGTGAGGTCTCACACTGCTGAAGTCAAGGTCAGTCCTCTCCCGGGCTCATCAGGGCCTTGGTTGAATTCAGGTGTTTGTGGTTGTTAAGAAAGAGGGCTCTCTCTCTTACTGTCAGTCAAGGGCCACTGTCAGAATCTAGAGAACACTCACACACCTCAACCCATGCCCTCTTCCACCTCCAAGTCAATGTCATATCAAATCTTCATCATGCTTCGTCTGTCTGACTTTCTGCCAACAACTGGAAATGCTTCTACTTTTAAAGGGGAATTAGGTAGGATAATCTCTTCATAAGCCAGTATCTATACAACCAAGTAGATAATCTCTCTTTTGATTAACCCCAAATCAAACTAGAAATCCCCTGCTATATATGAAGACCAGCTATCTCACGATATCCACAGTCCTGGGGATTAGGATGTGAAATTAGAGGGGGAAGTGGTGGGGCGGTGATGTTAGGATCCTGCTCAGCAGATGCCTGTCTCTGTATAGGTCTGTTCCTTAGTAGGATCATTGTTTGGGCATCTAACTAAATCACTGGTTCGTTGAGCATAGATTCATATGTGCATTTGTCAGCTTTTTCAGGGTACCATTAATTGTGAAGCTAGAAGGAGAGTCCCCAAAATAATTGGGTATCTTTTCTACTCTCCACAGGTGGATGTGCAAAAGCTATTGAAAATCAGACCTAGGTGTGTGGTTATTCCAGTTGATGAATTCAACTGGGACCAAAAGAATTAGATAATTATCTGACAAGATCTTGCATCTTTTCACATCTGTAACTTCCTTTTTTCCCTTTGTAATGTCCTGCACATTCATCAATTGTATTCTACTCCAATCTTTCCACTTTTCTCTTTTTCTGCTGATGCCAAAGTTAATTCTTTCCTTTGTCTTCCAGCCAGGGCTCTCTCTACTGTTTGTTCACTTGTCTTTTTCAACCACCCCTCTCCAGCACACAGACATATCTTTATCGTCCTCCCATTCTTATATATGCACTCTGGTGTTCTGGCAAATAGCTATTTTCATAAGTAATTCACTTGTACTGTGAAAAACTAATTTCTATATCAGTACAACTTTGATTCTTTTTCTTTAACCCAATTCTCTTCTCTCTTTTCCTTCTCTCTCCTCCTCCTTTCTCTCTCATTAGTGACTGAGATAAATTCTTTCCACACCTATCTCCATGGGGCCACACCTGTACAGTTAGATGTTCTGTGACCAAATCTTCTGATTGCCCTATACAAAATCTTAAAACCCATTTTGCCCGTACACCTTACCTTGTCGTTTCTGATTTTGTTTATCTCAGAGAATGCAAAGATCATTTATCTAGACTCCCAGACTTGACATATGAAGAATCCTAGATCATCACTAATCTCTTTCGTGGCCAGTATTTAATTATTTAACTAGTTCTTTAAATGATATCACTCTGTATGTTCTTTAAATTGCATAGATTGGGGCCTCCCCTGGTGGCGCAGCGGTTGAGTGCTGGGCTGTGAAGCTTCCCGTAGCCTCTGCAGCGCCGGTTCGATCCTGGCCACCGGCGAGGGTCCCACATGGCGTGCGGACCTCTCCTGCCATGTCCCTCTGCCTGTTCTGCTTCCCACTCTGGCTCTGGTGAATTCTCTCACCCTCCCACACTTCTGATTGTACCCAGTGCTTGTATAAATAAATAAATAAATAAATAAATCTTTAAAAAAATTAAATTGCATAGATTTATCAGTTCTCTTAGGTTCACAAAGTAGAGGGTTTCTATTTTCTTCATTGATTAATTACTATTTTTTTGAAATTGAAAAAAATAACTAGCAAAACTATTGTAATCAAAAGATAAAATTAAGCTATTATCTATATGGTCTAGTCTATAATAATGATTCTCTAATGGCTCCTGAAAATACAATTGCAGCGGTAAAAAGATGTAATATTTTAGTTTTACAAATTCTTATTTTCCTTTTTTATACAGCTATCTGTATAACTAAAACATTTTTGTTTCTCTTTTATGAGGCATGTTTCAACAATCTCTGTCCTCTTGATAATATGTAATACCATTTCTGCTTTCCGTACCCTTAAGCAAAGCTATTATCCATGTTGAGAAAACAGCAAGTTAGCATTTTTTATGTAATTCTTTGAGTTGATATGTATTGTATTTTACTTAGAGGCATTTTCTTTCTTGACATTTTGTGCAATTACAGGCTGGAAAAAAACCATAAAATTACCACAAGAAGTAAAATACCATTCCTATGGCTCTGCCTTGAGGTAGTGTGATGAACAATTTTCTTTCTGACATGGATGTCATGTAACATTAGCAAAATGACCAAAAGTGACTTATTTTATTGTTTTACTAGAGTAATATAAGACTAGCTACACATACTAAACAAGTATCCACAATTATCATATCACATTTGAAATATTCTTTCTTTGATGATTATATATTAATGTTGACAGTGGCAAGTTCTCCTCACTAATTTGTACATCATGTATTGTCACTTCTATTCTTTTCAGACAATTTCTCTGCCATTAAATTGAAATATAATGTTTGCCAAACATTTAATTAACATATCAAGTACTTTGTAATCTACTTTCTAACAGGAACAGTATTCTTACTCCTTAATAATCAAAGGATTATCTTCACAAAATCTCATAATCACTATGCATTTGACCCTTAACTATTCTACAGTGAACAATGTAGTATCAAGTCACATATTTAAGTATTCAGTTTTACATTCAAAATGCCACTTTTTTATTTTAAGCATTTATTTAATAAATAAAAGGTACTTAATACCTTGACGACTTGAGCATGGCTGTAATAGTTTCAACTATCAGAAAATAAATGAGAAATTAGTTTGCTCTCTAATCACAATAAGATACATTTACAAATTCAATATGATAAAAAGTTTCAAAAAGGTGCCATGATCAGAGCCAAAGAAAATACTTCAAGGAGTAGTCTAATTGGATTGTTTTCTCCTACTTCTGAAAGAATTACCTTCTCCTTGTTAACAGCAAATAATTCCTTTATAATGCTATTATAATAAGAAAATAAAAGTAGCATATGCTAATTATTATGAATATAAAATTATGAAACATAAGGAATCAATCATTGCATACTTTTGAGACAAAATGCTATCAAAATTCTTCATTTGACATAAAATATGAATATAACTTTTTAAAATTTTGCATTCTTTCATTTATGCATAAATATATATGTACTTAGCAGGACAAATGCTGTTCCAGCACTGAGGAGCCACATATGAAACAAGCAGAGTTGCCTCTTGGAACCCCTATTCTAGCTGAGAAAGTAGAACATAAACATTAAGAATAATAAAGGATAAAATTAAACAGTATGTGAGAAAGTGATTCAGAAGAGCCAGAGAAGGAACAGAGAAGCAAAAGTATTAACTAAGATCACATTGAATATCTGAAGGAGGAGAGGGTTAACCAAGCAGATATTAGGTATGTAACAGGACAGGGAGAGGGGCACCCCAGGACCACCAAACCTGCCTACTCTAAGTAGGATCTGCCATCTGACACATCAAGACAAAACACATAAGACCTTTAATGGAAAGGAACTTTAATACGATTAGTGAACAATACAGAAAAGATAAAGAATATAGTTTCTAAATCAAGCACCCAAAGTTACCCTTCCCTTCATGGGTAAAACTCCACCCAAATGGGATGGTCCCAGAGCAAGGCCTGAAAGCTGCCACAAGTCTAGAGAACCTTCCAGCAGGGACCCAGAGTAAAGGGTCAGAAACAGCCAGACAAGTCTGGGAGGAAAAGAGCAAAATCAAAATCAAGACAAAAGCTGCCATTGTTAACCTCCCTATGGGTCTCTCACCCACATCTGTCTCAACCAGTACAGGTCCAAAAGGCAAGTGCAGTTCCTTCACGTGTCTCTCTGCATCAGGTGCCTCCTCCAACTCTCCTTCTGGCTCTCCATCCTCCTTCCTTTCCCAGTCCCCTCTCCAGCTTCTTCTCCTCCCTGCTCAGTTCCACCCTCTTTTGGGTGGGCAGGGAACCTGGAACCCCCCGTTTTCCTGGGCACCACCCTGTTACAGGCACAGGGAACTGGAGGCAAAGCCACAGCTAGAATGAGTCGTCACATGGGCAGGGCCAGGCTGAGCAACACTGGTAAGTAGGACACAAATAAGTACCATAAAGCAGAGACAGCTAAGTAAGATATTGAGATCTATAAAATAACAAAGGTGGGGGCATGCATGTACATGTGTTTCTTCAGTACATGAAAGAAAACAAGATGGGTCATTGGAGGAAAGGCAAAGAGAGACACTGAGTTTTTTAGAGTGTTAACCTCATGAATGATAAATCATACATACATTACCTTCTTAAAGACTTTCAAAGTGATTATTATGGTAATACAAAATAGAAATTGTTTTTAATATTTTAAATGTAAATTCATTGCAAAAACTTAGAAAATATTAAAATCTGAAGAAGTAAAACTTTGGTTATCAGACTGTAAAATCACAAAAAAGTAGAAAAGCAGAACACAACGCATTGGGCAAACCAATGTAAAGGATGCTGAACTTTAAAGCAGGTCTTCATAATGTGAAAGAAAAGCAGTCCTACAAAAGAAGATATTTTAAGAAAGCAATAAAATGGGGAGAAAAAATAAAGTGGGGATGGGGTAGGAAGAAAGAACGGGAGAACCTATCAGCAACTTTGCAAACTTTAGCCAGTTTTCCTGAGAGGGCTCATTGCCCTCCCAGCTGGTGTCCACAGAGCAGACAGAGAAGTGTGGTCTCTGATGCTCACTGGTCCTTCGTGTGTGGCCGCTGATGTATCTGACATGGAATCCCCTCCAAATTCCCAGACCAGAGGACCCAGCTTTTATCAGGAAGAGAGGCTTCCATTTTGAAAACTTAGCTCAAGAATCTTTTATTATCTTTGCAGACTGGATATCCCAAATGTTAATATGTTGAAATCCATAACGGTAAAATAAATACACCAAAATCTTTCTCATGGAATCACAAGCCAATCTCTTTTTTCAATTCTTACTACTAAATCGGGAACATTGTAATTTTTCTTTTTTACCCCCTGTGTTTTAAACTCTAGTGAATATTGCATAAATTGATTGTGATATTAGTAGAGATCCTTTTAGCCGGTTTAAGTCTTGATTTATACTTTTAATTATATATTGCTGCCTAAAATAGTCTCATTATATGCTGACTCCATGAGTTTATCTTTACAAAGTTTTTCAAACAGTAGCTAAGACTTTTAACCCTCAAGGAAATAGATGATAAAGTAGAATCTGCAAAGTTTGAAATATATTTGTAATGCATATCTTCAACATTTAGATTTCTGTATCAAGCAGCAATATTTTAAAAACCAATAGTATTATCTGGATTACATTTTATAATTTTCTTTTTGTGCTGAAACTTTTCCAATTCAGATAATTGAAATATTCAAAACTTTTTAATACTGTCTTAACCAAAATCACCAATCTATTCTATTAGTTTCCTTAAGGTTCCCATAAAGGATAATATTTTGAGTGTCTTTATACAACAGGCATTTATTTGCTCAGAGTTCCAGAGACTACAAATTCAAAACCAAAGTTTGGCAAGACCCTGCTCCCTGTATCCAAGGGAGATCTTTTTTTTTTTTTTTTGCCTCATCCTAGAAGAAGTGATTGCTACACATTCTTGACCTTGACCTTCCACAAAGTGTAGATGTGCAACTCAAATCTCCACCTCCACTGTCACCACTACCTTCTCCCTCAATGTCCTGGGGCCCTTTTATTATAATACCAGTCATGGGATTTAGGGCTTGTCAAATCCAGTACGAACTCAGTTTAACTTAGTTAAATATATCTAGAAAGACTTTTTTATTTCCAAATAAAGTCACATTAAGAGGTAATAGGGGGACTTAACTTTTTTAAATCTAGGATACTCTTTATGCCAGTGCACCCACCATCTGTATATAAAATAAAAAGATTAAGACATTTTAGAAATTATATTTCTAACATTACTTTAAAGGTATGTTGATATGATCCAGAAACCCCATTCTTAGTTATCTACTTACAAAATGCAAAAACATTGACTTGAGGGAATATGTGCACTCCAGCACTCACCACAGCACTAGGCACAATAGTCAAGTTATGGAAACATTTCTAAGTGTCCATGGACAGAGGAGTGGACAAACAAAATGTGGTGTGCATAGCGCTCAATATAGTTCAAAATGTTGATGCTCTAAAATGAGCCATGGTTTTAAACATTATACAATTTAATTGCCTAATTAAATGTGTGTATGATGGTATTTTTCAAATCTGTAGTCACATTGCTTAACTACAATATCAGTGGCCATTAATTATCTTTGAGTGTATGTGTTTCTAAGTACTGAACCTAGTTATGACTGAGTGGAAATACAGCGCTCTTATCTGTTGGTTTTTAATCTCTTCCCTAACCTACTGGTGCTCATCCTGCTACCCAGGCTAGATAGTTCATGTGAAGGTGAAACAGCATAAACCTACTTTCTCTACCAGCTATTATTTTTATTTTTATAAAGCTTTGGTTCTATTTATTTTTATTTTTATTTTTTTAAGATTTATTTATTTATACAAGCACTGGGTACAGTCAGAAGCACGGGAGGGTGAGAGGATTCACCAGAGCCAGAGCGGGGAACAGGCAGACTGATGAAATACACTGCTGAGGGGAGCAGCGGGCGCAGCAGGAGAGGTCTGTGCACCATGTGGGACCCTTGCCTGGGGCTGGGGGTTGAATCAGCGCTGCAGAGGCTGCGGGCAGCTTTGCAGCCCAGCGCTCAACCGCTGCGCCATCAGGGGAGGCCCTCTACCAGCTATTATCTGCTAATGTTGGTCCAAGTTGAATTTTTATTGATTCGGTTGTATATATGTGTTCAGTTTTTGGACTCCAGTAACTATTGAATGATCAGGGAACAGAAAGTGTCGGGTCTTGCAAATACCTCCCGGATGACCTGAAATCCACTTTGAGCACAGCTCTAGCTGACATTAGCCAAAGGAGTTATACACTTCAAATTGCATTTGTTGACATTAAATGTGAAAACATTGCAGTCTGTCAAATATGACTTGTTAGGTAGAACTATGGAAAAGTCTCATACTGGTCAGTTGGTAAATCCTCCAACTTTATATCTAGAAACACTTTTATGTTCTTATTATTCACATAGTCTTTTACTTTTACTTGCCAAGAGCCATAGAAATTACACATGAAAAGTGGGTCCTATGATGCTTTTAATTTTAGAATGTATAGATGTATTCATACATTTATAGATCCTATACATATAGCTATATGTGTATAATATATAGAAAATCATATATTCATATATACACACATTCATGATAATTAGTTTGGGTTATGGAGACACTGAGTAATTGAAGACTATTCATAAAGGCACACATATTGTAAAATAACTATAACAAAAACTTGAGCTGAGGAAAGAACCTGTCATTAATGAAATGTGTGCACAAGACATAAGAATTCAATGTTGATAACAAGAAACAGTTTACTCACATAACCAATTAACAAAACTGGATGCCTAGAGGTCTGTATATGGAGAAGAGTGGAAGAGACTGATATATAGGGGATAAGGACCAGAGACAGATTTTTAATTTGATTCTTTGACATAGTTGAGTCATGATAAAGAGGCAAGCTTAGACTTGAGACGACATTCCAAGGTCATAGTTTATAGTAACGTATATTAAATATTTCAAAGAGTCCAAGAAGACCACAAGCCAATAGTATCAACTCACTACCCCCCTTCATTATAAGAGTTTATTGAATGGACATAAAGAAGTAGAGGCATTTGTTGTTTACTGCTTTGAGCAAATAATTGCAATGAAAGGCAAATAGAATGAAGCACAACAGGTGAATATTTTTTTCAGTCCTATATTCTGACTTAGTGTTCAAAAATCTTTCAAGGGAGTCTCAGGGCTTCCAAAACATTAAACAAGGCATAGTTGATTTAAAAAAAAAAAAAAAAAAAGGACCCAGAAGACGTGCTCTAATATGTGAAATGAATTCAATGGAAGCAAAAGATTAATTACCTTACTCATCTATGAGATCTTAAAAATCAAGCTTTTCTTCCATAAATTTGGTTTATTGGGCAGGCAGAGATATGTGCCCCATTGTTCAAATTCTGACATAAAACCATGTATTCAGAACATGTCAAGAAGAAAACCAATTATGCTGTATTGCCAGCAAATGAGCTGTGAAGCTAGTCCAGAAATAAGAAGGAAAAAAACCATGTAAAGTGACAGAAATATGAATGCATGGAAGAAAAGAATGTTCAGAAATACAAAGGGTAATGTCCAATTCATATTTTTCAGTTGCCTATTAAAACACTAGAAGTTTGGTTGGCCCAAGAGGTTATTGGATTTTATTTCATCATTAAGAATAATTTAGTTTTACTTCTAAGTCTGGGAAGTCTTATGATGGAGAGTTAGGTTTAAATCTTGATCTCAATCAATCTCTGTCTGTCTGGCTTCCTTTTCCTCTTTTGATTTAAGATTTGTAAACCAAAGAAAGAATCTCACTTTATCTCTTATTTAAAAAAATAAAATATGTATGACACTATATAGGATCATTTATGATGTTAGTAATCAGGTTCCACGGCCCAAAGCTTCTACTCTTGGAGGAATAAAGGAAAAGGCAGTTCTCTTGGTTTTTATTTTTGCGGGGAACTCCACAGTATTTTCCATAGTGACTAAACCAATTTACATTCCTACCAATAGGGGTCAAGTCTTCCCTTTTCTCCACTAGCCCAGATTGTCACTTGTCTTTTTGGTCATAGTCATTCTAACAAGCATAAGGTGAGATGTCATTGCAGTTTTTTTTTTTAATCTTATATTTTAATATTACTTTTTGCAGAGGAAGAATAATAAAATAAAGAATAAAATTATAAAGAATAAAGAATAAAATAAATACATATACCAAAAATATTTAAGTGTAATAGAATCAATTTTAAACATTTAAGTTGAACTTTTTAAATAAAAGTTTAGAGGCTCAGATTTAGGTTAACCTTCTCACCACAATTTCCCAAATTGTAAGATGATTCTCTTTTTATTCTTTGTTTCTTTCCCTTAAATTTTAATCTACCCTGTTCAGCATTGAATCAATATCCAAATGTATCAGAGGGTGAATTCTAGTGCTGTAATTTAACTAGAAGATTCTAAAGAAAAGGACCCCTGCTTCATTTTATAAATATGTTATTATTTTACTTTAAGTTCATTTATCATGATATCATTAAAATTATTTTTTTGCAGTTTTGATTTGCATTTCCTTAACGTTTAGTGATGTTGAGCCTTCTCTTGTGCCCGCTGACCATCTGTCTGTCTTTGGGAAAATGTGTATTTATTTTTAAATCAGGTTTTGTTTTGCCTGCTTGATTTGCTATGTCTTGCTATTGAGCTAAGGCTTCTTTATGTATTTTGGATATTAAACCCTTATCAGACGTAACCTTTGAAAATCTATTCTCCTATTCCTCCAGTTGGTTGTTTCCTGTGCTGTGCAGCAACTTGTTAGTCCTGCTTGTTGATTTTTGTTTCTGTTGCTTGTGCTTTTGGTGTCATATCCAGGAAATGGCTGTCAGACCAGCCAAGGAGATCTGACCTCGTTTTCTTATCAGAGTCTCATGCTTCAGGTATTATATTTATGGCTTTAATCCATTTGGAGTTCATTTACTGTGCGTGGGCTTACCATGGGTCCAATTTCATTCTTCTACAGGTAGAAAACACATGAGTTTAATGGAAAATCTTTCCCACTGTCAAACCTTTGGCGAGACCTCAGGCTTGTCCAACATCTCAGGATGCCTCTGAGGGTTCTGAAGATTTAGAAAGCCATCCTTGGGCTGTGGCCTTTGCAAGCTCTGGAACAACAAATTGTGTGTTACTATGCAGCTAAGATTGTGGTAGTTTGTTATGCAGTAGTAGACATTTATTTTGAAATCTATAAGTTATAATCTTTGTTGCTGCTCTAACAAATAGCTGAAAAGTGGGAGTGGCTTGGAGTGGGGAAACAGTCTGGGGAAGGTTTCAAAAGCATGATGGAGAAAAACTAATTTTCCTTGAATTGGTAATTATAAATCAGAACTTTGAGGACATTGCTAAGGATGGCTCAAACGGAAGGTGGAGTAAATGGAGAACTACATGAAATTCTCTTCACCCAACTTGTAGAAACAACTGCATTACTGGAAGAAATAAAAGAAGTGCCAGCAGACAACCACATGTCTGTCCATTCACCCAATGCTCAATACTGACTAATGTTGAGAGGGGAAGATAATCAATGAGTGAGCCTGGAATACACTGGATTGGTGTTCGACATAGCAGGACATGTGACATTCACAACAACACTAAAGACACAGTTCAATTTAAAATAATTCAGCAAGTAGAAAGAAATAGGATGAAGCAGTATGCATCAACTCACAGAAATTTATTAGTCTGATATAGTAATTCAAAGAAGATGTAGCGCCTTGTTAAAGGAAGCACCTGGAATAGATTATCCAATTAACCTCCATAATTTAAAGATGAAACTAGCTTTAATATCTTCTCAATCAATTCCTTAATCTGTTGATTTTACCTAGTCATTTTTCTCATAGTTGTTAAAATACTTTCATGGATATTAGGTACCTTGGGGGCATTGAGAAAGAGACTGATACTTTAAATTGTTATGAAGGGTTTTGTTCCAATGGAACTAATTTTACCTGATCTTCCAGTGACCTCATTGTGTGTTAAAAACTATCTATCATCATTATATAAAACCTGAGATAGAGATTTTTATTTTTTTACCAATATGACCTGCAGGGTGTATTGACTTATTATCACTGCAAACTTTCAGCTTCAGCTTCATGAACTTAACTTCATTTTGATTCTGGCCTGAGTTGTCCTTGAATAATTCTCTCTCCGTTCCACTTGGCTGAACTACCTTTACTGTTGATTGCTTCTTCTGAAACAACAATTATTATTTGTTTTTGTCTTTAAAAAATCCTCAGATTACTCCTTGTTAACTATACAGATATTGATACGTGAGTGAGGTACTTGTATTTCGTAAATTATAGGGAATTGGACAGTTGAAGGTCATTTGTTGCTTTGCCCACTGATCCTCTAGCTCATATTTCCCAGGATGTCCTCCTGATGTTGGCAGAATGTCTGCTAGAGAAGATACTGAAATATACACATTATTATCATTTTCCCAAGTCCTAATGCAGATACTTTGAGCAGAGATAATGACTTTTTATATTCATCAAGCATTCAAGTATTTCCTATGTGTCCAAACCGCTCAAGTGAACAGTCCCGGTATGGCTGCATTTTCCATTTTTGGGTGATTTTGAAATAAAGTTTGCATTTCAAAATTTTTGTCAATTTGTAAATTATGGCTACATGGGTCTCCTGGAAATTCCCTTTCATTAACTCAACAACTAAAATACCAAATCTCAGATAAAGTACATAAAATTGCACTAATACACAATTTATTATTTCATATGCATATTCTGTGGGGTAATTTTGTGACCTTAGCTACATCTGAATTGTGAAGAATCTGAAACATGTAGATGAATCAAGGATTTATATTTTACAACATAGTCTAATGAATTGAAACAGAAATTGTGTTTTAAGTATGATATGCACTGTGAAGGAAAAGCATTAAACACAGTATAGAGCTTTGTTGTATGTTCAAATTTCAAAATTAAAATTCTGTATTCTATCCTTATGCCACTATATTTACAAATAAAAAATATTTGAAATATACAAAAAATTAAAATGTGTTAAATCCTGGGTACTTAAATTCTATTTATTTGTTTATGTATTCATTTGAAATTATAAAAGGGAAAACTATTATATATTTGATTAAAAAAGAAAATATAAGGAAACTTTGTTTAATGTAATTAAATTTGACTTATATTTGCATCTATGTAGTAAGCACACATTTTGTGTATTATGAGGTTGCTAGTGAGCAACTAAGGGGGTGCCCACACACCCCAAAACTGTTAAGAGATGCCTGTTCTAAAAAGGGTGCTGCCATTTGCTGCCATTTGCACACACATAAGCAAAGGAAGCAACATTTATGTGAAAGATTTTTAATAGAATTAGTATGCAAAAGAGAGAGAGTAAATAATAGTTTTCCCAATAAAACTCCCCAAATTGCCTGGCCTGAGCAGGGACAGAGGCCGGGAAGCTTGCTCTGTACTAAGGCACCTTCTGGCAGGAAACCACAGAAAGGGTTAGCAGGTCTTAGAGGTCTGGTACAGAAGGATAGACTCAAAATTCAATATGTACCCCATGCTAATCCACCATAAAGTCAGGATAATGGCTGCCACCATCTCTGCTGTGCCAGAGCTGCAGCTTTATCATGCATCTCTCGCCCAAGTATGTCTTCCAAGAGTCTCCAATGTCCCTCATCCATGTGTCCCCTCCAAGTCATTTTACAAATCCACCTCACTCCTACCCAGCTTCCCTCCATTCAAAAAGTCCAGGTCATGGCATACTAGGACTTGTATGCCAAGGCACCTGCCTGTGAGTGGGGGGTGGGGAAACACTCCTCTCCTTTAATGCTCTCTTTAATAAGATTATAATAGGATTAGAAGGTTACAAAATAAGATATGATGCAAGTAATGTGTAACTTTTGTGTTGCTCATCTATATGTAAAATCAAAAATTTCTGGCCATTTAATTTTAATAACATTCTTTAACCAATTTTATGGTAAAACATTCCTGAAATGAGACCTTTCATTAAATTAAAAAAAAAATGTTGAGGGCCTCCCCGGTGGCCCAGCGGTTGAGCGCTGGGTTGCGAAGCTGCCCGCAGCCTCTGCGGCGCCGGTTCGATCCCCGGCTGCTCCCCGGCCACCGGAGGAGGGTCCCACACGGCGCGCAGACCTCTCCTGCCGCCCGCTGCTCCCCTCAGCAGTGTGCTTGGGTCCTTCTGCCTGCTCTGCTCCCCGCTCTGGCTCTGGTGAATTCTCTCACCCTCCCGCACTTCTGACTGTACCCAGTGCTTGAATGAATGAATGAATGAATGAATGATTAAATAAATAAATAAATAAATAAATAAATAAATAAAGTTCTTTGAAAAAAAAAAATGTTGAAATGTACAAAGAGCTTTCAAATCAATTTTGGAATCATAAGGAAAAATCAGTCCACCTATTAATATTTGGGAAAGGATTTTTGAAATATGAAAATTATTATCAGACAAGAACAAAAATTATGTTCATAAATAAATAAACCAAGTTTCAATTTTTGAAAATTTTAGGCATGTTTCGATTGTTCTTTAATTATACTGTGTTTGTTTTAAGTAAACTCTCTTCCTGCTATAAGTATGATGGTTTTCAATTATGTCTTGAACTATAATTAATAATTCCTGTTTGAAAGTGTAGACATTTAGTTTAAGCATTCTAAAAGGATTTCAGTCATATGTTCACTTCAGGGAAAAATTTTTTAGTGGATCAAAAATAAAATTTTATTTTTTTGTCATTGTCCATTAGTATTAAAGTGATGAAATATAATATATTCATTTTATGGTCAATGAAGCTGAAATAATGTATTATGTTTTGGTAATAGATTTTAATTAATATAGAATAGTCTCTGAATTATCAATATAAAGCTTTCTTTAATGCATTAGCTAGATTCAAAGACTATTATAATTAATATAAGTATTTGAACCTCTTTTCCCTGAAATATTAAAAACTAAAAATACCAGTTAACCTTGTTGGAAAAGAGTAAAATCACATTGAATCCAAAAGAAATTATTCTTGAATTTTAAACCTTAGCATGAATATAAAAAATAGCATTTTCCATACAATCTAAGACAGAACTTAGAGAAAATGACTGATGAATTCCACTACATAAATGATTCTACCATAGTTATTTTTTATTTCACTATACATTGCTTAAAAGTTTGGATAACTGTACAGATCAAAGTATTTAAGTATATCAAATCCTTTAGTACTTACTACTCACAATACTCTGAGAAAGAAGCTTTATTAGCAGAGAGAGAAAAAAAAGGTAATTCACAAAACCTTAGGGCACTAAAGTTAATGCAGAAGTCACTGTACATTGCTATTTCAAGGAACACATCAATTAAAGAAAGGAGCTAAAACAAGGGGAAAATAATCCCTTTTGTGATATAAAATGCAACTACTGATTGAGAAAAAGTTACAGGTATAACATTATAATACAGAGCAATTTCTATAATAATAAGTAATCACAGATGTGTTGTTAAAAACTTAGAGACTTAGTTGTTCTAAAATTAGTGATATAGTTAGGAAAATAAATGTAGCCCCAGCAGAACAAAAATCATGGAGAAAACTATGATGGACCATGACTTAAGGAGACACTCCCAAGAATTAGAGCTATCCTGGGGAGCTAGTCTCAGAGAGCAGAACTGGATACAAATCAGAGAACATTCTGGAACCTGTTAGCATTTTCCTTATGGTATCTTAGATATTGCAATGGACCAACGGCTGTTTTATCTGGAATTTCTGTGAGTATTAAATAAATTGAATATGTGTAACATGTGTGGAGTAATACCTACATATTTTGGTTGTCACTTTTCTCAGGTATAAAGTGCCCAGTCAGATGTTACAGACATTGACAAAATCACATTTATGATAATATAACTGATTAATTCCATTAAATTTCTTCATAAACCTACCAATTAACCTTTTATAAGAATTTTTTTTTTAATCTTAGAGTCCAAACCTCTAAGGTAAGAATTTTTCACCCAGTAATCCATCAAACTGCTATTTTGATCACAATTAACTCCACACATGAATACACTCTCAAATACACAGGCTCTAACAAAAATATTTAGTAATTTCCAACCAAGATAACAAAGTTCCCATCATATAAGTAATTCTATAAGGATATAGTCGTTAAGAATTACTTATTTTGGGGCAAATAATTAAGATAAGGATATAGTCGTTAAGAATTACTTATTTTGGGGCAAATAATTAAGATAATCATCTCTCTAATAGGATTTCATACAGGATAATAGGAACTAATTTTAAGACTTATTTTGCAATACAATATGTAAGAAAATATGGTATTAATGTTCTCTATAGGATGGTTTATTTCATTCTGACTGCTTTGTTGATTTATAAAATCAAGATGTTAGGATGACAGGGTATTTTCAAATAATATGCTGTTGCATTAAAATTGTGTAAAGAAATAAAAAATCAAGGACACGTTTCATAGAAAACTGAAATAAGATGATCATGAGCAGAGTAGAGGGAAGATCAACAGCACTCATCAGCAAGAGCCTACGATTGAGGAACTCCTCTGGCAGATATACTGGTGGAAGCTTGTTCTTAAATACTGTGTGAGTCTCCCTCACTTGTCCATACAAGAAAGAGTGAGGCTTGAATTTGGGAAGCACAAGTAAGAAGGAGACAAAACGATATTGCTGCAGTTCCAAAAAGATTAGAAATTCCAGAGGGACACCAGGTTTGGGAAGTGTTATCATTAGTTGAGTTTCTCTCAAGAATTATGCTTTTCCTCTTAGTACCACTTGCATATTAATTCTCTCCCTAAGCAGAGAAACATCCCACCATTTTGTTCTTATTTTTTTTAAAAAAAGGACTTTAATTTCCTCTCTTAGTAACTACTCCTTTCAGCTGTCTCTTATATAACATTTGTCCTCTAAATTATTATCTATGATCTTAGTATCTGAATCTTCCTTGTTCATTGACTTATAAGCCTTATTCAACTAAGCTTTGCCCACCGTATCATTCAAATTACTGTATATAGGCCACCAATGACCTCTGAGTTGAAAAACCAATGGTCAATTCTTAAGCTTCTCATCTTACTCAGCCAGCAGCATACATATTTGAAATAGCTGATTGTTCTCTTGGCATGCAGGTTAGCACACACCTGGTTTTCTACCTGTCATAAACATTCCCCTCAGTTAATTTTATTGGCATTTCTCTTCTTCATGACCATCAGTTTAAAATGTTCCAAGCCTCAGTTCTTGGACACTTTCTTTTCATTATATAACTCACTTCACTGATCATGTATCACCAAGTCTAAAGGCTTTAAATCATCTATTTATCAATGACACTCAACTTCTATTTCCAGCCTGAACTTCTCATCTGAATGTCAGGCATAGACCCACCTGGCTATTTGACATCTCCACTGGTTGACTATATGCAAGTCAAATTAATTAGATTCAGAACTGAACTTCTCATCGATTGTATCATTTTTGAGTGCATTTTTTTCTATGTGATTTTTCCATTTCTGATAATGTCAAATGTTACCTTTCTCATCATATAGGTCTAAAGCTTTGAATTCTCACTTTCTTCCATACCTATAATTTAATAAACCCCCAAATCCTGCCAGCCTTTCCTACAAACCCAACTAGATTTTTGCCACTTCTAGACACTTTTACTTCTCTAACTCTTGTCTGAACTATTATAAACCATTCCTGATTTATTGCATCAGTGCTCTAACTGATGTCCTTTTTTATTAACACATTCTACCAAGAGACTACATTCCAGTAGGCACCAGTGGTTCATTCACTATGCAATACAAATCACAACAATGTTCAAATAATAACAATTGTCCTCTAAAAATCTCCAACACTTCTATATTGAATAACAAGTCATGAATTATATAGGATTATAAAGAGTACATATTTATGATCAAGCATGTATGATTTATGTGAATCAGGAGTCCAGGCATTGCTTCTCTGTATCTCCTGCTTTGTGATTTCATAAGACTGAAATAAAGGAGTTGGCCATAGCTGCAGTTTCATCCCAGGGATCTAAGACAAGACTCTACTGCCAGCTTCACGTGGTGTTGGTGACGTTAAGTTCCATAAATGGTGAATGGCTAAGGATTGCCATCTCTGACTGCCTGCCAAGCAGGTATCTCCCACCACTCCTAGAGCTCAGAGGGCTGGGTATCACTGTCACTCATTTCTTTGCCATGTGAACTTCTCTAGCATTACCTTCTGCTTCATCAAAGTCAAAAAAGAAAAATCTAACTAACAAGGCAGATGTTACAATTTCATGTAACAGCATCACTTTGACAATCCATGCATTTACTGTAGTCTGTGGTTTAGAAACAAGTCATATGTCAAATAATCCCTCCACACACTCAAAGATATCAAGAAGTAGGGTCAACTGGAGACATCTTTGAGTAAAAGCCAAATTACTCAATATATCTGAAGCCTTATGTGATAGTTCCCTAATTTTGTCTTTTACTACTCAAAAATACCTCTGAACTTGGAACTTGACATTAAGATATTTCATGATTAGCAACTGCCCATTTTTGTAATAAAAATTAATGTGTAATAATAAAGTATTCAAAGTAATAAAAATCCACTTTATTTCCCATTTAATTTGTTTCCCATAAAAGACAATTTGAGGAAAGGTGAGATTGCTTAAGGAAATTATATTTGTCTGAAATAGAATTTTTTTGAGATTCCTTTTATTTCTAACTTTCTGAGAAAAGTTAAAATGAACAAACCATGACTGAGACTTACTTTTCTTCAAAGCTTAATTCAGGCACTATTGCTGGTACAAAATATGATTTTGTAGGAATACAAATGTAGGAATACATGTAGGAATACAATGCTAACCCTTGATCCATTTGCATCAAAAATTACTGTGTTAATAATTTTCAGTGTTACAAATGTCACATATTAGGTGTCTTCAATTTTCTAAGAGAAATTTATAAGTACTATACATTTTTCAGTATTTAGCAGTGTGGTATGAAGGTCAGTGGGCCTTATGGAGAAAGAGAGAAATATTAGGTAAAAAGCTTCACAAAAGAAAAAAAAATACATTAAAGAAAGTTGATGTTCATTAAAAGAAATATCACTTTCAGAAACAAGAGTAATATCAGATGACATTAAAGATAAGTGAATATGGAATAAGCAGTGACGTGTGAGCATTGATACTATAATAACATGGATTTTAGCTGTAGAATGTTTTCAACTATAAAACATAAAAGTGTCTTAATAAAATATCAGTACTTAAAAAATATCGGTATTAATAAAAGACTAATACAAGAATGTAACTGAGACTACTGCAGGAAAAGATAAATACAGTAAGCTGCTGAGGCCCAAATCAGCTATAACAATGAAACCTGCTTGTGAAAAAGTCCTGTGGCCTGCCCCTGCTCCTGAGCACACTCTCATTAGAACTCCTGCACTATGCTGCCCCCACTGGACAGGTAAACATGGAGTATTTAGGCAGACCCACCTGTCTACAAAGAGTCATCCTTGAAGACCAAGATTTTATGAACTAGTTCTTACATTACGCGTGCACAGAGATAGAGGCTTCCTAAATGTATCTAATGCGTTCTCCTACCTCTTATCTTCATCTTTGGAGGTTAGAAGATTACCAGATACCATTTCTAAAACAGTTTGTATACTCATCTCACCTTTCACAAAGGATATATAAGCTAAAACCTCTCCCAGGTGAGTGGGAACAGCTGACCAGAACTCTTTCTGGCTCTGCTTTGGGCTAGTCTTCACCTTTGACTCTGAAAATAAAGCTCCTTATTAGCCTTTTCTTACTTCAGCAGTGATTATTTCCATCAATAGAACAATAAGAAGAAAGGGAGATGCATTTTAAATAAAGGCAGGTTTCAAAGCTTCTAGTTAAGAAAAATCAGCATTTTTTAAAATCAGAAATGTTTAAAGTTATAAGCTAGTTGATAAGTCTTTATAAAACATAGAAACAGAATTATTAATGAACAAATACTTGATACTTAATATTATATCTATTTCATCTTAGATTACTATACTAATAACTGGTGTCAAAGATCATTTTTCTACATGAATATATCAAACAGACTGACATTCAGCTTTGAGTCTATGTCTTGTCTTTGAAGTTCTATTTTCTTTACAAAATCAAGAGTTCTCAGTGGCAAACTAAAATTTCTTCAAAATTATAGATCATTTAGAAAAGTCACATCATGTAAAAGTAATGCGTGTGATTTTATTATGGCCCAGAAATATGCATTATACTGGTAACATAATTATTTAATATGAATTATATTAATTAATACACAGTGGAGATGTGTGTGGTCTTTTACCAAGGTGGGAATTAACAGATATTTGTGTTAATATAATAAACACTGTTTTTTAAAAGTTTAATGGTAAATCTTATGCAGTGTGTGTTCCCTGGAGATGCTAGTTAATAAAATCACACTGCAAAATTTAGATTGCTTGGTGGTAGCTATGATTTTTCATGGGAAACAAGAGAGCTAAGCTGCTCATCCCATAATATTAAATTTAATTGAATTAATTGCACTAATTATGTTGAATGCTAAATACAGGGAGAAAAATGAATAAACCAAAAGTCTTTAATCTAGTATGTGTGATGAGGGAGATATTCTGACGGAAATGTTTTCAAGATTGCATTATTCTTAATGTCTTCCATTCATTTTGAAATTTCATGTTGAATTTTTATTAATTATATTACATTTGTTGGGTAAAACTGTTGTCAAGTTTCACTTTGTTCATATCAACTAGAAGACTACTGAAAAACAAAACTCTTACTCCACTGAGGGGGAAAATCTTTTTTTTAACACATAATATACTGACTGATCCCAATGCCTTCATTCTGATGCCCCTTGTCCTTCCTAAAAGACACATCCTTCATGTAACCTCTCTTCAGTAAGTCCTTGCTATTGCTCTTGGAAGTTTCATTGTGTTCCATGCTGTCTATGGCTTTCCAACAACTAACAAGTGGGAGCTTCTCAATGTTGTGTCTCAATTGTAGTGAAACCTGTGATTTTATAAGGCTTTTGTCATCTTAATATCTTGGCTTACCTGCTGCCTTTATATGGCTCGGCCTTTGTGCCTTTTGCTACCAACCTATCTCCTTTGAAGAGGTGCATATTGCTCATTATTTTAACTCATTCCTTGGACCATTCTTTCTCCAACTCTATTGTTGGCAACAATTGAGCACTTTCTTTTCTCTTACCCTTTTTTTAAAAAAGATTTATTTATGCACACAAGAACTGGGGTACAGGCCAGAGGTGGAGGGGGTGAGAGGATCCACCAGAGACAGAGCAGGGAACACAGGCAGACTGACTGAAATACACTGCTGAGGGGAGCAGCGGGCAAGTCAGGAGAGGTCTGCTGCACCATGTGGGAGTCACCCTGGCCAGCCAGGAATCAAATTGGCACTGCAGAGGCTGCGGACAGCTTCACAGCGCTGCGCTCCACCCGCTGTGCCACCAGGGGAGGCCCTGTGGTGTATTTTAAATGAGTAAAACTTTTTCTTAAATTCTTGGATTGCAGATAGTCCAAGAAGTAACATAAATATATTATTTGAGACCTCTAAAATATACTTGAGCATATCCTGAATACTGCCATACTCAGAAAATTAACATCTTTTTTATTTATTGAAGAAGAGAAACAGACAAAATAACTAGTTGAAAAAATGTTACTTATATAAGTAGAGAAAACATAGTGGTCAATTATTTCCATATTCTAAGCAAGGTGAAAATGCCTATTCATCAGAAAGTACTTGTTATTGATATTTATGTAATGCAATCTTGGAAGGGAAAAAGCAATAAGAGCTTAACCTGTTTAAAATAGCATATATTGACGTGAACATATCCAGTAAGTTCTCACAGTCTGATTATATAGACTACAAAATTATAGAATAGCATCTGTGATTATTATATCTCTAAGTAAAAATCATTCTCATTGTGAAAATTACTTAAAACAAGCCAATTGTGGTGAAATGAATGTGGGAGTCTCTGCAATAATTAACACTTTTGGAACATTTGAAATTTCAAGTAATGATGCCGAAGTATTGGTTTTTCTTAGATTTTACATTCTGCAATCATTCCAGATTCTGCACTGTGTGATTATAACAATCGCTGATAGTTAAAAACAGATTCTCTTAACTATGAGAAGAGATGAGGCAAGGGTACGGCTTGCACGAAGGTGATTATCTTGGATCTACTAGTGTATCTCAAGACTTTTTCCCAGAACAACAAGGGGAGGTCCTGAGAAGAAACATCCGATTGCTGATTATCAATCACCTTGTGGAGCCCTTTCTCATGGTCTGATCATTTCATTGAGACTATTCCTAACCCTTCACCATTGTTAGTAATTCTGAGAATTGACAAACTGTTTCTTACGTATGTTGTGAACCTCTTTCCCTCAATTTTCCCAGACCTTGTCTGAAGCCCTGTAAAGCTCTCTGCCACTGATAGCACCAATTTTGCATACAAAGATGCACCATTTCCTGAGGCAATTCTCAAAAGAGCAGCAAGGTTATCTCCAACTGTGAACTCTGATTTCACAGGGTCTGAGATTAATTTAGCACCATATATTGCCATGTGACCTGAGGACAGAGACCTAACTTACCTCTGATGCTCCATTTAAGTCACCCACATAAACAAAAACAAACAAGACTTTGAAATAGTGGAACAAGGTTATAGACTCCGAGGGTTCACACTCATTCCTCTTTCTTACTCCATTCTAGACCAGACAAGGCACATAATCCATTGTTGAACTGAATAATTTATTCTTATTTTTACTGCATTTATCATCTCACTGCAAAACCAAGATATTGTATCCTGGAACATCAGCAGAAAGATATACTTCACAATAGTAGGGATATTTGGAGGACTTAAATAGAAAACATGCAAATTATAAATCTGCTCTTTTTTCTATTTCACAAGTATACACTTATTCTCAAGAGTTTATGTGCCTATCACTCATTATGCCGTCTTGATAAGCAAATTTTATTTAATCCTAACTGCTTCATGCCTCATTTCGTTATATGCAGGTTTGACACAAACTCTCTTGAAACCTACAGCTTAGCATATAACTGTTTCATCATAGTTGAGAGCTTTGTGAGGAGTTGGTGAGAATCTTCATTTCCATATGGTGCTGATGGGGTCATCCAAGAGCATTTAACTAGAGTTACCTGTGCTGCATGGCCCTAGAGAGCGGTCACGTGCCCGGCATATAGGCAGGGACAGGTGGAAGCTGGGTTCTCTAGAGCACTGATTTTATCCATGTGATCTTGAATATTCTCATCCATGGGTTCTTAAATACTCTCTATCCAGTCCCTGCAGCAGAGCATTGTGTTTTATAAACGAGGGTTCAGGTCTAAGAGATCATGGCAGAGCTCCTGATTCTGTTTGCTCTATTTGTCAAAGCTGTCCTAAGGTCAAAGAAAAGGAGTAAGCCAGCTTCTCAGTAGACACCAAGTCAAAGAATCTGTGGCCATTTCTGAACACCACATACATCTTTCTTAAATTTCTTGACTACTGTGGCAACATTAAGTGATCTTTATTGCAGCTCTTTTTTTTTTTTTCCTCAAAAATGTTGAATTGAAATTTTGCATTTAAAATGATTATTCCTAGAAATGATCACTGAATTCTTATAGATAATGCTGGGGATGGTTTTCTCCTTGGTAGTGAGAAGGAAATCATCATAGTTAACTTAGATAGCATAGAGAGTGCAGGACAAAGAAAAAGGTACCCAAAAAAAGAAATCCTCAGCTTAACTCCCAGAAAGCATGATTCCAGCCATAGCAGGGAATACCCCACCTCATCCTTCATGGCTCCTGCCCTATGAACAGGGTCACTGTTCTAATGGTCTGGCAGCCCATTGCTTACTGCTAGGGAGGGATTTTCTACCCTAAGTAGTACAAGGTACCTTAAACCATGGCACTCAACAATGGAGAGATCAGAATGACAGCAGTTTATTTGTCACATACACTCACAGCTCAGGGGAGACAGACACTACATGACATGCAGGCCCGATAGTGTAATACTTAGGAACATGGCAAATAAGAGTTGATAGGAGACAAGCTTTGTAGTAACACAAGGCTGAAGTATACCTGGTGTCCACTGGCAGATATGGTCAGTTTATTGGAATAATTTTGCAGGCTGGCAGGGAAATACAAATACATGCATATATGTGATATATGTATGAGTACTTATTTATAAACTAGGTAGAATTTCATACACACTAACCCATGCAAACTACAGAAATTTATACTAAAATGTTCCAGGATGACTACTGGTTAAAAGTAGTTATCAATCTATAATTTGATTTATGAGTAAATAAAATGGCTTAATTTTAACAAGAATTTGGAAATATGGAAAGTAATTCAGAGAGGAATTGTGAGTGGAATATGTTACTCAATTAGTTTGTGACATTCATAATTAAAAACAATTTCATTAATAATATGAAAGTTATATGAAGGTAAAATTATTCCATGCAAATATTTTCTAATAATTATTATATTATTTTATTGTTAATTATTATATTATTATTATTAATAATTTATATTTATTTATATAGAAGTGAGTTTCATTAAAGCATAATAAAGAAGAACACACTGAATCCAGTATTGATAAGTGCTGGAGAAGATACAGCAAAATGACATCTCTCAGACATTGTTGGTGGGAATGTAAATTGGTAAATTGAAAAACAATAGGGATAATCCTCAAAAAATAGAAAATGCATATCATCTAATTATCCCACTCCTGCATATTTGTCTGAAGAATAAGAAAACACTAATTTAAAGAGATATAAGCACTCCAATAGTCATCACCAATTATTTACATTAGTCAATAATTGGAAACAACAGTTGGAAACAACTGTTCATCAGTGGATGATCAAAGAGTGATGTGGCCTATATCCACAATGGAATACTTCTCAACTATAATAAAGGAAACTTGCCATTAGTAACAACATGTTCTACTATACCAACTATAATAAGTCAGCTGGAAAGATAACACCACCTTGTAATTTCACTCATAGGTATTACATAAAGAGACAAAATAAACTCACCAAATAAACAAAAATAAATATTGGGATATGAGACCTAATTAGTGGCAACGAGAGATGAAGGGGGAGGCAGGGTAGGTAAAATAGGTCACAAGGAGCCACAATTGTATGGGGAAGGATTGAAATCAGATTTTGGTGGTGAACATAATGCAGTATAAACAGACATTGATTTAGCAGGTGTGATTCTTTACGTGTAAAACCTATATAATGTTTTAAGCCAATGACATTTCAATTAAAACAATATTTTGGAAAGGAAAATAATGGGCGCCTCACGGGAAATACTTCTACATGGCTTTATTTGAATGACTTTACCTTTGACCTGTAGAAAAAATGAACTATTTTTCTAATCCTGAAGTTGTTTTTCTCTTTTATCCTCTAAACGTGCTGAGCTTTTTAAGCAATTTATTAAGTGCAGCTATTAGAAACCAACACATTATGTTCACATTCTGCCCCAGAAATTCTTAGCTCAATGCTCTCATTTTCTTAGGTACTTTCTTCTGTCTTCCAAATTTCCCAAAGTGACAATTTCTGAACTGGGTTGCTGCTAATTAACACAAGCTACTATTTTTACATTCTCCTATCTGAGTTTTCCTAGACATATGGCACTGGTTTCCAAAGTTAATATTGAGCATTTTAAGTTTTTATAAGAAAAAAGTACTCCATTTCTAATAACTGTCTATTATTTACCTGTCCCACCTGTGGATTAAATTGCTTCCATGCCCAGTATCTAAAACAGCATGCATTTCATCTTCAATTGTGGAATGTGGATTTCTTAGCTTTGTTGGGGTAGCTTCTAGGCTCTGGGCTTTGTGTTCTCAGCTCTGAGGTCAGATCTGCTACACTTATCCTTCCCACTCTTTGGGCCAATGATTCATGGTAATATTATGTTCTTTCAGCAAAGAATGACATGAGCACAACAGGGTGACTCGACACCCATGATGTTTTATGGGGGGGTGCTTGATTGGAAATTGTCATATTGTCATTTCTTTCCACTCTCTGTTGGCCAGGGAAGCTCCATTGGCAATGCATTTATCGATGGAACAGGACTACACACCTTACCTCTTCTGGGAAAAACTGTAAAATCACGCAGAAGAGGGTATGCAAAGTTAAGTGTGCTTCATGGAAAGACATGGAGAATCACAATTCTGTATATTATTTTGAAATTTTCTAATTTTTACAGAACAGGGTTAGTGCAAGACAGAGTAATATGTGCATGCCTAAGGGCATGGAGGAGATAGGACATGTGGAGCAGGTAGAGAGTGTAAGAAAAATAAAGGTTGCATTACAAATGTGCATGATGGGATGATTAGCAATGGTCTTGACCTACACCCACTAGAGACTAAATGTACTCTGTCTTGGCAATAAAAAAATCTCCAGATAATGTCCACAGCCTCATAGGTGGCATATAAATTGATGCAATATAAATATATATAGTATCTTTAAAAATAAAAAATATACTGATATACCCATATATTTATATATTTCAGATAAATATATAAATGCACACATGCATATATTTACTTACTTATGCACACAATTTAATACACAAACGTTTAAGGCATACAGAACACATACACACACAGGTTTAAGCATGGATGTTATATTGAACTAAAAATCACATGTGGATCTATGTTGAACTAAAGGTGTGTCATCAATTTAGGTTGTGTTAATGGTAGTGATGTTGCTTCCATTGCTATTAAGGAATTATAAAGGCTCAGATAAAGATGATAAATTAACATTATTAGAAAATATTAATCAAATGCAAGCTTGGCATTGGTTCATTCTAAATGAAAATATTAGAACGTTTTCAAATATATTTCCAAAATAGGGAATATTAAATAAAAATATCTAAAGGTGTCAATAAAATATTTTTTGTCTAAAATCTACAAGAAAAAAAAAGTCTCAGCATGCTTAAGCTATCGCCTGTTTCTGATCTTTGTTCAACTGCACCTTCTAGGTTAGACCAATGGAATCTAGGAAACTTATATTTGCAATCACGGTTCCAAACTATGGACTCTACTATTGTCCCATTTCTATTTCACCATAGACCTTCTTGCCATGTTTCAGCATAAATATTTTATAAGTTTCAGTTTATTACCTGACTCTTCTATCTAGAATGTAAGACACATGAGGGCAGGGAATGCCATTTTGTTCAATTCACTGCAATAGCTATAGTGTTTTGAAGAATGATTATGCCTAGTTTAGTTATAAAAAAATACTTGATTGATCTACTATTTGAATAAATGCATATGGAAAGCAATCATTATAACAAGTATATTCTGCATTTATGAACAAATTTAAATTTCTTCTCATATTTTTATTTTCTTAATCAGTTAAAAAGTAAATAATGAATGTATGAAAACTGAATTGAAAAGGAAAGACATTAATAGGTCTTTAACATACACATTCATTCAGGAGTTTTTGTCAAACAATGTAACACTAAATGAGCTGGTGGGAAATGTTAGCTCTCTAGCAAATTTGAACATACTGAAATATTTAGAAATTTTTTCATACTAGACTAGTGATCTGCTTCAACAAAGCCTAAACATTTATTTATTAAGCTAGGGACCTCCTAGCTCCTATGAATCTGTCCGCACCCACTGCAGCACGAGTTCTATCCCCAGCCAGGGAGCAACCCACATGGTGCAGCAGACCTCTCCGGTCTCTCCCGCTGCTCCCCTCAGCAGTGTATTTCAGTCAGTCTGCCTGTTCTGCTTCCCACTCTGTCTCTGGTGATTCCTCTCACCCCCCGCATCTCTGGCTTGCACCTCAGCTTTTGTATGCATAAATAAATAAATCTTTGGAAAAAAATACTTATTAAACTATATATACTGCATTGATTAACCTATCTTCCTTCTGAAGCCATCAATTTAAAATCTTTGGCTGAAGAAAGTAAATTACAAATCTGTAGACTTTTCTGTCTCAAATCACTTTCTCAGGACACCATTGAAGTAATCAAATCATTCTATCTTTATGATGTGTTTACATTTATCCTACTTTTAAACATAACAGAACATTTTGCAAGCAATGTTAATGAATTAAGCCTTGCATCTGTGTACTGTGTCAGAGGAAAATAAATGTGCACCCTCAGGCTGTCTGCAATAATAAATGTCCCTTATTTACAAATTATGCTGTCTCAAAAAATGCTAAACAGTCTTCCAGAATTGTATGTCATGGTGACCAGCTTTTCAATTATTAAGTCTCATTTTTACAAGATCATAATTCAAAGGAAATACTTGTACACGTTGGAACTGCCATGGAGGTGGTAACTGACAAGCCCTCTCTAGAATAGCTCGAGGTGTCTAACGTCTTTGTAAGACCTAGATGAGAGGATGTGAGTCCGCTCACTGCTATCAGGTAATGCTGAGGTAGGCTGATGTGTGACAGGCAGAGGGAAGCAGCTGCTTCAAGAAAGGTGATACGTGTGTATGTATACATGTAGATATACATACATGTATATATATGTACACATGCATATATGTGTATATGATATGCTTTTGCAATTGTGTATACCTGTATGTGTGTACAGGTAAGCATGCAAATGTGTGAACATATATGGAAATAACTATTAAGATTATACTCCATTATCTGTCATTTAATATCTTAGCTATAAGTACAACAATTCACATTATGCAAATCCTGCTTACCCATTTGCAAATACTGCAAAATCATAGATAAAGTGATACCTTGCCCATAAACAATGCTTTCTGAATTTTGCAACTACTCAAAAAATTTTTCTGAAGACATAATTTGATATTAGGTGTTTGTAAGTACGTGGCATGATTTGGATTATTACTTATGTGACATTAGTAAAATAATGTGTGTAAAATAAAAGAAAATTTAAAAGGCCATTTGCAGCTATTCTAAAACAAAGAATGAGATTAATAACAAAACATGTGGCTGTATGTTATACACTGAGCTTTAAAAAGTAAGGCTGTCAATTTTATGTTACATGTTTTTTGGCACAATTTTTTTTAAGTAACAGTATATTTTTATATATATTTTTAAGTAACAGAAGAGAAGAGAAGACAGCAATCAGATACAGTTCCAGCCACGGAGCCCCGGCCTCCCCAGGAGCAGGAAAGGCAGGAAACAAGAGAAAATGTATCATGTTATATATTTATGATTTGTGTATTTTCCTGTATGGATGCTATATTTAAAGAAGAACTTTTTTTTTTGTTACAAAAAGTCACTGAAATGCATTTCCAATTTTAAGCTTACTGTTTTCTATTTTAAGCTTAAACTATTTAAACTAATTCCCATTGTTTTTATAAGCCAGTAAAAGTCATTTGACTTTTCTTCATTGTCCTATATATCTCTTAGCACACACGCAAAGTTTTTTTGTGTCTATCACAAAGTGCAATTAGGTAAAAGACTATCACAAACAGCACCACAATTAAACTACTTAGGTAGTTTTAGACAAAGGATTACAAAGCTGTTATCTGCTTTTTCTAACTGATGAAGTGAGAGGCATTTTGCAATAAAGGAAACAACTAAAAATAAGAAGGAATATTATTAAAATATTTCCCCTTATATATTATATATAAAATATTCCCCTCACAAAATCCGAGAAAATTCTAATTCATGGTTAAATTGTCTTTTATTCATAAACATCATGAGTTTTAACATTTGGCTCATCTATACATTTTAAGCCATGTAGCAGGTTTCCGACAATTAGAATTATAATGATACTTTAAACTTTTTAAACTAATTAGACGGTGAATTCCAGTATTCCCTATTACAGGTTTGTTCCTGATAGTTTTATCCATTTGACTACATTCATAGTTTTGAAATAAAAATTTCAGCATGCACCTTTATACTTTTAAAACTTGTAGGCACTTGAAAAATATAGTAATCATACCATTTCATCATAAAAATGTAAACTCATGTTACCACTTTCCTTTTTCAACTCAATCCTTAGATTTAAATATAGAAATGAATTTCATTAAAGCATTATAAACAAGAATGTGTTGAATGCAGTATTGATAAGTTCAATCCATATCAATTGTTCCTTCTGTAGAGATAATCAATTTGCCAAGAACTTTGTTTTGTCAAGAGATTTTTTGAAAGGCAAAAAAGTCTCATTTCTTTTCTGTATTATACCCAGATTTAAACTTTGACCAACCATGAGCTGAAGCACCAGGGAAATAAATAAATAAATACATACATACATACAAACATGTAGGGGCAGGAACTGGACACTGAGCAGGTTTTCTAGGATCCCATGCAGACGGGGTGAAGGAGGAGTCAGAGTCCTCAGTGGTTTTTTGCAGGTCTTTTATTGGGTTCAGCGGGTATGTGGCAGGCCAGGGTGCTGGGGGGCCGGGAGGCTGGCAGGCCTCCCAGCCCCAGCAAGTCTTCACTCAATCTGGGCTCTCTGGCCTTCTCTCTGCTTCTCTGTTCTTCCGTTCGTTCTGCTGCTTCTCGACTTCTCTCTCGGCTTCTTGGCTTCTATTAGCGTCCCCGTGACGCCACCCATAAAAAGCACAGTCTTAGCGCAGGTGGACCCACTTCAGGTGCCGCCATCAGGCATGCATTCAGGATCACAGGGTTCCCTCATCTATCCTGATGGCGGGAGAGCAGAAAAGCCTAATACCTTTTACCTTACCCTACAATACATAAATAAATACATAAATAAATACATAAATAAATACATAATAAATAAGTAAAGATGCAGTAATAGTTTAAAAGTGCATGTATAATTAGTTAAGATTATAATTAACTGAGTGCTTTGAATGATCATAAGCAAAATCCAGCTGCGGAATTCATACCATGTTTGTTTTTGTTTTTGTTTTTTTTGTTACGGCCTCACTGTTCGTTTTTCACATTCTATTTCTGCCTTTCACCCTCCAGTGCCCTGGTGCCTCCTTCCACCTGTGCGCTCAGTACCCCTACTTAGTCAAGCTTATCTTTTCATACCATTGCCCACACCTGAATTTTCCGATGAATAAGACAAGACATGAGATTTTCAATGTGGCATCTAAATTAAGTCCATTGTTAAAGAATATTTGAAATTATAATGTGGGTTTTTTTTTTGACAATTAAATCAGTCTTTGAACGACTAAATTATCCATTGGTTTTGTAGTAAACGTTTTCAAAAAACACATAACAAATCATCTGAAGTTTGTTTAATGGTAACCAGTTGCCAGTGATCAATCCTAAGTGCAGTGACTTAAGGAAAATATAAAATCTGTGCACAATCATGAAGCTAGTGAGGAGAACAGCCGAAGGTCAGTGTCTACCCATCTATCAATGGATCTATCTGTTGATTGATCATCTGTCTGATATATGTATATATAATGTATACATGTATAATGATACAGATAGTTATAACTTCAAAAGTTTGGACTATCACATGTACTATATCACATGTACAAAATTGTTTAAAATCTTTGTCCCTCAATATCCTCTTAAAATTTCCATAAAATGGGGATAACAGTAGAATGTAAATTACAGAGGTTATTTATTTATTTATTTATTTATTTATTTATTTGCTTTGTCCTGTTTTTGATTCTTCCCTGGTCCTATATAACCATTTTCTTCTATAGAGAACCAAGATTTTCCTATACTAAGGCTTTATTGACTTTCTATGTGTTTATAAACTTGATTAAAGTTAATGTAAAATGTTCAATATTTATGTAGTTGTTAAATATTTAAGGCCAATCTCAAGAGTGTTTAAGAGACAAAGGAGATGACCTTGTTTTAATGGTTTTGCCAAAATGGTTTTATGTCCCTCACTCAATAGGTTCTAATGAATGCATGCCCGATTTCATCCCAGGACCATTACGTTATATGCCAGCGTTGTAAATAAACTATCTGTACTCATTCCTAATATAAGAAGGTCTGTGTTTACCACAAGATCCCTTTCTTTTTCTACCTTGGCTTCAATGACAGAATAAATAATTTAAACTAAAAATTTTGATGGGAAAATACGCTCTCAAGTAGGGCCTAAGAACCCCGATTTTACACTGAGAGAAGTTTCATAAAAATTTTATTTGAAACAAATGGCCTGCCTTTCACAACAAATAGTGGTACATCTTTACTATTTCATGACCCTTCCTGTGAAGATTATTCAGGCACAACTCACAGATATTGCATGTTCAGCTTCAGGCCACTGCCTAAAAATTAGAGCAATAAAGAAAGTCACAAGAACTTTTTGATTTCCCAGTGCTTATAAAAATATTTATACTGTGTGGTAGTCCATTAAGTGTGCAGTAGCATTATACCTAAAAAACAAACAAACAAACAAAAACCCAATTAACTGAAAAAAACTTGAGCTTAAAATGCTACATCTGAACCTTAAGCAAGTCACATTCATTTTGCTGGGTGGACAGTCATGCCCAGATCTGATGGCTGACCAAGGTGGTGGTTGCTGAAGGTAGGGGGACTGTGGCTATTTAAAATAAGAGCAATGAGGTTTGCTGCACTGATTGACCCTTCAAGAAATATTTCTCTGTGGCATGTGATGTTGCTTAAGAACATTTACACACAATAGAAACTCTCTTAAAATTGAATTTAACCCTCTCACCAGTTGTCATGGCTTTATAGCTAAATACATGTAATATTCTAGACCTTCTGTTGTTTATGACCAATGGACATAACCTCTTATTGAGAAGTAGATTCCATTACAAGAAACTACTTTCTGGGCCTCCCTGGTGATGCAGTAGGTTGAACACTGCACTGTGAAGCTGTTGGCAGCCTTTGCAGCGCAGGTTTGACTCTCAGATGGCCAGGGAGAAACCCACGTGGTGTGGCAGACCTCTCCTGCTTTGTCCATTGCTCCCCTCAGCAGTGTCTTTGGTCCATCTGGCTGTTCTGTTCCCTGCTCTGTCTCTGGTGATTTCTCTCATCCTCCTGTGCCTCTGACCTACACCCCTGTTCTTGTATAAATAAATAAATCTTTTTTAAAAAAATTAAAGCTTCAACAGTAATAGCAGTATCACCAATCACACAGATGACCATAACATAAGAAGAGGAAATGCAAATGGCCGACAGGCATATGAAAAATTGTTCAACATCACTTGTAATCAGGGAAATGCAAATCAAAACTACCATGAGATACCATCTTACACCAGTGAGAATGGCACATATTAAAAAAACCAGCAACAACAAATGTTGGTGAGGATGTGGAGAAAAAGGAACTCTCCTGCACTGTTGGTGGGAATGCAAACTGGTCCAACCACTATGGAGAGCTGTGTGGAGATTTCTTGACCTATTAAAGATAGAGCTTCCATAGGATCCAGCAATTCCACTCCTAGGTATTTACCCAAAGAACACAGAAACATCAATTCCAAAGAGCACCTGCACCCCTATGTTTATAGCAGCACTATTTACAATAGCTAAGCTTTGCAAACAAACCAAATGCCCAAAAATAGATGCCTGGATCAAGAAGATGTGGTACATATATACCATGGAATATTACTCAGCATTCAAAAAAGATAAACACATGCAATTTGCAGCAACATGGATGGAGCTGGAAGGGATCATGCTCAGCGAAATAAGCCAGAAAGAAATAGAAAAATACCGGATGGTCTCACTCATAGCAGGAATCTAGAAAACCTAAATAAGGGACCAGGAAAATGAATAACTATAAGAAAGAAAATATCAAAATCAACAAACAACTATGAACAAAAGACACTCTATGGGGGGTGGGGGTTGGGGAGGGGAGGGATTGGGGTCAAAATAAGGGGATTGCAATTGTATGGGGAATATAAAAATAAAATTTATTTAAAAAATTAAAAAAAATGACTTTCTTTTGCTCATTCGTAAGAAGCAACTCTTCATTCATTCAAGTTTTATCATGAGATTCCTTCTAATGCTCGTTCTCATACTATTTCAACCATACTGCAGTTACTTTCTCCACTGAAGCCTTGAACCACTTCTTCCAAACTCCTGTTAATATTGATATTTTCACCTCCTCCCATGACCATGAATGTTCTTATTGACATCTGCAATAGCGAATCTTTCATAGAATATTTGATTGACTATGTTAGACCCATCAGAGGAATCACCATCTATGGCAGCTATAGTCTTATGGAATAAATTTCTTAAATAAGATTTAAAAGGCAAAAGGACTCTTTGATGCCTGGGCTGAAGGGTGAATATTGTGCCGACAGATGTGAGAAGCACATGTATGTCCTTGTCCATCTCCATCCAAGCTCACAGTTGACGAGGTGCATTGTCAATGTGCAAAGATGTTTTGAAATATTTTTTTTTCCTGAGAAGTAGGTGTCACAGTGGTCTTCCAGCATCCAATAAACCATGCTGTAAACAGATGTGTTGTCACCAGATTTTGCTGTTCTATTTATACATGAGCACAGGTAGAATAGATTAAACATCATTCTTAAGAACCTGAGGATTTTGAGAATGGTAAATGAGCACTGGGTTCAACTTACAATCATCAACTGCTTTAGTCCCTAGCAGACTGGTCAAGACTTGAAGTCAAGCACTGACTTCTCCTCTCCAGCTATAAAATTCCCACCTGGCTTCTTCTTACAGTGTAAACTTGCTTCTTACAGTGTAAACTTTGAAAATCTACTTTTCAGTGTCATCACCTTCATCAATTGTTTTAGTTACCTCTTCTGGATCATTTGCTGCAATTTCTACATTAGTGTTTGAGGCTTCAGTCACACTTATTTTGTGATAGAGACTTTTGTCCTTAAACCTCACAAACCAACTGCTGCTAGTTCATTGCATAAAGAAGCTTCACACTTTTCTTCTGAAATTTATTCACCTCTCTCAACCTTCATGGAATTGAATAGCCCTAGAGTCTCACCCTGGATCAAGTTTAAATTTAAGGAAAGGTTGTGATTGGTTTTATCTTTTCTCCAGACCATACAAATATTCTTTACATCAGCAATAAGACTGTTTTGCTTTCTTATCATTCAAGTCTTCACTGGAGCAATACTTTTAATTTTTGCTGTATACTGTTGGAGACTGCAGTGTATGGGTATGGTTGTGGGTTCCCAAGCTTCAACAGTAATAGCAGTATCACCAATCACATAGATGACCATAACATAATAATAATGAGTCTGAAATATTACAAAATCTACTGATATGTGACAAAGGACACAAACTGAGCAATGCTGTTGGAAAAATAGCACACAAAGCTTCAATTTGTACAAAAAAAAGTGATTATTTTCAGTGCAATAAAACAAAGCTCAATAAATTAAGTATTCCTGAGTAGGCTGCATATAGGTCACTATGTGGGATTGCTATTCCTTAAATCCACTTGAATGTGAACAGAATTTAAATTACAAACACAACTGAATATTTAACTAGTTTTTGTTCATATAGTCTAGCAATGCATCTTTTAGACAATCTTACAGATAAATTGATACACAGTCCAAATAAGATCAAGACATACAGATTTTTACTGTACAGCACATATATCTCTACTAGGGCTTGGCTACATGTCTTTGACAGGCACAATGAAAGTGCAGAGTTGAGGCTGACTGCTAACAACTATCAGGACAATAGCAACTAGATCACTGAAAAGAGACTTTTCAAGATTACTTGGAACGAAAATTGTCAAAAATGGCCTTCATTGTATCAGGCAACGATTCAGCTCCAGGTAATGGAATATTTTTCTGAAGCCAGTTTGAAAACGAGGCTGTGGACTTCAGAATAACAAAGAACCCTTAATATTAGCTATTATATTAGAATAGGATGATTCTGGATTCCTTAAAAAGGATAAATTTCTTAAATCCTTCCTTTAATTACTGTAGAATCATGATTTAAACAACAGAGCAGAATTACGAAAGAATTTGCAAAAGGTGATCTGATGATCTATTATTGTAAGACAGACAGGAATTCTGAATATGGGGGCAAGTCAGAGAATGGGATTATATTCAGATTGCATGGAGGCAAGACATGAAGTTTAGACACAGGCATCTTTTCTTTGATTATTTTTCCACCCTAACCCTCTAATGACTCGATTGTTTTTTCTAAAATACACACATCCAATTAATTTAGTAAAAGTGAACTAATTCAGGGTAGAAATCTATTAACACAACTTTTTTTAGCATCTCATCTAAGAATCTTTCTAAGGCTGCGTATAGAAATTCAGCAGAGTACCTTAATAAATTTAGGATCAGCACCTTTACATCAGGAGCTGGATTTGGGAAAATGATAGAAAGCACAATTCACTGACTGAAAAAATAAGAACAATGTTAAAGGTGGAGGCTGATGGATACACAGTGCTGCAAACGTGGATAAGGAAAGATAAGATAAGTGAATAAGATAAGTCTTCAAGGGCTTATGGAGTCAAGGGCCAGCAAACATAGTTGAGCAAACAAAACCAACTCCTCGAATAAAACACGTGACATTTAGTTTTATGTTGTTGCCTATATTATGATGTGCTCTGAATTCTGTCATTCCAAAACTACAATAAGAGTTCATTGCATATATAACAATGGATAGGGTTTGGGAAGCTAGAGAAGCATTGCTCAGTGCAGAGAAAAGTGGCATAAGCAGACTCCAGATTTCATGAGGCTAAATCATTTAGCTGAGCTCAGTGGTATAGGAGCTAATATAAGTAAGAGAAGAACCTTCTAGTTGATTAATTATTGGAGTTGAATTAAGATATTGGAACATTAAAGAGAATGATTCCCCAAAGCAGAGTTCTCTATAGACTAAAAACTGGGGTTACCTAAATACACACACACATATTCGTCCATATCTGCAACCAAAATTGTGTCTTTAGTATGCTCACTGCCCTGGTAAAAAGGATTTTTTAAAAAGAGGGTTCTTTTAGGGCCTCCCGTGGTGGCGCAGCGGTTGAGCGCTGGGCTGTCAAGCTGCCTGCAGCCTCTGCAGCGCCGGTTCGTTCCCTGGCCGCCGGCGAGGGTCCCCCACAGACACACAAAAAGAGGGTTCTTTTAGGTTTTTAATATAAAAAGATACACAGAAGTGGTCTCAGGAAAGATGACAATGAATTATTGGCTTCCTAGAACCTGAAGATTTAAAGTGCAGTCTACAGAGCAGCCTCACTCTTATCAACTGGGAGCTTGTAGAAACTCCAGATCCCAACCACTGAATCATTGTCAGCACCTTATCAAGACATCCCCAGGACTCAAATTGAAGTTTCAAAAGCACCATACATTTCCATTGCCCATTCTTATGTAAAAAGCACGCCAAAGGCTCAAGATAAGATAAATTATGTCATTTCTCATTTTTTGAGTTGATTGGCCCTTCTGCTGAATTGCACTGGTATCTCCTATGCAGCTTCCCTAAGAGAGCATTTGAGGTAGGAACATATGCAAAATAACCTCACTCATGAATCTGTACCTTCCTTGAAATGGCTATCCCTTGCTCCTCTCTCTCTGCCCTGCCTCTACCCACTCTGCTTTGGTATCTTGGACTTCTTTTCAAAAATAGTTAGATCCCAAGAGTGATCCAAAAAATAATTAATTATTAATAAGCTTCAATATAAAATGCTAAATGCTTACCAAGTTGCCATGTATATCAATTCAGTTATCTTTTCGTGGTCAAGGCAAGTTACAAGACCAGGTCAGACTCCAGTTGGGAGGCAGGATTCAATATTCAATTTCAGTGAGGTGGTTCACCAAAGACCCCTACATTTTCAATCTACCTACTGCTCTCAAAAATCGCAAGTCACCTGCTACCTTGACTGATTATGATGCCAGCCAGAGCACCAATAGCATAAGCCTTTACAGGCTCGCCCTGCACTCAGGTATGGGGCACCAAATGAAGGAAATGTCTGTATTGAACAAAGTATAAATGTCCAGAACAGTTTTTAAGGGATATCCCCTCTTCACATTCAAACTGAAAAACTAACCTAAAACAAAACGAAGAACAGAAACAAATAGAGTCACTGGAACAAAAATACCAGGCTGTTAGCACGTTATCACATCAGAGTATCAACGTGGTGGACCTCACTCTTCTGATTGCTGGCAGACCACAGATAACCAGGCAGCAGTAACTAACAGAGGAAGATGAATCGGCTGAGAAACAAGCCTCTGTTTAATAACATTTGGTTGTCCTTAAGAAAATGGTGTTCTTAGAAGTGAAATACGCACCTATCAATTTATTAAATGGCAGCTGGTAGATCATTTTCACCTGCAATCAAAATTATGGGGCATGCAAACCCTCATATTTTCTCAAGGCGAAGATAATGTTACCAAGATTCATGGAAAGCCTGCATATAACGATATTCAACATATTCTAAAAGTTGTTTGTCCTTTTAATAGGTAAATAAATCTGAATTTGGTCATAAGAATTAAGCTGACTAAAAACCAGTTTAAATATGTGTAGTTGCTATAAAAATTAATTATGTGTTCAGAATACTCATTTGGTCAGCAAATGTAAAATAGATAAGATAAACAGAGCTCTCCAGAATTATTGATCACAATGTCTCATAAGAAAAGGGGATTCTTTAGCAGAATTTCACTTCCACATCAGAGTCGAATTAAATTGAGTTGCTTTTAAGCCGAGGGAGTGAGAACATAAAATCACCGAGCGACCCTCACACTTAAAATAGGCAATAATTTTACATTAATGTCTGTAAGTAATTTGGCAAGCCTGTCTGAGCACTAGTTTTGGCTAATCTAAAGCCACAGCTATAATATATTTTGGGAAAGTTCTATATTTTGTAATCAGAGTTGAGAACACTAATGGGTCAGTGATGAGAAGTCTCAGCTACCGGCAGATGCGTTTCTCTGTGACCAGAGATAACATTAAAATTTACATGCATGGAAAAGAACGGTTGTCATTAGTAGAGCTACCGAACTCTCCTCCACAGAAATACCTCTCTGGGACTTGTCCTACCTTATAGTCTTCTGGAGACCTGAATAGATGGCTGTGTCCTATGCACTTGCATTGTGAGAATAAAAAGTCAAATACTTTAAAAGTCACACTCTCTCAAACAATAGATCTATCAATTCTCTCACTGCAAAGCATGGTACTCAATAATATAGACCAAGAATAGAATTCATAAAGATGCAAATGCTGTGTAGAAAAATGTTAGTAAATGCTTGGAATTTGAGATAAAAGAACTCAACCTCAGCTCTGTGAACAGAAGGGAAGTCCTTTGCTGCTAAACACGATTTCTGCTCTTTTATAGCTAGCCCATCTGAGTATTTTGGTGTGGCTTTAACAGTACTTTGAGGACCTGGGAGGAGAACATTGACATTGATGTGCTATATCTCTGCAGGACTATCCTGAAAATGTTGGGCATTTGTTTGCCTAGTAATTGACCTGTGTGCTACAGCCTTGATTTGAAAGAAATTTACAATTATCTTTAAATCCATGTTAAATTAACAAGGTATTTACAGGAAAACATAAAACAGTAGGGCAGTCAGTTTAATGGAGAAATATTGAAAAAGGGAAATCTTGAAGAGTTCTCTTAGGAAGGAACTCAAATCTGTGGCTAAAGATATCTATACACATGTACGTAAGAGCAATCAATGAAATTCGGAAGGTGCCTTTGGTAATATTTTCCAAGGTCTTACACAGGGTAGATAACAATATCTGATCAAACACTGGAAACAACTATGCTGGTCCTGGTCAATTCTATAGGTACTCAGACTTAAATTAAAACATTTACCCCTGGTAGTAGGAAACACTGTGTGTAAGATCAAGTTTAAATCTTTTCAGGGCCAATTGGAAAGACAACCCTGAAGCTACTTGTCCCTTGCTCAATATGTTTGTTCTGGGTTGATAGAGACGAGTTCTCCATGCATATGTTGAAATCCTAAAGCTCAGTACCTGTGACTGTGACTGTTTAGAGACAGGGTCTTTCCAGAGGTAACCAAGTTACAAAGAAGGCATTAGGGTGGATTTTAATTCATTAGGACTAGCATCCTATTGGAATTTGGACACAGGCATGAATAAAGAGTATCTAAAGAGAAGAGCCCAAAATAGAAGACAACTGTTTATATGTCAAGGAAAGTAAACTGTAAAAAATTCCATAAAAGATGTGTTAAATGACAGTGAAACAAAAATAATGAAGAAATGAAGAAAAATGAGGAGTTTCAGAAAAATGTAGGGCATTAAGTACACACATATGTGTAATAGGACTACCAGAAGGAAGGGAGTCACAGAATCTGTTGAAGAAATAATACCGAAATCTCAAATTTGTTGAGAAGGGTTAATACACACAATGTAAGGATTCAGTGAACCCTATTAGAATAGAGAGATCCACACTTTTAATATTCTGACCACCCATCTTAAGAAACTAAATAAAAAGAGCAAATAAATCCAAATGAGAAGGGAAATGTAACAAAAATTAGAACAGGTATCAATGAAATTGAGACTATAAAACAGAAAAAAAATCCATGGAAGCAAAACGAAAATTAAAGCAAAATGCAAAATGACAAGTGTAAAAATAACTACAGAAAAAATATCTCAATAAATTTTAGTTAGCCAGGGCCTCCCCTGGTGGCGTAGCTGTTGAGTGCTGGGCTGTGAGGCAGCCCACAGCCTCTGCAGCTCCGGTTCGTTCCCTGGCCGCCGGCAAGGATCCCACAAAAAAAAAAATTAGTTAGCCTGGCGAAGAAAAAGATGGATTTTATTTAATAAATTTAGGAGTGGAATTGGAAAACACCATTAATAACATCACAAAAAGAAAAAGTATTATAAAAATACTCTCAATGACTCTATGCCAACAAATTAGAAAACCTGATGAGAGAGCTAATTTCCAGAGAGACACAAAAAAAATGAAATTTACTAAGGAACACCTAGCACATCTAAAACTGACCAACAAGAAACAAACAACCTGATTAAAAAAATGAGCAAAGACCTTAGCAGAAACTTCACCAAAAAGATAGACAAAAGGCAAATGCACATATGAAGAGATGCTCCACATCATGGGACTTAAGGGAAATGTAAAATAAACAGAGGACTATATTACACACCTTCCACAATGGCCAATTTCCAGAACACTGACAACATCAAATGCTGATAAAGATGTGGAGCAACAGGAACTCTTACTACTGGTGGGAAGCCAAAATGGGGCAACTGCTTTGAAAGACAGTTTGGTAGTTTTTTACAATAGTCAACATACTATTCACACATGATCCTTATCCAAAGAAGCTGAGAATTTATGTTTACACAAACATCTGCACACAGATGTTTATAGCTGATTCCTTCATAATTGTGCAAATGAAGAAACAACCAAGATGTCATTCAATAGACATCCACACAGTAAAATACTGAATATTTATTATTGCTAAAAGAACAAATAAGCAATAATGAAAGTCTATCAAGCTATGGAAGGACATGGAGTAATCTCCATAAATTATGAAGTGGAAGTTCATAAGTTATGAAGTGGAATCTCCATTATTATGAAGTGGAAGAAGTCGATCTAAAAAGACCATAGAGTGTTGAATTAAAACTATATCATATTCTAAAAAAGTTAAACAATAGAGATAGTGAAGGCATCAGTGGTTGCTGGGGGTGTGGAGAGACAGACAACAGAGAGGAATTTTAGGGCAGTGAAACCATGCTATATGACACCATGATGCTGGATTTGTGTCCTTATGCACTTGTCTAGACCCTTAGAATGTACAAAACTGAGAGCGAATCTGAACTGTGAACTGTAGACTTCATGTGACTTTCAGTGTTAATGTAACTTCACTGTAAACAAGTGTGTCCCTATGAAGGGGAGTGATGGATGATGGGAGAGGCTATGCAGTGTGGGGACATGGGGAACCTCTCTACCTTCTGTTCAATTTAGCAGCAAACTTAAAACTGCTCTTAATTACAGCCTTTAAAAAAAGTAGATTAGTGGTTGCTAAGGGCTGTGCTAGTCGGAAGGGAATTGGAAAGGAACACTAATGGATGTGGGGTTTCCTCTTGAGCTGATGAATGTTTTCTAAAATTGGATTATGGTGATGGTTGCAAAACTCTGAGTATGTTCTCAGCAACATCGACTTGCACACTTTAGATGGATGTGTAGTTCGTGAATGATATCTCAATAAAGGTGTTAGAATAATGTAATGCTTGCATCTAATTAAAGTCAGGAAATGAAACAAGTCTAGTTAGTATAATTTAATTTGGAAATACAATATGGTGAAATGGCCCATGTCATTGTTTTCCTTATGGCTTTTATTTTATTTTCAAAGAAACACAGGAGACAAAATAGGACAGAATCAGCATTTGAAAAGGAATGCCTGAAGATTTTACAGAATGTTAAAGATAGGCAGATAATTTATGAAATAGTATAGATGTCACGTGGGTGGAAAGAAAGAAAACATAGCCCATCACATCAGAGGATGAGAAACTCAGGAAAATAAAAAATTTCTTGGACCTTTCACAGAGAAACCTACCATCTTCAAAGGAGAAAAACACCTGACAACTGAATTATGGAGATAAACAATAGAAGTTCAATACACTGTGAGAGGAATCACAAGGAATCTTGCAATGCAATGAATGCCAGTAACTGATCAGACCCAAGAAAATATTCTTCACTTTATTCTTTCAAAATGAAAATAAAAGAGGGCATTTTCAGGGAATAAAATCTGAGAATTTGTTAGCAACAGGGCAGCAAGAGGAAAAAAATGTAGCTGTCCTCAGGCTGAGAAAGGCAAAGCTGTTTCTGACCTTCAAAAACTGCTGGTGGCTCTTAGCGAGGTGTTGGTGTTCATCTCTCAAAAATAAACAATTTCACATAACCTGGGTATCAGAACGTAACAAAAATGAGACCACTTTCGAATCAGATCTGATCACAAACAGAACCCCAACCATACTTCCATCCTCTTTTATCCACGTGGCTTCTATTTTCATTGTTTTTACCAGTTACAGCTTCAGCCACCATCTTGTCTATCCCTTCAGTGGATAAGATTTATGAAGTCACCCAGTCACAGAATCATCCCTGCATCCTGGAAGCATCCAATCCAAAGCAAAACTCAACTTCTTTATGGTCTCCCCAAATTCACTTTACTCTTTTATGAGTCTTTTTTAAAAAATAAATAAATAATACCCTGTTATCAAGACGCTGAATGGTTCGTAATGGTGAACATGTCCTCTTGTTGGAAGGATCAACAAGCCCAGCCTTTTAAAATGCAGCTGAGTTCCTTCTGGGCTGTGGACAAAGAAGAAGTAAAAAAGCAGCAGAACAAAACCAAGAGAGGAAGAAAGAAGTGGAGACCAACACAAAGGTGAGCCAGTGAAAAAGTTAATTCTGATTTTATTAAAATAATAACGCCCATGATCCTCCTCCATAGACCCCTGGATCCCTTCCCCATACACCAGCCTCTGCCCTCCCGCTCTGGGAGCCTCAACTCTGCGGTCAAATTTCTAGTGATTATTTTGTTTTAGTTTTGTCTGTTTCTTTGTCTTGTTGCTCTATATCCCACATATAAGTGAAATCATCTGGTTTTTGTCTTTCTCCTTCTGACCTATTTCTCACAGCATAAACCCCTCCATTTCCATGCATGTCATCACACAGAGCCTCATTACATTTCCTTTGTAGCTGAGTAGTATTCCGTTGTGTATACAGATCACATCCTCTTCACCGCTCCTCTCTTCTCAGACACTTAGGTTTTTCCCATAAGTTGCTTTCTGTAAATAGGGAGTCTTGAGCTTAAAAGGTATTTTAAAATACTTCAGTGATTTTACTTCAGAGCCTTGAAAATTTTATTTTAAAAGGGTGTTGCAGAGGTATGGGAGGTGGTGAGAGAATTCACCAGAGACAGAGCGGGGAGCAGAACAGGCGGATCTACTGAAATACACTGCTGAGGGGAGCAACAGGCAAGACAGGAGAGGTCTGCCATGCCATGTGGGTAGCTCCCTGACTGGGGATTGAACTTGTGCTGCAGAGGCTGTGGATAGCTTCATAGTGCTGATGCTCAACCCCCTGCACCACCAGGGAGGCCCCTACAATGGAGATATTTAAAGTTAAAACAGCTAAAGTGATAGGATGGAGTATTCATTTTTTTAATTGTACTTTTGAAATTTTATTGTTTTAATTTATTTATTTTTAACTGAGGTGATATTAGGATGCCCTCATTAGGCATCATCACCATAGTGCACCCACCACCCACTCACCCATAGTCTACCACTTTAGCCCATGCGCTTCCTCCCTCTTCTTACCCCTCCCCTACTTCCAACTCCCTGTGCTTACATTTTGTAATCAGTTATCAAGGGTCAGTTTTTAACCTTGTAATCCGTTATCAAGGGTCAGTTTTTAACCTTGTCTTTATCTTACACTTAGTTGCTTTATTTTATTTCCCACATATTAGCAACATCATTGGTATTTATCTTTCTCCTTTCAACTTATTTCATTTAGATATTCAGATTTGGGTCTGATTTATGGAAATTCAGTAATAGCTACCCATTTGAACTTAATTCTGCAATACAAGAAACGTAGAGCATAGAACACAGCAGTCATAACAATTCTTCCCCTATGTTATTCTCACAATGATGCTTAAGTTACCAACTCTGATTGATTAATGAGGAAAATAATTTTCCCAAGATGAGCTTCAAGTTCTATTACTAAGAGGCAGAGTATATTTACATTCTGACCCTGTATCCATGAAATGAAATGGCTTTGATCTCAAGGTGTGACCAGGACAAACCCTCACTTGCCAGAGACACTGGAATGGTAGGATTCCATGCTTTGTGGGTTCCTTGTTTGGTGGTGAATAGATGTGTTATATCATGGGCACTTTACATGTTTTATTTTTTTTTAATAAATTTTATTTTTATATTCCCCATACAATTAACTGTGTACACTATTAGATTACTGTTAAATGTGGCCATCTCAGATGATGAGATACTATTGCATTTTTACTTTTACCCTTATATTTCTTTTTATAGGGGATGATTTTTAATAGTTTTCTTCTGTTTTAAAATTTATTGTCTTTAACCAGTCATTCTTAATTTCTTCCTCACAAATCTCTTTGAAGATTTAATGAAAGTGGCATTGTTTTTTTCCCCTGGAGAATATTTTAAAATATTGCCTTGGCTAAGAAATTAGTCATACTGGCCAGGACCGATGACTGCTGATGTAAAAATAATGACACCGTGCCTTCCAATGCAAGAGTTATATCACTACAGCAACACCAGAGTCATTAGTGTGTTCATTCATTTATCCAACAAAAATGACAGAGTGAAAGCTGAATATATATATATATATCAGAAACTATTTTCAGAATTAATGATACTGAGTAACAAGGCAAGACAAGGCAATTTGTTTTTAACAATAAAACATTCTATAGCAAAGTAGAAAATCCAAATACATTTAACAATGTTGTATTAAATACTTTAATGAATAAATCTGTTGCAACGCAGGGTCCTGGCAAGTGATCTGAATAAAAAACAAGTCTGAATAACAAGCAGTTGAGAAAATAAGAGACTGAAAGTAGTGGAGAACTTTTTGGAGAAACGGTGACTGTGACACTGAGCAAAAACCTATATGACTGATCTGTGTCAATGTGTAGACATATAATTATTTTTAATTCATGCTTTCAGGAATTTATTCTTTCTTTACACAGAACCATCATGAAGAGAAAGTCTTATTTGATCTCAGGACATGACATAATCTGATGCAAATATTTTATTTTCTAAATCAAAAGCTTTCCTTTAGGAAAAAAATACTATATATTTCACGGAAAAATGGAGTATCTATTAAACTCAGTGACAGATCTCCTGCTGACTCACTCATTCATCACTGTATTTATTTTCATTGTTTTTGTCATGTCTGGTGTCCAATGAATCATCATGTCTGGAGATGGACTCAACATAGCCATGTCTCAGTTTTTTATAATTAAGAATGCTGTTTCTCCCCTTTTAAGAGCTTGAGATCCTTTCAAGTATGACAAGTCTTAGAAAGTTGTCTTTCCATTTGATGTTATCTTGTTATAACACTGATGACAAAAAATATCTCTTCCTGCTCAGGCCACTGGGTGGAGAATGCACATTTTCCCTGTGTGTGGGGTTTTTCTCCAGGTACTCCTGTCACTTCCACATCCCTGGGATGTGCACGTGGAGGTCACTGTCGTGTCTCAACTGTGCCATCGGAGTGAAGATGGGTGTGGAAGCTCCATGTATATGTACATGAGAAATATGGCTAACCATTTCAGCTGGCCATCACTTACTTTCATGGTCATTTCATTTAATTTGTTTGAATATTATTTCTAGATGTTTCTCACGTTCATAGCAATCATCTGACAACAAATGAAAGGGACACAGTTTGTTTTGTTCTTGTTATCATCTTTCAAAGTAAAGGGTTCAAATAATCTTGGGGCATAGGAGTAGACTGACAATATGTGATAAGCTGAGTCCATATGGGGAAGACATGATAACTGAAACTTTGCTTGCCATTTTGATAGATTGGTAAGTCTATTCCTGTTTTCCATTCTGAATAATGAATTTAGGTTTCACAATGAATTTGTATAGTGACAATTCCAAACTTGGCATTTGGGGAAAACATATGCTTGTAAAGGGGTTTGGCTGAAAGTCAACTGTAAGCTTTTCTGAGTTATTAGGGCCCAGGGATCTGTTCTAACACATAATGTGCTTATGGGAAAAGCCTTTAAAATAAACATCCCAAGAACTGTGGGAAGGTTAAACGAATCTCCTCTGGTGACCATCCCGGGGGTATATCAGTCACAGCTTTGTAGAAGCTGCAAAGTATCAAGGGGAAGGCACAGAGCTGTAAAAAAACAAAGCTAAATAGCTCTTTAAATCCCAATCTGAAGTCCAAGCTCCTGGCAGTATCAAAATCACTTGTGCATGAAGCGTTAAATTATACATTTTTTAAAAATGTCATGATGTGTAAAAAGTATTGATCTTGTATATTTGTTCACTTGTCAAGTAAAAACAGACAATTTTTTTTACAAGTGAAGATTTTTAATTTATGTACCTTTCATGATTAAATGTTGTATTCGTAGACTGCCAATGCATATTAAATCCCAACTTTGTATTACTATAGATTAGCATATACATGAAGCATTTTATTAATACTGTAGTCATAGAAATCCAGAACTATCAGTTTAAAAACTATTTTATGTTAACATCACGGATGTATGTTAATGACTTTTGAGTATTAGTGCGTCATCATTACTTAATCGAAAAAGTTCCTCATTTGTTAGAATGAAGAGATGTCTTTTAATCAAGGGAACAAATTTAGCTAATGGCTAATAGTCATTCATTTGAGACATTTTCATTAGATAAATATTATGAAATCCTTAATAAAAATTAGAAAGGAAACACTAGCAAGCACGTTTTTAAGCAAGGAAAATAATGACATGGAAACATTGGTAACTTTGTAAACATGAAACTTCTTATGGAGGTTCAAGTAAATACATGAGTTGTGCCAAATACAGCCAAAGTACTACACTTTGTGACTTTATTATGAATATTAAAGAAGTGTTAATTGAGAAATGTTGTTTTATATGAGGTCATATCTAAAGAGAAAAGTTTAAAATTATGCGGAAGATGATAAAGGTGGAGCCTCTTCCTCTACTGACTGTAGGTAGCAACAAGCAAAACAGGAAGCTTTATATCTAAAGATGCAAAGGATTCTGGTGTATTTTGCACATAGAGTGATCTAATTAGACTACGATGCCCGTGAACATCTAAGTACATGAATTATCTGAAAACCCAGAGTCTTGAGAGAGTGAACACTCCCAACCACTTTATACCAACCATACTTTAGCGGATGTACCAGGTATGCCTCTCTTGATACAGGATGAGGATCAGACCTGTACTGAAATTACAGGTGAACTATAAAATGATCCACACTGGGAAAATCAGAAAAACATCAAACTAGGTGCTAGCAAGTTCTATTTATAGCTATACTTGCCATACTTCCCTACGGGAAGGGTTCTATTAAGCAGTTATCAGTAGACTTTATACAGTTATATAAAGACGAGTAACTTGAACAAATCCTTCTGTGGTCGTCTTAAAATATGTCTGCAAATTATTCAATACTCACATTGAGAACCTCCTATCTTTAAATCTGAATGAATTTATAACTGCTATAGCCAGTAGATCATAAGGAAAAGCAGGAAAGTTCTAAGACCAGGTAGGAAAACACCATGGTACCTCAGCCTGGTTATCTGGATATCTGATCCAGAGAAGCCAACTGATACGCTAGAAGTCTGACTCCATGCTGAAGACTCCCTGTGTAGCCTCCCTTATCGTATCTCCCCGGTGACAGCCAGCATCTCTGCTGCTGTGATGAAGTCGTTGGAGATATCCAGTCCAGTTTACCCTTCAGATGACTGTAAATAGGTGACTGTAGATAGATGATTATACCCAAGGACACTTAGATAAATGAGAACTGCTCACATGAGTTCTTTCTTAATTCCTAAGCATTGGAGATGGCATTCTAGCATGCTTCCCAAGTAAACCCAGGTAGGTCACACCCCGTGTATTCCCCTGCCCCTGAGTGTGGAGACCACTGGATAGTCACCTACTTGATTAGGACATGTTATAATATTAGAGTATTAAGAGAATCACTCTGTGGCTATTATATTTTATAGGATTATCTGTTAGCATCCAGGAAAGATTTCTTTTGGGTCTTGCAGACTAAGAATTGACTGATGCGACCTTGAGCTAGAAGCCAAGTATTTCATGCCTGACCCGTGACCCATGAGAACGTGTGATAATAAATGGTTGTTGTTTTAAGCTCCCAAGTTTCTAGTAATTGCACAGTGATAAAAAATGAACACATTGGCCCGCAAAGTTATGAGAAAAGTCTACCCAGTTTTTCTAGACTGTTATGTTTTTGTAATTTGTTACAACAATTAGTAAACAGAACTGATTTGGAGATGACTTGCTAGGCAGTGATGGTAAAAAGAATGGAGCCCTGTGCTGACCTTATTTTTACTAAGAAACACACAGCAGCAGAGATGAGGAAACAACTTGGAGTTTTTCAATAGGATTCAGAATGACTCAGAGAAACATATACACCGTAAAGGTAGCTCCTAAGTAATTTCTTAATACAGGAGAAAAATGAAAGTCACATATTAGTTCACATATTTTGCCATAGGAACTTCTGAAAATACCTTCTGCAAGTGTAGGATAGAGGAAGCACCGAGTCCCTCAACTCAGGAACATACAGCTCTAGTTCCAGTAGTCTGTAAAGGGTCCTCGGCTGTATTCTGCACACATATCAGATTTGCTCTATTAGAATGAGCTAGTTTCCACCTCCTATTTCTGAAACCATGTCATTAATTCTATTCTTTACATTTTACCACTCAGAGCTGCCATAAATTCTTCCATGATTTGAGCAACTTATTTTTCTTATCGCTATCCCAAAAGTATATTTGCTTATCAAGCAAATCTCCCCAGGTTTTAAATAATTATCTATTGGGAAAATGGGATGATTAATAATGCATGAAACACCTACAGTATCTCAGTGGTTCCTATAGATAAGACTTGCTAGTGAATTTAAAGACTTTCGAGTTGAACTAACCTATCCCCATTCATTCTAAGAGTAGCACTGTTTATCTTGCTCTTGCAAGGAAAATTGTTATGAATTTCAACATAACACTTTTTAAGTCATAGATTAACAAGGGATAAGGTATTTTGAGGGAAAATGCTTGCAATTTTTGCTTGACATTTCAGTCTGTGTGAAAAGATATTTTAGTCATTCATTAGATTCCTTGATAGGTTTCTCTCTTTTGTTTTTGTCCAATTTTAGTTACTGGTATTTTAAAATGAAAATTTTTGTTTAGTAAGGTTTGACAGTTTTTACATTACCATATCACAAAACCAAAAACTAATTTGTTTAAATATTTGATGGCTGATATTCATCTATTTTTGATTTGCTAACACTTCTCAGTAATGTTCTGAAATATTTCATATGGATTTCACCTCTTTTAAGCTACGAATGCATCCACAAAAACAATCAACCAAAGCATAATATTCACATAAATGACTGGTTTTAACTTGTGTTTGTATTGTGAAAAGTTGACATCTGTGAAGTCATTTCTTAAAATGGAACCTAGGGAGCCATCACAGAGAAGCTCTGTTGCCTGTGTTCCTTGAACTGAGCTAGAAGCAATTGTTCGAAGGAAATATCGAGAACACAGTTGTTTGGAAAGTCATCTGGGTCAAGAGAACCAATAACTATGGATTTTTATACTAGGATAGACTCAGTCAGTTCCTTCCTCATCGTTTCTATAGTGTTAGTAACCCATTACGTATTGCCAGTAACAGTTTAAACTTAATAACACTAATCAACTCTTTTATTTATCCATTTACCTTATCTTGCTCCTTCTCACCAATAAAGCCACCCAACTTTATCCCTCCCTGGGGAACATTTTTTGATTTTCTGCCTGAATCTATGTACCCCAAATTGCAAATCTTTGATTTCATTTAAATGTGCTTTGCCTTTTCGATTGTCTTCTCTATCAGAAGACATTTCTACTTCCTCTAAAACTAGTCCCACTAGAAACGATATGATGTTTACATCCATCGGATGAAATATGTGTGTGAATAAGTATTTGATGAATTCCCTGAACATTAAAGGGAAAATAAAATGTGAAAATAATTATAGTCCCATTTATCAGCCCAGCAGCAATCACTCATCATGTCTGCAGCAGAGAGAGGTGGGCTCTCTGCTATGAAAAATTTCCAACATGATAAATATAAAATTATCTACTTTTTCTTCTAGGCAGTAAAATATGAAATCCAAAAAGTTGAGGGAGATATTTATAAAAATCTACTCACTTCCAAAAAAAAAAGAGAGCAAGTACTTCATAAGCTGATACTTGGGTAATTTTTTGAATGAATTATTAGTAACATTTTTCTTAGAATATATCGAAGAGGATGCAGCTGAGAAAGACCAGTATGACACTGAATTTACTTTCCACTTCATTTTCTAATTGTTTTGCTTAGTAGACTGTTAAACAAAATCCTCAGAATAAATGTGAAGATCTAATTGACTTTATTCAATGATTCATGAATGGGCACTCACAGCTAGCAAGTAGGAAGGCTTTATGAACATCTGTACAAAATTGAAGTTTTGTAGTGGAAAAGAAAGTAGGAGACAAAAAGATAAGAAAAATTACTATAGACAAAGTCACCTTCCCCTCGTGGTACACAGGATTATTACACAGATTGACTCACCAGTCCTGAGCAGAAAATTCTAGCTACTTTGGTTCAAAATTCCTCTTTGGGAGAGGCTGAGACTATAGGTATTAATTTGGCCTTGGTGGGGCTTGAGATAAACAACTTCAATTTGGATTTGCTGTTTCTTTGGTAACAAGACTGTATCATAAACGTCAACACTTGCTCCACACACTGTTAGACAGCAAATTTGTTACAATGCTTAGTTTTTATGGCCATAGAAGTAAGGGTGATTTTATTACATTTTTTTGGTATATAAATGAATCCCCAGAACTGAGAATTCACAGAAATATGGCTAATATTAAATGTTAGGTGAATCAACAGCTATTAATAGCAATTATATAAGATTAGTATAAGCAAGCAATGACAGGTATTCATTTACTAATATCTCTAAAGTTTGTTTGTTCACATTTTAAAGGGACAGTTTTGTTAGAAGGTGAAAGAGAAATAGAGATATCTGCATAGTCACAGGAAGACAGGAGAGCTGCAAATTCTGCAGTGCCTACCTCTAGGCTTTGACTAACACTTAATAAGAGGTTACCCACAAACTGGTGTAAAACATAAGATCTTTTCAGGCCATGTTTTCATGTGTCAAAGTTTATCTTGACTTTACAGTTGGAACAGGTGTTTGTCTGCCACCTTGCTTATTGTTATGCAAGTGCTGCAATCATTGCATTTTAGCACCTTTTTCTATGAAATCTGTGATATAAAAATAAATTGTATTAACTTCAATCGTATCCTCATTTCTATTAACATTTCAAGCTGTTAAGTCTCTGATAGAACTCGTCAACTTTTAAAACCCACGAAAAACAGCATTTGAAAAACATAGCTTTTCCCTTCCAAATTGCTGCTAAAGTATTTTAAAGAACTAAACTCATTTTCAGATAATTGAACTTTAAATGTTAGGTGGAATCATGATTTTTTTCCTAGAGGGAAATTCTTTTTCTTCCTTTTTCTTTATAGTGATTACTGCTCCACCTTTACACAATTAATGAGTTTTTACTTTGTGATTCTTATGTGTATTGATTTAAAAATCTTTAATTGCTTCCTTTTAAGAAAAAAACTGAGGATAAATTGCTTTCCTCTTTCTTCTGTGTTTTCTTGCCCTATATCTAGTCCCAGATAGCAATCCCCTGCTAGGAGGAAGGGTGACTCTAAAATACACTGTACATTGGAGACAGTGACATCTTATCAATATAGATTACCTCCTTGCTGGTGCAAGGATGACGTAATATGATTACTTCAGACACAAAACCCAGACCCAAGATCAGATAGAGAACTCGTTCTAGTTAACTTTTCATCAGGAAATATTATCCTTGCTTGCTCCCTCAGAAGCTATGATATTTTTACAAAATGTGCGAAATAAAATCTTGGTAATGTATTTTTCTTTTGATTCCCATTCTTTCCTGCCCACTTATTTGTGAAATGGGGGAGAAGAAATAGAAACTAAATACTCTCAATATTCTTTTGGTTGTATATAAGGAAGTGCCACAAGTCAGCAGCATTCCCTCAGGCTTGATGACTTTTCTCCCTATCGGCATCATCATTCTCTCCCTGTTCAGTTCACAAGCAGCTGAGTGACCACCTAGATGGATGACTCATGGACCTAGGTCTTCTCTCCAGCCTCTTTATATTTACATTTGTTTACTTATTTAATGGTAATGGTACAGGAAGATGCTCAAATTTCCCACCCATTTCGGAAAAAACAAAATGGCACAGTTCTATTTATTTATTATTGGCACACAAGTATATATTTTTTTTTCCAATTTGGGCTACCCTATATAAAGTTGCTGTCAATATTTACTGTGTAGTTATATGTTAGTTGTCTAGACACATTGCCAAAGTGCAATCACTGGGTTGTTGTTGTTGGTACTCATATATTTAGCCGTATTGGAAAGTGTCAATTATTTTTCCAACTGGTTATGATCACTTCTACTTCTTTTTAACTCCACTGCTCCCAACAATGGATGAAAGTTTTATTTGCTTTCCAATCCCACCAACCTTAGAAAGTAATAGACTTCTTAGTCATTGTTCACTGGCTGTGAGTATACTAGTATTTCATTTGCTGTTATTCACGTTTTTCTATATGTAATGAGGCTGGACACTTCTTCACTAATTCCTAAGCAATTTGAACTTTCCTTTCTTTTTTTTTTTTAAAGATTTATTTATTTATGCATCCAAGAGCTGGGGTGCAGGCCAGAGGTGTGGGGAGTAAGAGGATTCACCAGAGACAGAGTGGGGAACAGAACAGGCAGATCTACTGAAATACACTGTTGAGGGGAGCAGCAGGTGAAACAGGAGAGGTCTGCCATGCCATGTCGGTCAGCTCCCTGTCCGGGGATCGAACTCGTGCTGCAGTGACTGTGGCTAGTTTCATAGGTTTCGTCTTAACCCCTTGCGCCACCAGGGAGGCCCTGAATTTTCCTTTCTATAAAGTTTCTATTCAACTCTCTTGAACATTTTTCTAAAACGTGTCTCATTCATGTTGAATTGTTTAAAATCCAAATATTTTATGATTGTCAGCATGTTTGTGCAAGTTTTTAAATTTCTAGGCCTTTTCACACCATCATCTTGTCAGCCCCAGTCTCAACAAGTGAGCAGGCTTCTTTTTCTCAAGCCAGTATCTCCACTCAGTCTCTAAATCCCCAGTATTTTTCAATTCAATGAAAGGGTCTTCCTATTTTAGCCATTCTCTCCTGTACAACACTATTCTCCCTTTTTCTGGAATTAGTTCTTCAGCTTTCAGACATGTTTCACTAAGGAGACATTTTCTGCCTGAAAGTGAACAAATGCAACCTAAGTCTCTCATCTTGCTATAAGAGTTGACACGAAAGATACTGGACTTCATAAGATAATAGAGGGCGTGGCACAATTATATTAGACTTGCATATACATACTTTTTTTTCTATGTAAGAATACAGGGACTTAGGGTACAGGATCCACCTCAATCATTTGCTTTTCTGGTTTAGTATTTTAGAGAAATTATTCTTGACTGCACTTGTAAGCATGTGCTTAGACTTTGGGGATACTAAAATAAACAGGGTCCCATGGTTATGTTTTGAGAGCATATATATTAGAGTATGGAACATTGTGGCAGATGGAATTTGTGGGCCAAGAAATCATAGTTATACATCAAACACTATAAGAGGCAGGAAAATGAAGAGTTACATGAATCAGGAAAGAAATTGTGGAAGTGAGGACATCTGGTCAGTCCAAATGACTGAGCTAAAGAATTTGGAGGAAAGAAAACTATTTGGTAGGAAAAAAAAAAACAGACAGCAGGAAGAAAGAGTCTACATTGTATAAGGATGTGCCCTTGCTTTTATTCTGTAGAATAAGGGTTCTCACTTTTGAAATTACATCACATGGCCAACTCATGGAATAGATTGCAGGTCACAACCTGAGAGTTTCTGGTTTGATAGTTCTGGGAGAGGACTTCCCATGTAACTTTGGACTTTCAGATCTGTGAACTTTAATCTGACAACTACTAACATTAAATTTTTTATAATTTCAATCAGTTTAATATGACAGTTCTGAAGAAATGAATTGAAGCAACAAAGAAGACGGTGACAAACACAATCACAATTGCTCAAGTCCAGAACAACCTGTCATAGATATGGGTTATGGATGGATTGAGAAATAGATGATGTAAGAAATAGGAATTGGGGTTATTTCAAGAGAGAGTAATCTAGGGTCACTTCAAACATTCTTCATTTTATGTGTAGATGATTGTGTCATATCCGGAAAAATAATGGAATCAAGCAGAGGAACAAATGTCAGAGATATAATGAGTTCAACCACATAGACCAACATAGAAATGTGTGGGGATATTCCAGGTATATATGTCCTTCAGACTGTTACATATAAAAATTAAAATTTCAAGGACATCATGGAGAGAATTATACATTTGGGAGTGACCTGTAAAGATGATAGCTTATAATGACCAAAAAGAACTGAGAAGGACACAGAGCCTTAGAGTTTGAGTAGAGGGGAAAATTGGGAAGAGTCAGAAAAGGAAGGAGAATAAACAACCAAAATGGAATGAGTAATTTCACAATGTAGTGGTATCGCTGAAATTATTAGGAAATTTCGGAGAAAGAACAGGGACGAAGTTGGACAGGATTTGGAAACAAGGAAGGACAAAATTTTGGGAGAATGCTCTATTAAGAACTAAGACTATTATGAAAACAGAAACAAGACAGAGATATTCTTGAAGGAAATAGAAATATTACCAAATATTAGGTGCTCTTTCTGTATTTTATAAATAATAAAGCTGGTATGGTAAATATTCAAAGACCTGCCCTTTAGAAGGGGAATGCTGAGGCTCAGATTCAACATTTTGCATTTGATATTGACTAGACTTCTCTATTCATGGTGAATTTGCTTGCAAAATACTTGAAATAATCAGCCTTTGGAGAAATTAGAGTACATATGTTGTAAATGCCACGCACCAGGGTAATTTCAATACAGTCTGCAATAGATTAGTCTTAGATTTCATCCAATTAAGTTAGAACTAAATTGGTTTCTTTTTACTTTGAGATTCTTCTGGAGCTGGGCTGTGGGAATTTTGATGATGTTCTTAACACATCTACTCTACAACTAAAAAACTGATAAATCAAGATGCTGTTGCTTATGTTAAAAGTATTTTTTAAAGAGATAAATCTGATTATGGCAATTTGCTCTCCCTACCTTAGCCCACTTAAACAAAATTGATAAGGGTCACAGGGAGATCAGAAAGAGGGAGGTCAAAATTATATTTATTTGTGTAAATACATTTTTAGTGGCTCCATTGAAGCAAAAGTAGCTCTTGTTCAACTTGATTCCTTTGTGAGGCTTGGTAGTTACTTTTATTGCTGCCAAAATCCTTACTAATTTTTAGGCGTCCAATCTGCACTAATGTTTTACTGCCACCAGGTGTTACAGATGTAGGTGCTTTGCTAGCTGTGTAAGTATCCTAGAGACATTGGAATTTGTTTGGCTTAGGTGTGTAGAGATTACATAATGAAGTTAGAAAGGCATCTAAACTCAATGCAATTTTGCAAAAATCAATAAGCAAAGTAAGAGGAGGCTTATAAACTAACCCAGCCACCCAACCACAACATAGTTGCTAAGTATGACAATTTAAATTCTTAAATACTATAATGCAGATTATATTTTCTTTGCCAATGAAAAAATATTGTGATGACAACTGAATAAGTATTATAAATATAAAATATAAAATATCTTCTCATTTGTATATAATGAATGTACAGTGTTACATTTGAGATGCTGCCATTTAAGGTTTCGTTTAGCAGAATAAATATAGTTTTATTCTTAGAATTAGAAGAATTTTATTCTTAGGTTTAGGAGAATAAATATGTAATAAACTATTTTGTGAAATTACGTGTAAAATAAGCTAATATTAATCTTGTTTTCCAAAGAAGTCCTGAAATAGCAGTCCTGTTGACTGGCCATTACTGCATTTATCTGAGGAAAGGTTAGTTTATTCTTTACTCTTGGTTGAGTAACTTGCACGACACTGAAATTCTTAAGACATTGTTAAGAGGTTATTTTAGTGATAAAATTAGTTGACATAGGGGCCTTCCTGGTGGCCTAGGGGTTAAGTCTCAGCGCTATCTCTGCTGAGAGGCCTGAGTTCATCCCAGCTCGGGAGCTGACTCACATGGCACAGCAGAACTCCCTTGTCTTGCCTGCTGCTCCCCTCAGCAGTGTGTTTCAGTAGATCCACCTGTTCTGCTCCTCAATCTGTCTCTGGTGAATCGTCTCACCCCCACATCTCTGTCTTACACCCCAGTTCTATGCATGCATAAATAAATACATCTTTTAAAATAGATAAATTTGAAAACTTAAAAAAACTGTTGATACCAAGGAAACTTATTTTTTGCATGAATTATTGGAAGAGTCAATAGATACAATGCTAAAGAAAATAAAACTTAAGTGCATCATATACTTACTGAACAATGAAGACACAAAGCCAAATATTGGCTCGTTATTGATTACACTGATGAAGTCCTTTCCTTGCATTGTGAACCTGTTCTACCTACCACTCCATTGCAGACTTTAAATACCCCTGCTTGAGCAGAGCACTAGAAGAACTCAATGGGAAAAAAATAACCTTTTTTTATGACATTTTCAATCTTGTGAGAAAAGCTAGCTTAGTAAATGAATTATCAAGCAGTATTACTGGCCGTTAGGGATATTTGTGGAAGGGAGGTTTAGCACAACAGACTTAAAAGACTGTGTGGTGTGTTACATCCCCGGGCTGGAGATGGGTCTCTGAACACTATGCACAGTGACCTTCTACTTTATTCTAATTATGTGTCCAGAGAGTGGCAAAATAAGGGCTGAGCAGCATGGACTTCCTGGGTTCTTCTTGGGAGGAAGAGATACAGTCTTTGTCTTGCCTGATAGTGTCTATGGAGTCTGAGCATCTCCTAAGACAGAAGACTTAGATTGGTGTCTGGGATGTATTCCCTCAGTATTGGAAGAGAAATTGTCCTTTCAGACCAAGGCGTTCATTTCACAGACAAGGAAATGGATCCAGATGAAGAGATGAGAGCCGGGAGTGAAATCCACCTCTTTTCATTTCAAACACATTGCTTTTTTGCCCCACTTCATTATCCTACCCTTATATTTCTGATTATCTCCAGGAGAAAATACTTCCAATCTTATGAACTATTTTAGTTTCTTATATTAATCATGACGAAGGAAAAAAATCTCTCATTCCTTCGGTCCCTTAGGAAATATGTTGTAACAAAGACAGTACTCTCAGTGAACACACAAGTATCATTAAAAAATAAGTTAAAAAAAAATAAGTTCCAGGAGGAGGAATTTTCTTGTAATATTAATTTTAAACACCTTTATATACATTGTGTAAAAATGAAATGAAGTAACCTTTATATGCCACTGCTACTAGTACTTACATTAGAATATTCAACATAAGTACTTGGAATATGCACTATACTGTTTATTTAGTTTACATAAACTTTTTTAATAAGATGTGAATTTTTCTTCTGTTCCTGTTACTTTGTCAAAAGTCTTAGCTACAGGACCTGTTCGATATTTCTTTTCCAGTAGTCATAGAAACATGTTACATTATTCATTTTGTTGTCTTAACACTTTTTTCCCTTTTTTCCATATAACAAAAAGACAAGTAAATAAGTGTCTTCAGTTTATCATAAACACAGACTTCTTAATGTGTATATATATATATATATGGCATAAACTTCTTGTAAAAGTTTTGTTAAAAAATGTGAATGGGATAAATCTATTGAGTTGTTAAAATTACTGAAAGCTGTATAATTTCAAAAAACATGAAACTGTTTCAGACATGCAACTGCATTCCACTCACATAAGAATTCTAGAAGATTAGAATGAAGACCAAATCTAGAAGTACAGCCTGGGAAAACTGAGATCAATTTCTGTGTTCATTAAATTTGATCACACTCTGGTGGCCTGGATAGCATTGGCACCTGTAATCTGAGGAAGTCATGGCTGCCCATTCAATGATTGAACTCTCATTGAATAAAGAAATACTCAAACAGAAAACATCAGTGTTGCACAGAGTCTGGGTAATTGTGAATGATGAGTTGTACAGAGGGGGCATGGGAGTTAAACTGTGTTCTCTGGATATCTCTGCTTTGTGATGATAATCAGCCTTGGTTCTCTTTAGTAGAAGTAAATGACATTTGGTAATTTTCAGAAAAATATGAAAATTAAAAACAACTACAATCATCTCCAAAGGATGTGGTCCTCTTATTTTATATCACAGAAGGGAAAGTCTATCAATATTCTAATAGATATTCTGCTTTCATTGCTAACTGAATAAATTTCTACTAAGTGCATGCATCCTAATCCAGGAGCTTGCAACATTTTCTGGAATCAATGAGCACATAGTGAGACCTAATCTTGAAGATAGTTGTCGTTGCCAAATTCCTATTGGATTAAGTGATCTCCTCAGATTGAGGTAATTTTCTATGCTAGAAATTTGATTTTCCTAACCCAGAATGTAATGCTGAAGAGATTTAGAACCAGCTGTTGATCCCTGGTCTATCTAACTCAAACACAATAAAGTATCTAAATATTGAATAACCTTGTTCCTTTGTGGAGTTTTGTTGACTGAGATAGATAAACTTGCTTCTAGCCAGATCTTTAAAGGTTAAGTGAGGTCTATATTCCACCCATGTTCTTTTAATGAACTACAGAAGAAAATTGATAACTATAAAGTATAATGAGTTTATATTGCACGGTCCCCTTTTAAATAAAAGTATCTGTATTTCAATGATTTATTAAGTTCTTGTTGGGTTCAATGCACTGTGCTAAGAAGATCATGACATAACCTATTCCAAAATAAAACCATAATGTCATATTAACCTGGGAAATATCAGCTAAATGATATATATAGCTATCACAGTAATTTTTTAGGTCATTTCGGAAAAAGGAACACAATCTGTTAGCTTTCTTTTGCCAGGTAAATTATGGAATGCATTGTATTCATATCAAGTTTTTTTTAATTTCTCTTAATTTAATCACTTCACCAATATGCTTTGAAAATTGACTATGAATGAGACACTGAAAGAATCACTCTACTTTTAGATGTTTTAATAAATGGTGTCTTTGGGGGAGCTGGTATTCATTTAAGGATTTTAAGGACATTCTCATCAAATCCTTTGGAAAGTTTTTGTGTCACCAAAGAGATAACCTTTTAAGTGGCAATTTGTTGTGACTTAATTAAGCAACTGTAGCCTACTCTTTTTCCATTAATATTTGGAACCAATTAAGAAGAATATACAGTCAGATACTGATACAATATCACTTTATGACAATAGACAAATCATGAAAATATGGGGGAGGGCAAGGTGAGTGGGAAGGCATCAGAGACTTGAGATGAGGCAGGTCCCCTGCACCTGAACAACTGGTGACTCAATTTTATGACCACATAAACTGCCATCAATAAAGCGGCCTTCTCACAACAGGGCTTGGAGATCATAGAGGATGGTGTTAAGCTTTCCCAAAGGCTGATAAAGGCTATGGGATCTTGACTCAATGGGACTTTTTTTCACCTTTATGAGCATGTAGGTACTCCCTTTTGTATGGTTTTCTTTCTTGTCTTAATGAATTTTATTAATTTTCCTATAGATAATTATAGACAATAATTATGTAAACTTTGAAAATCACCCCCCCCTCCCATGTTGCTCCATAATGGACCACTCTCCAGAATCCCTGGGTGGTACTCCCAGGACATGATCCCTTACAAATTCCAAATAAATCTTGTATCCATCTGTGGGTGCAGTTCTCACTCAGGGCTCAGTAAGTTCTTTAATACTAGAAAGTATGGTTTGGGTAACAAATAAAACTTCCCACATATTTTCGCATGAATTGAATGTGGCTTCCGCAGCTCAGGCTTTAGCAACCATACCCCAAGGAAGAGAACAGAGAGAGGCCACAAGAGAGAAGGTGAATCCAGAAAGAAAGGACAATATGACCTCATGTCTGGCAAAGGGCAGCGATTTCCTCCAGGAGTACAAAAAGGAAATAGCATCATGACAGTGGAATAGTCCAGTAAAAGGAAGAGTCCCTCCTTTAAAATAATCTACATCATGACAGCAAGGTAAATCAGAAAACTTAAACTAAATAAAATGTCAAAAATTATAGAGGTAAAGCCAGCAAGCATGCATTTAGAAAGCAAAGTTATTGTGTCTACTTGTTAGTTTCACACTCTGATAAAATAAGTCCAATATTAGGAAAAGAATTAGAAGATTACACTCCGATAAGAACCGAGTCTTTGTTCTCCATATTGTAACTTTATGCTCCAAAGATAATAATAATTATTAATTTAAAAGTCTTTTAGGTAAATAGCAGATGATTTCAATGACATGTGGAATATAGAGCAACCAAACAGAGGGTCAGAAAAAAAAGACAAAACTAGCAATCTGACCGTAGATCTGCGGCTCCCATGAGGGGCAGAGAGAGCGCAGGGACTATGGTGATGGATCATGGGTGCTATGGGGGTGAAGAAAATAAAACATTACACGTTTTAAATTTTGTCCTAATTAATTAGAAATGTTTCCACTCAGAAAATGTTGCACAATCATGCTCAGCAAACTGGGAGTTCTCTTTTCAGCGATTTTCTCCATATATTTATTTATTTTATCATATCTCGTAGAAAAGCGATGCCAGTATGCATGAGCCATATATCTCGTGTTGCTGCTGGGAATACATAGACAGGGTAAGAGTGGGAGAAAACAAAAATGCAGACAAAAATGTGACAAGGGGGAGTAGAGATTTGGCAAGATGGCCTGAGAAAAATAATAGTAAAAGAAGGAGGTAACACTCAGGATTTGAATTGTAGCTCCCCTTGGTAGCTATAAAGGATAAACAAATAAACAAAAATGTGTTTGAGGTGGTTTGACTCTTATACAGCAAGTAACCTTGGTTTACATATAATCTTGGATAAAGATATCCTAATATTATATCTCTATACACACACACTCACATGCATGTATATACACGCATGTATATACATACACAAACACACAAATGAATAGTGGGCACAGATGATAATAGAAAAATTGGGGAGTTTGCCAATGTTTTCATATATTTGGAGGGTTCATGATAGAGCACCATGAGACAAGGCACACATCTCCTTTCCCAGCACTCTATATACATCACCCCTAAAACAAAGGTGGAAATGAATTGCAAATTCTCATGGAGTTAGTTAATTTAAGCAACTCGAGTCTTAGCAAGCACAGAAGGACTCTTAGGGTCACTACCTGGAGGGATGTGGCACCCAATAGACTCAGCTCCGACAAAGCATTACCACAGGAGCTGGCAGTGAGTCATGAGCTTTACCCCTGTACACGTGTGTTTCCCTTACTTGTTGATTAATAAGACTCAGCCAAATGTAAATAAATGAAAAGATTTCAGTGTCTTATGGCCTTAAATGTTTTATAGATCTGCACTTGTTTGGGGGCCCGTAAGTATGTTCAAGGAGATTGAATTCCTGCCAGTTTGAAGAATGTCCCAACAGTTAAAGTTGGCAGACATCTAGTGCTAGAGATGACGGCCAGCCCCACACAGCAGGCTTATCCTTTATTCACAGGCTGGGAGATGGCAAAGCCACGCTTTACAGGAATTGGCTATCTTCGTGAAGGCCTCTTCTTTAAGCCCATGGCATGAAACGAGTCCACCTATAGGGCCTCCCCAGTGGCTCAGCGGTTGAGTGCTGGGCTCCGAAGCTGCCCGCAGCCTCTGCAGTGCCAGTTCAATCCCCGGCCACCGGCGAGGTTCCCATATGGCATGCAGACCTGTCGTGCCGCCCGCTGCTCCCCTCAGCAGTGTATTTCGTTGGTCTGACTGTTCTGTTCCCCGCTCTGGCTCTGGTGAATTCTCTCACCCTCCCGTGCTTCTGACGGTACCCAGTGCTTGTTTAAATAAATAAATCTTTAAAAAAAAAAGAAATCAGTCCACCTACTATCCCTACTTTTTGACATTATATATACATCTATATAACATATGTACAATAAATATATATAATACATGTATGTATTAGAATGTGATATGCAGTATTAATATTTATATTAATGTTATATATTACATGATGTTATGATATAGTTGTTATAATACATAATTATTTTCTAATATATAAATATATATTAATTTACTAAAAATCTATCATTTTATTCCAACTTTCATTCCTGTAGCCCAGAAATTAATATTTCAGTTCTCCCTTTTTTACAAAGTCAAGGTCATCACAATACCACCTTACTTTCTCCCCCATTGTTGAAATATACTCCTAAAACCTAGGCCAAGTCAAAGTACAATTGTCCTCGTGAAGCTAATTCTTGGCGTGGTTTGACTTAAAATTGTTTGACCTCATGATGATGTGAAATCTAGATGCATTCGTAGGAACAGCCTTTTGGTTTGAATTTTGAGCTTTTCCCTGCCTGGCAATAGGCAGGAAAATGCTCTCTCGTGATGGCAGGCAGATGAGTTGAGCCCACAGCTCCCAGCCCGTCACAGGGCCACAAGGTGAAGGCACGCAGAACTCACTCTGTTCCATGCACAGCTGCCAGTGTTGTCTGGATACTGTGTTTTCAGTTTTCATATCCCATTATGTCTGAAAAGCACCATCTGTGTCTCTTGTTTCTGGTGAGGCAATTGCTTTTGAGATGAAATTCTAGATAACTGCTCAGCTCTGGGCAAGTGTGAAGGAAGGCTAAGCTACAATGTTCCATAGACTAGGTGTATGAAATGCGTGATTTTTTTATATTTTCAATTTATGATGGGTTTATTGGGTCATAACCCCATTGTAGTTGAGAAGCATTTATATATCTTTTTCTCTTTATACTTTAGTTATCTGGACTAACACAACTGCAATCAAGCAGATAAAATAAGAGCCCACATATGTCAGGTGACAAATGGTCTTTTTGCCCAAGTAATAAGTGGTCCAGTGAAGTGTTGAATTCAAGCTTCTCCATTTACTCAATGCTGAACGTATGATCAGAATGATATTTCGGCGTTGAGACAGAAGTTCCATATTGTTTTTCCCCTACAGAGTTAAATTGTCATGGAAGAAAGGGCAAATAGCAGACCAGATCCTTATCAAAATAGTAAACCAAAGTGAATACCACATTTCTGGAGGCGTTACGGAGTTTGTGCCCCATAAGATATTGGGATATGCTCATAATGACTATCATAATGACTCATAATGACTATCATATCAACATTTAGCTAGCATATTTGAGAAACTTTAGGGAATGAGAGCCAAATAGTTTTTGGCTATAATTGCAAATATTGTTCTACTAAGCAAATCAAAAGAGAACTTGATATTTGTATTTGTAAGACAATTATTTCCTTTTTATATGTTTGCAAAGACCACAAAGACACATTTGCTTCAATCTAGCAGATACAGCAGCGGTTATCACATAAACGAGAAGCTGACATTGAACAATCTGGTTTGTAGGAGCTCAGGTTATCTTATATGATGTCACTGTGGCCCTCTCTGTTGATAATATCATTCCTTTGGACTTGATTAGAAAGAAGTAGAAAATACACTAGATGGTTGGCTTAGACTCTTTCAAGCCAGCTGCTAGAAATAAAGAATTAAGGAATCCATCATCAGGAGAATGTTTTAGAGATCATGAAGTATGAAATGTCTGAACTGTCTTGAGATTTTATAGGAAGTGTAGTGAGATTTCCCATCTCCCAAAATGGTATAAAGTCTGCCTGGCCTCTTTGAACCTGGAGGAATCTATCAAGTTTGGGCATACTCCAAAGGGTTTTATTTTGTTTTCCAAGTTACTCAGCAGGTTGTCTTTTGGAGTGGAGCCAAGAAGAAGAAACGATTTCTCAACAGATTTAGGTATTGTGAAAGTACAAAGCTCAGAAAGGCTACCCCAGGGGAATCACAGCAGAAATGCATAAGATTTTGGAACAAAGGACATGACTCCGTCTGCTTTGAACTAATGGTACATAGGGGCAGCCGGGAGAACAAATCCACCTGCTATCTCAATTTACACATCTAAAGTACTACCAAGAGAAGCCTGGGCCTGACCTCTTCATTATTATTCAGATCGTATTTGGCCAACCCAGCTACCCAGCTGGGTGATCACAGAAAACCCAACCTTAAGTTAAATTGGCAAGTATGATATTAGATTTGCGCAGGTTCTGAAGCCAAACTAAGAAAAAGCGTGTGAGTTAACTCCCATTAGTCAGTTGACCCTGTGAGAGGTCACTGTTGCCAGTGCTTTGATTAACACAAGAAAAGCATGAGGCTGGCTTGCTGATTACCATAGATGTGCAAATGGCGCCTCCAATTGGAAGGCTACCAAACTACAGCTTCACGTAAGCGTTGCCCTGAAGGACAGTGGATTATATCCTAATTCCTGTTCATTTATGCCCTCTAAAGGGGCATACTTATGTGTGGTGAGCATTACTATTCATTTTACCTTAAAGGATAGATGGCCAGCAGTTAATTCCAGCAGTGACCAGACATTTAGCTGATTTATTAGGCACTTAGAAGACAAGATAAAAATAATTGGTAACAGGAAGCCAAGGAATAAGTTTGTGGGTGAACTTCAGAGGATGAGAGGGGATAAAAGAAGGTACTTTTATACTGTGTGGCTCTCATGAAGGCATTTACTTCAGTGAACACTGCCCATAATTGGGAGTTCACGATAAGCTACTCTCCAGATATAAAGCAACTTCTTACCACAGCTCCTCCTTTACTTGTCTGATGGATGCATCAAAGAGGTACATGAGTGCAGAGCTGGAGGCATCGGTGTCTGCAATATCAGACTGACACAGTCATTGCCATGATGGACACTGGGTCCTTCCACGGTAACACACCTGAGAGGAGTAGCCTGGACCCTGGTGGAGATTAATTACATTGCACACTTTACACTGGAAAATCAGCAGTTCTTCATTGGAAATATTCGTGGTTCTGCTTATGGGTTTTTCTTTCTTCTTTTCATTTCTTTGGCTGACTGTCCTCTCAATGAGCTGAAAGAATGTCTTATTCATCGCTATGCTTTTACACACCAGGGATTCTTTGTAGGAAGAAAGAGTAGCACTGGCTCATCCATTCTCCCCTTATCTCCATATATTGGAGACATTTTAGACATTTAGAGTATTTTGGCTCTACTAGCTTTTCTCCCTGATTTTGACCTTAGCCATAAATAGATGAGTGTGATTATGATGCTAACAAGATTAAGACGAAGTCTGTCTCTCTCTGTCTACTTCATTCACCTTCTAAGTTCTATGGAATTTACAGCTGTTCACTCCAAGCATCTTTAGGGAGAGTTTAGCTGGTTAATAGTCTGATACCAGGGCAGATAAAAGATAAAATCAGCCATAACTGCCATTTCTGGCTAATAAACTGAGTGACCATTATAAACTGTGGTTAATAAAATACTGATAGAGAGCCAAAAATAAAATCCAGAATAAAATATTAATGCAAGTTCCAAAATTCAAATTGACAACAAATAAAGACACAAATCAAATTTCCTTTTAATTAATTTTAAGATATGTGTTTAAAATAAATGTGATTTATAAATAAATTGTACTCGGATGCAAGAAAAAAGATCCCAAGCACAAAAGGAATACATTGACTCATCCTGACTCATCGGGGTGTCTGTCGCTATATACAGAGGCTTCTATCTCTGATGATAATTAAACCAATTATTTCTCTCAATTTTGGAATGAACATTTTTAATTATTTTTCCTATCAGAAATTTAGGAAATTAAAGCATATTCAGAATCTTGTGCCACAACAAATGTAGAATGATCCATACAATTTTTTTCTTACAGTTACATCGAGTCAGTCTCTTTAGTTGGGGGCATCTTTTAAAACATGACATTCCTTTCAACAAATTGAAGGAAGAGGATCTAACCTTCCAGGAGCTGCAGCAGGATTTCAGTGTTTGATGTCATTAGCTTTACATTCTCTAATCTATAAAACTTTACAATTTTTTATTGGTGTTTTTAAAACAACAAATAAATCTGGAAATGAAAGTGTTAATCATACATCGATTTATGATTGGGCTGAGTTTAAAATCTCCACCTTTATCCTCTCTTTGAACAATTTGGTCAAATCCCCATATTCCCCTCTCCCTGGTTCTCTGCGGGGTGCCCCAGTTTATAGTCCCTGCCTTTCCTCTTTTCGATCTCACCCCACCTCACCACTGCCAGACCCCACTGGTCCTCATGCTTCTTTCTTTCTTCCCAGGGACAACCTCTCCTGCCTGGAAAACCGCTCCTCTGATCAAGGCCTCAGAAGGGACGCACATCTGTTCTTCATTCGAGACACAGCCAGTTCCATTATTATATTTTCATTCAGTTATTCACCCTCTAACTTCCCAAATGCAGAAGTCTGGAGGTGGGTCACGACAGGGGTGGAGCTAATCTATTATCTGCACCTCTGTGATGACAGTGTTTTCATGTCTAAAGTGGAAATATCTTAGGAACAGTACATAGTGGATGCAAAACTAAACATCATTTACAGAATGTATTTTACACATTGATATGCTATTACTAGTATTAGATTTTACACAGCAGTATAATGTGCTAAATTCCATATGTATTTCTATTTTACTAGTACATTTTTACGATGTTTTGAGGATCAAATCCATTTTATTCTATAATAAATATTCTGAAGATCCCTGCTTATGTTGTAAAATGGTTCACGTGTTTTGAGAAAGTTATTTTCTGACTTAAAATATCACCTATCTGACTGGATCAAGAAGATGTGGTCCATATACACCATGGAATATTACTCAGCATTCAAAAAAGATAAACACATGCAATTTGCAGCAACATGGATGGGCTGGAAGGGATCATGCTCAGCGAAATAAGCCAGAAAGAAAAGGAAAAATACCGGATGGTCTCACTCATAGCAGGAATCTAGAAAACTAAATAAGGGACCAGGAAAAAGAATAACTATAAGAAAGAAAATATCAAAATCAACAAACAACTATGAACCAGAGACACTCTGTGGGGCGTGGGGGGCGGGGAAAGGAGGGGTTGGGGTCAAAATAAGGGGGTTGTAATTGTATGGGGAATATAAAAATAAAATTTAAATAAAAAATAAAAGAAGTAAATATGGAAAAAAATCATCTATCAATGTTTTTAAAGTTTAAAAACTAATGAAGATAACTATAATGAAATTCCAAATTTAATCACAAAATATTGTTATACAGCAATAATACTTAATATATATAGTTCTAATCATGTGCATATATAACTTTCTTTACCTTACATTTTTATACACATGTTTGTAATGTTAACTTTATCTATGATCATATGTACATGTACCTGTGTATGTATATTTTAATCAACAGAAAATAATATAGATGGTGTTTCATATATATATATATTTTTTTTTAAAGATTTATTTATTTATTTATTTATACAAGCACTGGGTACAGTCAGAAGCGCAGGAGGGTGAGAGAATTCACCAGAGCCAGAGCGGGGAGCAGAACAGGCAGACAAATGAAATACACTGCTGAGGGGAGCAGCAGGCGCGGCAGGAGAGGTCTGTTGCGTCATGTGGGATCCTCGTCGGCCAGGGATCGAACCCGCGCTGCAGAGGCTGTGGGCAGCTTCGCAGCCCAGTGCTCAACCACTGTGCCACCAGGGGAGGCCCTGTTTCATATATCTTAATCACATAAATATGTCTGAGGAAAACCTTTTCATATTCTTTTACATGTATCATTGGAACTTTAAAAGAGTTTTTTCAAGAATAGATATTTCCATTTAGCTCAAAGTTAGAAAAATCATAGTGATTATCATATAGTAAATGCTTAAAAAGTATTATCCAATATATTGTTGCTATTCTGATGACCATGATACTATTAGGATTTTTTGTAATATTAATGCATATCAAATTTCCCTAGGTAAAAATGGTATTCCCATGATATGGGAAATTATCAATATTTTCTTTAATATTTAAAAAAAGCTAAAATATACTAAATGAAATGGTAATAGATGAGTAAAAAAACAGAAACTTTTATAGAAAAATGGGCAAGTTTCATAACTCAAAAAACAGCATATTCAAATCGCCAATAATTGTATAAAAAGTTACTCAACTTTATTAATCAATGCAGAAGCACAAACTAAAAATACAATGCAAAACAGTTACACTAAGGTCAGAATGACCGCATGCAAGAAACACACAACACCTGCGTTAACAGCAGGAGCGAAACCACCAGAACTCACAGAGGATGTAAATTGCTATAAACTCTTCTGGAAACCGTTCAGCCTTATGTCCTAGAATGGAATTACTCATAATCTAGCTTTTCTCAAGAAAAGTGCACACACATGTTCAAAAGAATTACATGAAAGATGTTCATGGCAACTTCATACAAAGCTGCCCCCAAATGAACATCAATAGTGTGCATCAATAGTGATAAAACGTGGGTGACTTCACATACAGTGAATTCAAAGACCAAATTCATGGGCTCTCAAATATGAATGAGCCTCACTGATCGTGTTTTGAGATGGTGAGCAGAGCGTGTAACAGACTATATGTTTCCATTTACATAAATTTCATCAATAGACAAAATTTACCTACGGAGCTGGCACTGGAGGTGTGGTTTGCACGTGGGGTAGTCACAAGTTAGTCACATGGGCAGGTCTCTGGGTGCTGGTGACCTCGGCTGCTACTGGTCCCTCTGGGTCATCTCTTGGCTAGAATTCATTAAGTTGCACTTTTCCATTGGCACACTTCTTTTTGTAAATGTCTTATGGTTTATTGCAGAGTTAAAAAATTTCATGCAGCCAAGGCTGAGAAGTAAAAAGGTGAATCAGAATCATGGTAGGGAAAAGATGATCATCCTCATCGCAGTGAAGTGGAGCCACAAGGATGCAGCGATCGTCCCTTGTTGGGCACAGTGGATTTTATGTTCCTGCATTGCTACCTGTCTCTGCGCCTCTGCTCTCCGGTCTCCTTGAATGTGGGACGCAGAGGCAAGCACCTGCTCTCAGTCACTGAACATTTTCATTAATGGACATAAGACATGTAGCGTAGAAAGGAACCACAAAATCCATTCATATGCAATACTAAATGAAGGCCATTAATATAGACTGATTTGTTAGCTTGATTTGTAAATGAATGTAGAGTATGTCATACACCTGAGTGATGGGGATTTAATTATGAATACTAGTATAGCTATGAACTATAATCTGGTAGAGAAAGCAATAAAATATTTTTGAGACATAGTTGCAGGCGCATTTCCATTATCTTCCTAAATTTAAAGTGATACAGAACAGTGTGAAACATTCTTTATGTTGAATTACCAAAATAGCATTCTCTCACCTATCTTGCTAAATTGTTAACAGAATTTCTTGTAAAATGCAAATGTGCTTAAAAGCATGGTTTCAGGCTCTACTTAGAAAACAACCCTAAACACTTTCAGTTTATATTCCAAGGATGATGGCCTCTTGCCTCTGACAGCTCAGTGTACTAGGTCAGCTTTGTGAACTTCATAATTTGGGATCCTTTCAGTGCTTTTCCATTCACATCATCTGTATGATTCTTCCACCCTCTTGCTATTTAGAGTAGAGAAGCTGCAAGAAGAAATTCCAGCTGCTTTGCCCACCAGGGAAATGTCGTGCTTATGTCGATGACAGGAATGGCCTCTAATTTTTGTCCTACCCAGTTTGACAGTTTATTTTTAACATAATTTTATAGTTACATATGAAATAGCTTTCAGTATAAAAATCAAATCTAACTCCTATCTGAATTCAAATTGCAAAAATTTCACTAGAAAATCAGTGGAATAGATACAGTATGTGGGATGAATATCATTAAAAGGTGTGATTATAGAGGAAAAAGTTTGATTTAAGCAGAATGTCTGAAGCTGCAGGATTTATTGTAAATTTAAAGGGAGAAAAGAGAAATAATTCAAGTTTCAAATTAATATCCAGCTTAATCACAAAGATGTGTGGGGAAAATAAAATACTTAAGAATAACAGTGATTTAAGTGTACACTAGTGTTATAGAAATAAGTTACATAAAAGGAAGACTAATTTAGGCCACAAAGTCAACAGTAATATATTTTAATGAGCCGCTAATTGTTGATTTTAGTTACATTTATTTTAGAGATTTATAATTTAAAAACACATGACAGTTGAATACAAAAATCATTTTGACAGTATATATAATACTTAAATAACTGTTAAAATTATAATCTGGATTATTGGGGGGGGAAATTGTGTCATATGTGTATAAGAGAGGAGGGTCTTTGGATAATATAAAAGAATGTTGAAAGAGTCTATTGACGATTCTGATATCTTCCTTTGCTGTTCCATTTGGCTATTCTCTAGATGTTTTCCAGATGTCTGTTACTGCTCAGATATCAAATTATCTAATAGCTCCCCTCTCCTGAAAGATCTCTAGAGGTGTTTTTTAGAGGTTTTAATTTGATTTTTCCCTTTGTTTAAAATTGGTACTAATCTTAATTTATAAACAAATGTGCCAAGTGTGTTATATTTTCAGAGAGGGTCTCTTCTAAGTTTCTCTCTAGACATTGTGATGCCTTGAATTACTTGAGAGTCTACTTCGTAGAGAAAAGAAAAACAACCCATATACAACTTAGAGTAAGAAATTGAAAAGAGATTTTATGTAGAGTCTCTGAACATGTGAAAGAGATTCTGGTATGAGCTAAGTTAGGAAATGGTGGATTTGATCACTAAAATTTCCTTAGGAAAGGTTTCATGTGGAATTAACTTAAAAGAAGCATGCAAATTTTCGTTTGTGTATGAGAAGAAAATAGCGTAATATTTTACTATTTTTTTCATCTATTTGATTTTTAAAATAATAAAAAAGTTAATGTTTTGGTGTCATAGTATAGAAATATCACATAAGTATATGTGTACATATTAAGGATTCATTTTTAAAATGTTTTCCTTTTGTATGAACAATGAAAACATTGACAAATTGTTTCCAACCTGTCTGAAATACACTAGTAACCTCCCCTAAGTGGTCCCAATGTCCCATCCACTGTCTGCCAGATGTGAGATAACTGGTAATCATTCTATTATGATTTCCCTATAGTTGAAGATTTTCAGCAACCAATTAACATAACCCTATTTGAAAGGTATTATTCAAACTCTTTCCGCAAACAAACATGTTTTGTTTGAAATATCCTGTGTTTTCCTAGCCCTCTCAGAGTGTATTTTTAAAAGACTTATAAACTGGATGAACTTCTTCAAACTAACTGCCCAATATTCACATAGGTGTCTTTTAGACAATAAAACATTTGCCACAAACTTGCAAAAATGACGTGGCATTGAATATCATCTACTTGAATCTTGCCTGAAGAAATCCTTGGAAGACTGAAATACCACAAATTGATCACACTTCACATTTCCCAACCTTTCAAATCACACTATATCCATATACCAAAAACTTTACTGAGCACTTTTATAACCTTCTTTTTCTTGCCCCGAGCTTACAAAAACACTAATAATTCATAAGATGATGACAGGAGTAGAATGCTGTTTCACCCTGGTGGCATGAAATCAGAATTGTGTTTGGCATGAAAACTGCAGTGGGAAGTAAGCATATTCTGTACTTTGTTGAACATTTTAAAAAGAGAATTTGAAATTAGCTCTGAGCTGTGTATAGCTCAGTATTTTAAGTAGAGACTATAAAGCCATTTTAAGAGCACTATCAAACTAGTAGGTTATTTAATTTTACTTCCATGTTTCTTTCTCACTATGCATTAGGGATGATTTTGAAGACTGAGTTTAACATTTTAGCAGAAGAAATAATACATTTCCTGAGGGTGATCATTGCATTGAAATTATGGAAAAGTTGCTACCTTTTTGATGGTGTATAATGTAGATGTATCAACCTTAAGTCACTGAATTCTGATTTAAAATGTTCATGGCAAATGGTATCCTATCTTTTCAGTAAAGACTATTTTGTTCTCCAAATTCAGATAATTCTTAGCAACTTTAAGTTATTGGGATGTCTCTGTGTACAATGGTTGAAAACAGTGAGTTGGAACTATATAAATGAAAACATGGCAACCCTAAAACTTGTGATAATGGGAAGATTAAATGCTAATTTTAATTATTTGGTATTTAATCTTTTAATCATTTAATCTTTTATGTGGTGTATATTATTACTGTTATGACATAGCCAACCTTAGCAAACTATAATGTACTTTGAATATTGCCCTACATTATAAATGACTATACAATGTCCACACTCGATTTTAAAGTAAATATGCAAAATAAGGGATAGGATATATAATAAAAATGAGTATTCATGTTTAGAATTAAAAAAAAATAGTAACAGAACCAATAGAATATTCGGAACACTATAAATATTTCACTATTTGAAATGAGAAGCAAAAAGACAAACTGAAACCTCTGCAATTATTTTACATTCCCAATAAAATTACCTTTCTTTTTTTCTTGTTTTGAGATATCACTGAAAAAATGAGAGTATTTGATTAAATAGACTCACTAGTAATATGCTACCAAGATAGGAATGAATAACTAACCAAAGGGAAATACTCATGTATGTGCTAAAATGTGGTAAAATAGCTGATTTATTGTCAGAATATAAAAAGATTGTTTCAGTGAAGAAAAATTCCATTCTACAAAAAGAAGTTATTTTAAATAAAATTTTAAAGAATCATTTTAGATTTACAGAAAATATATAAAGAAAGTACCGAGAACAACTTTCTTCCCCATGCCCAGTTTTCCTGGCTAATATCTTACATTATACATTGTGATGTGTATACATTATACATTGCATTGTATAATGTCCATTGCAATGTGTATACATTGCATATACATTAGTGTATATATGTGTCACTGTGTATATATATATACACATTAGTGTATATATGTGTCATCAGTCCTGATGCATTACTTTTTTAACTAGAATGCATACTTAATTTGCATTTCCTCAGCTTTCACCATCCTTTTCCTGTTCTAACATTCCATCCAGGATACTGCATTCCATTTTGTAGTTATATCTCCTTAACCTTTTCATGACAATGTGAGTCTCCCCAAATGTTTGTATTTTATGATTTTGACTGTTGTGTGGAGTATTAGTCAATTATTATGCAGTCCATCCCCATCATGAGATGTTTTACTCATGATTACACAGCATTATGGGGTGAGCATGAGGAGATTTTTTTCCAGTCTAGAGGGGAATCAATCATAAGACTGTTTCTGGATTAATTGCTTTCTTTGTTGTTATCAATTTAATATGACCCATGGTGTTCATCAGACACTGATGTCATCAGAATCCTTGGAAGAATAGAAATATTTCATTAAATACTAAGCAATCCATTTCCATAACCCTGAGGAATATAGTGCAATGACTCCTAAGACAGGCCTCATGTCGTTATTCTTGGTTCAGACCCGGCCACACTAATATTTCAGGTTTAAATTATTATCATTACAAACTACCTATTTCTTTATATAATACTAAAATTATAGTGTTTGGGAGAAATCTTTCAAAGCACTAATTTGCTTTATTTTGTAAATTATAAAGCATTTAACAAAAAGACTTTTATCTGTGACTGTTAAGAGAAACTGAAGTAATTTATCCTGATATCTTCATTCACATAGATGTATTATACAGCCTACTTGTAATTAAAGGGAAATGATGGTACTTGAGTTGCAGTTATGGAAATTAAATGTGTTATTCTATAAGTGAAGAAATTGTTATAGTGCCTCTAATTCATGCATACACTTTGTAATGTCAGATGTAAATTTTCTAGTTTCCCAAGGGATATTATTTCACGTGCCTTCCATTAATGTTATCAGGAGTTGGATTACAAGACTTTGGTTTCATGCTCTAAAAAGGCATTTTCAATTAAGATTTTGCTGTCTGATATTGAGTATATACTTTTGACATAGAATTAATCATGGTCATTAACCCAATGGTCTCTTCCCCAGAGAAAAGATAGCCATATAGAATATTGTTCTATGTTGTATACACAGTAACAACACACTCTGGTAGCCTTCACAAACTAGGAAGGGAAAACCTATGAGTGATGGTATTGAACCCATGTAGACACCCAAGGCATGTAGGGAACTCCTTAGAAACTTTTTGGAGATGGACTGGAGAATTGTTGACGATGGCATTATTTTCGGTTGATTATTAATGCGTTTTTTCTGATCACAGCTTCAAGAGCACTTATAAGTTTGTGACCAATAATTTCAGTGTTTAGGGTAAAATAAACCCTTGTTTGAAGGACACTGGACAAATATACATAAAAATCAAGAAATTTTGGCTTCGCACAATATAGCAAGTAAACATTCCTTCATGTAGTTTATTGTCTTGCATTTGAATGTGCTCCACAACTTGAGTCAGTTTCACCACCTCTGCATTGCTATGAAATCCACCAAAAATAAATATTACCAAAAATCTATTTCATCAGGTTTTTCTGTCAAGCAAAATACATTCTTCACATAGAATTATAAACTTGACTGAATATGCAGGAGAGTCAGCCTTTCAAAAGGTCCTTTCTCCAATAATAAAAATAAAGTACACTTGTGCCATTTAGTCTGGGCTTCCTTTCATTCATCTTTTCAGGACTATAGTATCTCATTCAATTCTTTTCAAATGGTCTTTTGCTATGATTAGTGTAGCAGGTGTTTAATGAGGGGAATTTTTAAAAAAGATTTATTTATTTATGCATACACGAGCTAGAGTATAGGCCAGAGATGTGGGGGGTGAGAGGATTCACCAGAGACAGAGTGGGTGCACAACAGGCAGATCTAGTAAAATACACTGCTGAGGGGAGCAGCACGTGAGACAGGAGAGGTCTGCTGTGCCATGTGGGTAGCTCCCTGGCTGGGGATTCAACTTGTGCTCCAGTGCCTGCAGAGAGCTTCATGGTGCTGAGACTTAACTTCTGCACCACTAGGAAGGCCCCTAATAAGGGGAATTTAATGTAATAATGAACATAAAAAATACTCAGTTTTTCTACAATTGTTCCATACATTTTTGCCCTACTAAGTAGTGACCATGTAGTTTGATGATCTCTCCAGCAGCTGCATTCTCTTAACCTTAATCAGTGTTCAATATAATGGCAAAACAAATGATGTCCAAAACATCCTTGAAATGAAAGAAGTCACATCCTATTGGCGTCTAACCGGGTAACAGAGTCACCAACTCTCTGCAAATAAAAACCTTAAAGGTCAAAAATGTCTTGGCAATTTCTTTTCTTGTTCAAATTATGTTCAACTTCATCTAGTGATTTTCAAATTTGATGGCCTAAGAGTTTTGAGAAGATTATAAATAACATTTTACAAGCGCACCTAGACCAAATAAGTCAGAATCTCAATTTATTACATTAAATTCCCCTACACTAAATAATGTTAAAGTCAGGGGGTGGTGTGTTGGCTGTGGGAAGCAATGCTAATAAATTGGTTTTGCCAAATTTTGTAAAATTTAGAAAGTTTATTTCTTACTGTCTTGTACAATAGTATAATAATTCCCAACATAGCTTGTAGAAAAATAATTTTTTTCTTGAGATCTATTGTACATGTATGTGACCATTTTATGAAGTGAATATATATATATATATATATTTCTTGCAATGCTTTAATCCAATTCCCATTTTTCTTATACCCAGATTTCAGCTCAAAATAACAGTATTGCATCTTTCCCAGGATTTCTCCACATTACTAACTCTTTAATGCCTCAAGGTCGCTGACAGTGTCCAAGGAACTCAGTGTCATTGTCATTCTATGCTGGTATAATTCTGCTCTTTGACCTACAGAAACCACACATCAAAATCCATCTATTCATTAGCAGTTTCAATATACTCCAGTAAACAGATCTAGATAAGGGAGAGTTTTATTTCATAATTGTGCTCATCTATAAATCAAATTTTACCGAAAGTTTGGATAATATAGAGCTGGGAGCTATAGCTGTTCAAATAGCGTAAAACTGGGTAACAGATCACGCTGAGGTCAAGTGTCATCGGGAATTCCTGTCCACCATGTTTAGACCTAAACTTCCTACCTCATTGCTTGGTTGTGTTACCTCTGCTCTTACCTGTCTCCTCTCCTCTTGCCACAGTGAAATGGCGATTTACCCCTTATTTCTCTCCCATTGTCCTCTTATATCACATGCCCATGTGACCTCAGCTTGGAAGCAGAGGTGGGAAAACCATAGCCCTGGGACCACAACCAGCTCAGCACCTGTTTTGTTTGTCATTGCTTCAAATTCATTTAAAAAATAGCTACAGCTATTCATTCTGGTACAGCACATGACTACTTTTGTTCTAAAAATGCACTTAAAAGGTTGCAACAGAGACTATATGGATAACAGGACTGAATATTGATTCTGGCCCTTTACGTAAAAAGCGTGTTGATACCTCACTAAGGGACTTCCAGAATAGTCTGCTAAACAGACTCTCCACTCCTTAACAAGACGTATGGGCCAGATGTTGTTATAATTATTTTCCCACCCATTTCACTTTCTCTCTAGGGAAGTGTTTGCAATTCCTGAAAGCAGCATCTGTCCTCCAAATTCTCCCTCCATGTGTCTTGCGGAGTAGGGCAAAATATAAAAACTGCATTTTAAGCATCAGGTACTTTCTTCAGGCTGTCCTCTGAGGGTGATCACACCACATGCTGAATAGTCCCTAATTATGTTGACAGCTTTCTTATTTTGCATCTCAAACGTAATGTAAATAAACCCAATATGAATGAATTACTTCTTCTCTTTATCTGAAAATGGTTACAGTTAGTTCTCTTGAGACATAGTGTCTTCTTCATCACTAATCCTGAATTCCGGAAGTTTGGTCTCTAGTTCTTTACATTCTGCTCTGGGGGTTCTGACTTAAGGGGCCATCGTAGGACGAGGATGAGTTTAAAGCCTCATTTCAGATGCTTTCTCCAGTTCAGAACTTCACTCCTCCTGGAGCCGACTCAAAAGTCCCATTCGCAAATACTGTTTCCTGGCTCTGCCCCACTGCCTGGATACATAGAATTTTTAGGGTCCCATCAGGAAACCCAGTTTTCCACTCCAAATCTCTTCTGTCACAGCTGAGTTTCCCCTAACACCCAGACACTAGGTCAGGTGGAGTTCAGAGAAAATCTTCAGGTTTTGAATAACTGAAGGATGCATCAATATCCTTGGCTCAAAATTACTCCCATCAAGACTTAATTTAGACGGAGTGGGAAGGCAGCCTCTCTAACCTCCGTCTTTTCCTCACAATCAGATCCCACTTGTATGTTTTTGCAGTTCATAAATTAGAAAAGAGTGATCCTACCTTCTGACCTCTAGAGAGAAGAGAGAGACTTGGTATTCAGTTCAGTTGTCAGTGACCGATGAGTTAATCAATCAGGCCTAAGTATTGAACCCTCTATGAAACTCCAAAAGGACAGGTCACAGAAAGCCTGCAGGTGGGTGAACACATAGAGGTGCTAAGAGAGGCGCACCTGGAGAAGACACCCTCCCCCTCATAACTCACCTTAAGCATTTCTTTCATCTGATGTTCCTGAATTATATTATTTTATAATAAACCAGTGATCTAGTAATTAAAAAATAAAATAACACTATTAAGAATTCTGAAGAAGTCAATACAAATATTTTCCTAACTATCTTAATATTGAGTTCATTTCTTTTCTACAAGAATGATCTTAGCATCATGAAGCCAGTGTTCCTTAGTACTGGAATTGATTAATCCATATTCAGAGATGCTTGTCAACCAATATTAAGAAAGAGAGTGGGCCGTGAAAATAACTAATATGCACAAAGTAAATATCTCCATTTTGTAAAAGTGAGGTCATTGTTCTCAGCCCCATCTTTGTGCTAAACAGCTTCTTCAAAACTAAAAGGTGGTTTGTAGATGACTTGCTAACTCAGCACTTCTTTCTCATCTATATTCATGGGTTTTTGAGGGTCTGTGCGATAGATCTTGAAATCATGAGTCACAACCTTATTTCAGAAAGAATCTTATTTCAATCCATTGGTGAATATTGAAGTCTGAAGTGATAAAATTTAAAGGGCATGGTGGGGCATAGCATTGCTCTAAAAATATAGAGCATTTTGGACTCAGTGCTCTGTTGAGAGTCACACCGAAAAGGAATTCTAAAAGATTTACCAGTCTACACTTTTATGAATTTGAAAAGCACTTTTACAATTGATTTTTAACTTCAGGAAAACTGCCAAAATTGTATCATTTTTCCTTTTCAAAAGAAGTACAATGAGTTCCTAGCTAATTTATTTCATATATTAAGAACTAATAAAATTATAAATTGGTATGTAAATATACATGTAGTAATATATTCATGTGTGAAACTTTGTATTTTAACAAATATCTACTGACTTTCTCTATTACATTGAATTGGAAATAGTTAACCTGAATAGCCTAAAATTTAAAATATGCCATTAGTAACAAAGTAAGAATTACTATGTATAAGTACATTTAGGAAAATAATTAATAAAGATACAGTGGTCTAGATTTGTTTGATAAAAGACTTCCCATTATTACATCAAAAGCTCTATTGTATTATAAGTATTATTTGAGCATTAAAATATGGGCATTTTAAAATACAAGCCATTGCTTTTTATTGGATAAATGGTTTACGATGCCATACAGTTACGATGTTATTATCCAGTATTTAACTAACAATTTCTTATATAATCGGCCTCCCTGGTGGTACAAGGGGTTAAGACACTATATTTGAAGCTGTTTGCAGCTACTGCAGCATGAGTTCGACCCCCAGCCACGGAGCTACCCACATGGCGTGGCAGACCTCTCCTGGCTTGCCCACTGTTCCCCTCAGCAGTGTATTTCAGTCAGTCTGCCTGTTCTGCTCCCCACTCTGTCTCTGGTGGATCCCCTCACCCCCCCCACACCTCTGGCCTGTACCCCAGTTCTTATATATGCATAAATAAATAAATCTTTAAAAAAATTAACAATTTCTTTTGTAAGTTTTACACTCTATTTAAGGAAGGAATTTAAAAGCCTCAGTTTCTGTGCAGTGGACTCACATTTGCAGACATCTGAATGAAAGCTTATCAAACACCAGTCAGTTCATTAAATAAGAATTTTCAAAATGCATCATCTCTTCCTTTTATGGTGGCTGGACATTGACAGATGGACTTGATAAAATAATTTCCAAGTAACTGAAAGAATCAAATTTTCCTATGGATCCGTACCAGACACAGAAAATACAAATAGCACAAAACACATTAACAGTGTCTTGAGATTCAAAACAATGCACAAATATGCACACATTGCTGCCCTTTTATTCTAAGCTTCCTAAGCAGTCTCCTCTCCTGCTCTAGGAATATGTGCTTCTTGCACACCAAAGGCATCCTGCATGCTGCTTTCTACTCAATCCCTACATCCCATAATCATTTTTCCAATTTTGTTTGTGAACATTCAGTGTAAATAACATTGCATGGGAAAAGGAAAATAATGTCTTAGTTACATTATGAAAATAGCTTTCACCTCATTATTTTTATTGTAGTGCTGCTTAAGTGAGAGTGCATATTTGTAAAAATTCATTAAATTGTACACTTCAAAAAAAAAAAAAAACACCCAAAAAACAACATCTGCTTTTTTTAGTCCAGACATGACCACGGCTCTGCTGTTACCTGCAGCCTTTCTTTAAGAGCCTTCACTAGTCCATCGGAGGGGTTATTCATGGCCAGTGAAGTTGCATGCATAAAGATGGCACTACCCATCCGGCCCATAATGGAACATCAGAGCTAAGAGCTTCTGACAATGCCTACGATCTTGAAAATAAGACGTTAAGATCTTCTGCAACAAGAAATATGTAAAGTGCCCACTTTCCATCCATCAAGGTGAACAAAAGCCATAATATTAATCCAGTACATGTTTTTCAAGATCACGTGAGGTTATCATAGGTTGGAGTTTGCTATTCAGTGACACGTTTCTGGGACTTGGCCTTGTCATTCAGGCACATATTTGAAATGCATTAAAAAGTAAATAAATGCATAAAAGTCCTTTATAGAGCTTTGTGCCAGGCCCAATCTATGCCACCATAAGCATCCAGGTCTGCACGTCTACAGCAAGGGACTCAAATCAGATACCGGCTTCCCCTCTCGCCCCCTCCCCACCACCATGTAGTCTCTGATTCTCACAGAGCCCCTCAAAGTTCACCCACAGATAGACCTTTGCTTTGTTTCTCTTTGCATTCCCTGTACCTGGCCCTTGGACATTAGTAAATACTTATTGGTAAAAAAAAATTAAATTACAAGTAAATTGAAATAGGAGTCAGCTTTTAATTGGTGCAAAATATTATGCACAAACATTTTTCATTTTTTGCTCAAAAAGAAATACAAATAATTTGCAATCTGGACCTGAGTGTCTATAAACAATTATATCAAAATAGTTTAAATCAGTTATGGTTTTTAATGATATATCCATCATTGAATAACAGACTGTTTGAGTTACCTTTTTATATCTATTAAAATAATACAATAATATCAGGTATGATGTAGTATGCTACCATGTATAAGACTCTAGATTTTTCAATCAGAAAAAAAATGTCCATATGTAGAATAAAGACGTTTTATAGAACAATGTTGTCTGATAGGACTTTGCAATTATAGAATGTTTATAAATGATCATAAATCAGTGCGTTCTAATAGAGTAAAAGAGGCGATATGTGGTTATTAAGTAGTGAAAAACAGTTATGGCAATTAAATTACTTTCTAAATTTATAGTATTTTAATTAATATTAAATATAAGTGTACCCAGCCTTATAAAGCTACTGGCGACCAGAGCAGACTTTCTAGTCCAGGTCTAGAAAGTCAGAGAGGATACAAAATGATTCCAACCATTTAACATTTGGTATTTGGTAATTAACAAAATGTAACTAAGACATTGAAAACAGAGATCAGAGAGAAAATGAACCAAGGAAAAATAATTATGAAATAGATTAAAACAAAAGAGAAATTCCTGATTGATTGAATATCAGAAACATATTTATTGTTGTAATTATTCAGCAGGACAGTTAGGTTTCTCATTAGCTGTCTGGAAATCATCAGATACCCACTGTTCTGTAGTAAATCTGAAAACCACCAAAACAATTGAAAACAATTAATCATTTGAAGTAGATATCTCAAAAGAAGAGAAAGTTAGAGTTAGTGTTGGCCATTGTGAAAGCAAAAAATGTATGTAAATAAATGGTTTTCAACATTTAAACAAAGTCATAATCATTAACTCAGTCTATTATTTGGTCTTAATCTCAGGGATTAATTCAGTGGGATTTGTAAAACCTTCTGGATCACACAAAATCCCCTGTATGTCTTTCAGTTAGACTCATTAAATGTAAACAATAACATCTTAATTAAAACTTAAGTTTCTTCTCAAATGCAGGTCATTTTTGATCACTATAAATTTGCAAATTAGCAAGACGAAGTCTTAGAGGGAGAAAGTTCAGTTTAAGAAATAAATTTTTATCCCCCAAGTGACAGCAGTGTTTTCAAGGATTAGGCGAAGTGCTGCCTTCACCTGATTTCCTGGAAAAGCACACCCAAAATAAAACACTAATTAAAATATTTAATTCCCAGTTCAGACACTGAAGGAAAATCATAAAATCATTACCTCCCTCAAGGTAAACTATTACCTGTGGATCAAGGTCAGCTATGTCCGTCACCTGTGTGTATGCCCTGAAAACTAAGGATGGTTTTTTAAATATTTCAAATAATTTAAAATAAATCAAAAATAAAGAATAACTTTTATGGTATTCAATGTATGTAAAGTTTTAGTTTTTATGACTTTTAATAAAATTTTATACTAATGAAGCTGTGCTCATTGGTTTACGTGGTGTTAATGACCATTTTCGTGCTGCTAAGGCAAAAATCACCGTGGCAGAATCGTATGGACTGTAAAATCTAAACTACTTACTGCTTTAGAAAAACTTTGCTGATCCCAGCTTTAAAGGAGTGCCTGTGCTCCATTTCAGGCAAGGACCTGGCATAAAGTGTATTTGGAAGGTTTATAAAATTGCAGTAACTGTAGTTATTCAGACTTGTATATTTGACCGGTATTATCCCTGAAATTAATGTTGTGACCCTATCACTTATGAACAAGAGGAAAGGAAAAATGGTTTTTACTGTTGCCAAAGACAAAACTTGAACTTTTAAAACTTGCATCGATCACCATATAATTGATTGCCAATATTTAAGAACTTCTGTGACAAGAGTGGTGATATTAATTACAGTGATTTTTAAATCTGTTTTATCATAAAATGTATAAATTCATGAATATGTGGAAAACAACTAAGTGCTAGTGTTTTCCAAAATAGCAACGAGCAATGTTACAAAATCATGCATGAACAGAAGATCCATTCAAAATGAAAGATCAATAGATTTTAATGTAATGAGTGCAAAATGTTTATTGATAACTTCCAATTCCAAAGTTTAACTATTAAGATATAACCACCTGTGGGCTTGGTTGTAACAATACAGAAATATATGCATTATAATCTGAAAGGTCTATTGCTCACTTTCCAACTAAATATTTGTGTCTGGTTAGATTTTATTCATATATTTCTAGAAACAAAGTATTACAACAAATTAAATGGAGAAACACAATAATGTCTTTTTTAAATAAGATATTAAGGATATTTGTGAAAATGTTTAAAAAGTGATGTCCTCGTGATTTTTTGTTTTAATAATAGGGTAATACAGTGGGATGTATATCATTATGTGTTTTCCTTCCATGTATTTTTATTTTGTGTTTTTATCTTGATCATTTATTATGATCAGTTTTTCTCTGACATATTCTGAGACTTGAAGAGCTATTCATTTACGAGTGGGACTTCAAAGTTTTGATTTGAGTATATCAACTGCCTTCGTGATATGTCTCTATGGTTTGCTGGGTCACTGGGTTCTAGAGCCATTTATGTCAGTTTCTGGAGGTCCTTCTGCTCGGATCCCTGGGGTCTACTGGAGAACAGGGCTGAGAATCCCAACACTTGGTGTACAAGAGCTGATGTCATCTCTGCTTTTGTGTCCAGGCTCTGTCTTACGTGCTTTAGTTGATACAAGATCTGCCCTCAACATCCATTAAGCTTCCTGTCTTTTGTTGTAGTAGGAAAGGGGTCAACAGCGATGATGGAGACAAGGATTTACTAACATTAAAATTCCTCTTTATTTTAGGTAACTCCTTCTTACCTCCTTCTTGAGCTTCCTGGGGCCACTAAATCAAGCCTGGGGAAAGTCAAAATTAGTCTATTTCAACTTTCTCTTCACAAGAAATGTTGGCTCTTTTTCTGTATTACTACCCAAAGTTCATTTTTTGTCACGTGTTTAATGACTTGGTATTTTCATTTTCTGAAACCATGTGACATAATTCATGAAATAAAATCCAGGTCTGCCATCCATAGACCCTTCTCAAAAAATGGAGTGAATTGGGCCTACCTGGGCAGTTGAGTGCCGCACTGTGAAGCTGTCCGCAGCTTCTGCAGCACTGGTTCAATTCCCGGCTGACCAGGGAGATACCCACATGGCACAGCAGACCTCTCCTGTGGCGCCCGCTGCTCCCCTCAGCAGTTTATTTCAGTTCATCTGCCTGTTCTGTTCCCCGCTCTGTCTCTGGTGAATCCTCTCACCCCCTGCATCTCTGGCCTGCACCCCAGCTCTTGTATGCATAAATAAATAAATCTTTTTTTAAAAAAAGTGAAGTGAATCATTTTGTAGAGGGCGGTCCTTACGGGACAGAGTCAAGCATCTGCCTCTCCTCCCCACGGCTAACTCCTTCACAGCAATGTTTTTTCGCACCAAGAAATCCAAATGTGCGGTATCAAAATTTTCCATGACAACAGAGAAAATTTGATTATGAATACAGTGAGAGAGCAGTAAATATATTTATGAGCTTCATTATATGACAATAAATTAAGAATAATTTCCTTGTTTGCCTCTGGACGATTCATAGTCTCACATAAGCATGGATTTATGGGAACATTTTAATTAATCTAAATCCTGCCTCTCCTGTGGCTTCATTATGAAAGAAAAATAATTTTTCCATTAACAGTGTGTTCCAATGCTCATCACTGATTTTTCCAAAGTAGAAACTTTCTCTACTTCCATGTTACTCTATGGTAATGCCAAAGAGGGTGAGCGTGAAATATAACGATTCTTACTACTGAAAGGTCCATTACAATGGTCTGAAATGTGTCGATAACTTATTTATGTGAAGAATGAAGTTCTCTCATTTCTTTGGCTATTCAAGGGAAAGAGAAAGCATTTGAAAGTATAAGTAGCAAATGACTCTAAACCTTTTTGACTGAAAACTACTATTTCTTTCCCAAATCACCAGGGTTAGTCCTAGAAGGGGTTGCTGGAAGGGATTTTGCTGCTAAATTTGACCCTGAGCTCTGGGATGGTCGACATTTCCATCAAATATTGATGTATTATCAGAGATTTATTCTTACTCCAGATAACCGAGCATAATGCAGATATAAATGAAGGGAGAGTTGTGACTTTTTCTCATTCTGGGAAACAAATCATATTTTATCCTGCTGTCCAGTATAATTCATGAATGTGTAAAAGGAAAATAATATACCTGATAGAAAGGCAATAGATAGAGGCAGCAGGTAGTAGAAGCTAGAACCAAAAGGGAAAGTTAATTTTGAAATTCAACTCTTGTAAATGCAGAGTGAATATGGGAAGTCCTGTCAGTTTCTCTATCTATCTATCTAGCTATCTAGCTAGCTAGCTAGCTAGCTAGCTATCTTCTATCTTCTATCTATCATCTATCCATATATCTATAGAGAGAGAATATATACTAAGAGAGAATATATACTAAATATATACATTATAAATGTATTGAGAATATGTATATTATATAATAGGAAGAAGAACAAGGGGGGGCAGGAGGCAGAGAGGGAGATTGCCTGTAACTCACTAGCTCACACCATTTGCTGCAGCACTCAGTGAAAGTACAGTAGTGATTTGCCAAGAGTCACATTTGAAAAAAAATTATAAATCATTAACTTTTCAAATATTATAATATTATCTAAAGTTTATCACTGAATCAGATTATTTTATATATTTTCTATCCTTTTGACGAAAGGAAGTTTGGGGGCATTAATTGTGCACTGCTTTTTAAGGTGTATGATCCCCAAAGTTGCAACGCTTCTCGCTAACACCCTTTCTTCCTTGAGGGTCTATCTCTGTTGCTTGCAGTTTATAGCGGGAGAACAATCTCTCCAGTTCTGTCTGTTTTGGCTTTTCTTTTGGACAACAGCAGGCCCTGTCCTGCTTCCTCACTCACACCTGTCTCAGGGACACTGAACTAAAATTTAGTGGTTAAAAGAGATGAAAAGTGGGCCTCCCTGGTGGTGTAAGAGGTAAAGTCTCAGCACTGACAAGCTAAAGGCAGCCACTGCAGTATGAGCTCGATCCCTGGCGAGGGAAATGATCCACATGGTGCAGCAGGCCTCTCCTGTCTCACCTGATACTCCCCTCAGCAGTGTATTTCAGTCACTCCACCTGTTCTGCTCCCCACCCTGTCTCTGGTGAATCCTCTCACCCTCCCGCACTTCTGACTGTACCCAGTGCTTGTATAAATAAATAAATAAATCTTTTAAAAAAAGGGTAAATAATTACACATCAGGAATTCAGTTATTTCTAATTATTGTCTGTAATGTCAATGTTTTCCTATTTTAGCAAGAAGCAGGTCAGACTTTCATGTAAACTCATCACAGAGTATCATCAAGTTTCTGGTTTACTAAGAATTTCCTTTTGTTCTCATGAAATTACATGTTGATTTGTTTTAACACAAGTTTAAAGTATTTTGAGATCAACAGGTCTTTTAGTCTATTTAGCCTTAATAAATATTACAAATTAGAGTATAATAGCTCATAACTTTGAATCACATTTGCATACATGGAGAAATGCCACTTGCTCTTGATCTATAGTATTATCCAAATACAACTTGAATAATATACTAATTTATTCAAGATTTTTGCATGCATATTTTAATGTGTTAATAGCATGTTATTTTCAAATGTCAAAAACCAGATATGACCCTAATGTCCCTCACTGTTGGATATATAAATAAATTGCTTTTTATTTCTACAATGTAAGGCTGCACAGAATGAAAATAAGCAAAGCACTAACTAAAAATCATGACATTTAGAAAAAGAAATCAGATGCAAAAATCATTTTACATAATTCCACAAACTATTGATATCTTGTTTTTTTTTTTTTAATGGAGGGACATTTGGCTTACATTGTTGTTGGTGTTTTAGAAGTATAGGATCCCTCACTTAGGTTTCGCCACCATACTCAGCTGCCACCAAATCCTCACAGTCCATTTCCATAGTCCATTGTTCTCCGCACCCCCTCCTGCCTCACTTCTTTCAACAATAGATTTCTTAAACAAGCCAAGTCACAGGGTTTAGGGGTGTTAACGAATGCATGCTTAGTTGGTAATATAAATAAATGGAAAGCAATGAAGTGATTGATTATCATAAAAATTCAGCCAAATGTGATGTGGCTCATAAAGGATTCTGAGTGTTTTATTCCTTCTTTAGTCGATGATTCCACCTATTTTCACTTATAATAATGCACTGACCTGTTTTATTCTATGATCATTTGTGTATTTGAGTAGCATTGCACAATGAATTAAATGCAAGTGTTGGTCATACTTATCAAAAAATAAACTTTATGAAAAGTACCTATTACACTGAGAAAATACCAAGTAACCTAAGAAGCTTAAGAGTAGTATGAGCTGGTATATTATGGGAAAATTCTGCTTCATTCACATTTAACATGAAAAAATCATTTAAGAAATAGTTAAGGGTGTGGAGTGATTTGAACTAAATGTATCCAGAACATAATTGAGCTTCCAAAAGGAAAAAATGTCATCAAAATGACTAGGAGTTATAATATTTCATAAAGTGTCAACTGCAATTGAGTGGAAATAGTCATCTTTTCCTCCCCATTCTACTTTCTACTAACTTATAATGCAAAAAGAAAAAAATTCCACTACTAACAAGGAAATCAGCTACTGTAAATTTGTTCTGTAAATTGATGAAGCTTAGTCTCTAGGTTCCTTTTCTTTCTAATAATAGTACAGCATGCTTTTGAATATTTTATCTTAATTATAGTGTGCAAAATGTTGTGATATACAGGCCTTGTAAGTGAATAATTTATAGAGAGAACTGTTTAATGCATCCCATTTCCAGAAAATCTACCTAGAAGGAATTTTTAATTAAATGGAAAATATTGCATGTGCAACAGTTCAATTCAGCAAGAAATTTTGTGTTCTCAAGATTTCCTAATCCAGGATATTGATCAATGTTACTTAATTATAAAACAAAGTTATTGGATGAAATGTAACCTAATCCTCTATGTGCATAATTAAAATGCTCAAATGTTTTGATAATCATGTAAGCATTTTGATCTACTTCGTGTAAATTGTCATTACTGCCTAATTGATAATCCCATAATGATGAAGCTTGAGATTATTAAAATATGAGGATTTGCAATGATAGGATTAAGGACAGAATTGGCCTTTAGTGGCATACTTAATATTGGATGTACACTTGTTGATTTTTAGTGATTCACACCTCCAATTTATATAATATTATAATGCAATGTTATAGCAATGAAAAATTATGAAGGAAAATATCATGGTTTGTGACTATAAATCATTTACATTTAACTCGTTTCTTTTTTTGGTCTTAGAATAATGGTTTCAAAAGATCATATTTATTCACTTATCAAATACTTTGAGATTCACACATTCTTTCTTTTTCAAAGTATAGTATTAGATGTTTTCTTACTGTGAGGATTATAGCTCTGTGAGCCTGTGTTCTCATTTTACTGAATTTAAATGTCCGAGGGACACCTGTGCTTCAAGTTCTCAATAGTCCTCTGTTTCAGAATGGTTTTTGAAAGGGACACCCAAGCCTGCAGTGAAAATCTGAGGAAGGCGCTTCTCCAGTCAGGTGGATTTGCCACCTCTGCTCCCACAGACCTCACGTGTAGGAGGGTGAGTTCTGCCATTGCCATCCCAGACAATTGAGCTCTGAATGCTGTGTGACAGCGGGGTGATCCCTATGTTCTCCAGAGGGGCAGATTGCTGAGAGGGGCCCCTTCCAAGAAGAAAAGGCCCATGTGAAGTGTGATCACTTCCCTGGCCTGACTCTTCAGGAAACTGAAGCTGTGTGCATGGTGATAAATTAGAGGGCATTCTTCAGGACTGCTGAAAAGCTGGAACACTTTCCCTAGTTTACCCCTCAGTGGGATACTGTATGGGGAGTCCCTTCTCTCCTTGGGGACATTCCTGGTTCCATCAGCTCCTTGGCATACCCCCCCAGATCAAGGACAAAGGCGCCCCAGCAGGCCATGCATTGCTAGGTCACGGGAGGTGAGTCTGGACTCCTGCCATGTGTGCCTGGGCTCTTGAGCCCTTAGAGGGTCCCCACCATCATAGCTGGGTTTCCTCTTTCCTGTTCGTTTTGATCTATAACCTTTAACGAGGGTTCCCCCCCAGGGAGAGCGCCTTGATTGCTTGAATGCCTTCCTGGTGCACAGGGCAGAGTTGCTGAACTCCCGTCTGCTTTACGCCAGAATTCTTTCCAGTGGGACCTCAGAGATCCCTGCAGGGGAAATATCTATATAAAAACTGAAGTTCATTTTTACCAACTGGTGGGAGAAAAGATATGCCAGACTCTGCCTGCCTTCTCTAGAACTAAAAAATAAATGTGGTCTACCAGGCAAGGTCCTTTATCCTCTGCCCTCCTCCTGGATTTTGTCACCAGGAGCCGTTGCCATGGCGGCCCAGTTATGACAAATTGAGTGTAAATCCTGTGATTGTTTCCTATCTGTTGCTTCTGTCCAAGTGTGAGAAAGAAGCAGCTCTTCTTCCCCCATCTTTTTAAAGGTTAGATTGTTACTTCTCTGGGATCAGGAAATACCTTTCCTTCTGCTACAGATGCAGCTATGCTGTTTTAACAGAGAAATCCAAGGCAACACCTGTATTTTTCAGGTGAAGTTAGCATATATGCGTGTATCTTTGTTACTCCGACCTTAGACATATGGTCCACAGCTTGTTTGCCCAAATAGTGACAGTCTGTTTGACCCCATATGATCGTCACTCCCAGAGAAGGGAGGTAGGATTTCTGGGACTCAAAAAAAGTTCAAAATGATTTTAACTTTTATTTATTTAAGATTTTATTTATTTTTGCTTAGAAGAACTGGGGTGTAGGCCAGAGATGTGGGGGCTAGAGGGCTCACCAGAGACAGAGTGGGGAGCAGAACAGGCAGAGCTACTGAAATCCACTGCTCAGGGGAGAAGTGGGGAGACAGGAGAGGTCTGCTGACCCATGTGGGTAGCTCCCTGGCCAGGGATTGAACTCAGGCATCCACAGTGGGTCTTTGTGATGATAGTACTGAAACTTAACCACTAGGGCAGCAAAGAGGCCCCCGATTTCAACTTTTAGAAACCTCTGTCATAGAGACTTAATTTCAGAACATCTCATTTAAATCTAGTCGGGATGATATAAATTTTTCTAAAAATCAGGACCAAGTAAATTACTTGAAAATGAAATTTAGAAATCCTGTGCATGGGACCCACTTCATCTGCAGCATATCCAAAAGGGAAGTAGGGAAGGCTCTTTTACCACTTCAGCTACAGCTGTGTTTTTTCAAGCTCTAAATATTAATTGCAAAGTGTGTTTCCCTGTAGCCCACTCTTAATTCCACCTGGAAAAGATGTTTATTTATTTAATATTTTTGCCTTTCTCATAAATATCATCATGCTGTAAATCTCGACTCTCCCAAATGACTAAGGGTTTAATGAAACCAACTATTTGAAATGGCTCCGTTTTATTTACGACTTCATTTGTATAATTTCTGGGTGCTTTTCTGACGATATATTTTATGCGAATGAATTTATATGAAAAAGTCATTTTAGATTTAGGAGAAGTGCAGAGTGCAGAGAGTTCCCACAGATATTACACCTCGTTTCTGCTGTCGTCTGCTTCTTACTTTGCTGTGTCATTTGTCAGAGCCAGGTGGAGAACTGATATGGGCCCCGAAGCCAAACTCCAGCTTACCTGGATTTTCACTCAGTGACCCCTAATGTCCTTTGTTTCAAGATCTTTCCCAGGAAAGTTCTTTATGTTTAGGCCTCGTGTCACCCCTGTCTCCTCTGGTCCGGATATTTATCAGACTTTCTGTTCTCGGAAATCATCTACATAATTTTGAGAAGCACTGACAGTTTATGGAAAGTCCCTCAGTTTTGGTTTGTTTATCACATGGTTAGACTAAGATTAATGTCTTTTGGGAGGAAAACTATCGAGGTGAATTTCTTCTCATCAATTGAATGTTGTTTTTTTAATATTCAGTAAGATATTATGAAAATTAGAGTTTAACATTGACAGATGTGGACTGGAAAATATGGCAACTCAAAATTCTGAAATTATGTCTCTACCTGAATATATTATATATATTCATATATATTATATGACATATATTTCTATAGACATATAATAGTGGATTAAGTTAAAAAATGATAGTATCAGAAGAACCTAGTTAATTAGTAATAATGGGAAGCCCAATATGTTTATTCAAGTCAATATAAAAAAACGTAATTATTAATTTGAGGTCAGAGGTCTCCACTGAATGTATGAATTAGGAATATAAGACATTTGAGTATTTATTAATATATTTCACAGATCTCTAAAAGAAGAACATTACAAAGCCCTTTTGTCTTTATAAACAAGCTGAATAGTCATTTATAATTTTAAGAGTAAATGTATCAGTTTAACCTCTATTAAAAGTGTAATTAGCTATTTAATAAAATGAATTTAAAGTGCACAATTTTAATAGTTATAGGACACAATCCCTAGTATCATTCTGTGAATTTCAATTTCCCTAAAAAACACCTTCATGTAAATAACTTAGATGAGGTAGTTTAACAATATCAAATAGGTTAACCATACTTCCCAAGATACTGAATGTTCTCATTTCACCAATTTATCAGCCCTCACTCAAAGATGCAGAACTGTTTTGAAATTTCTGCATGGAAAGGAAATTATATTCCAGATTCTTTTCAAGAGTGTTTAGCTAGCATGGGAACTATGATAGCCCAGTATGGGAATTCATTGGCTTGAACAGAGAAGAAAGATTAAAAGAGAAGATTCAATTGAATAATATGAAAAAGAAACTGCAGGAGAGAATGTTAGAGAAGCCCATAGGCCCCTCAGCTCATGTGACTATGGGCCAATCAGTGAATACCTGCACCTTAATTAGCTGCCTTCTGTTTACTCAAGGTGACTAAAGGGGACCCATGTCAGTAATGCAAAGTCATGAAACAAAATCTGACAAAAGTATGCTTACCCCAAAATATGCTTTAAAGCTCTTCAAATCCAGCATTACTCAAAAGTTACATCTTTTTTTTTTCTGGCACATCTTTTTCTCTGACCATGTTATCCTTAAATGGAAAGCAGGTCAGCTACAATAATGATTCTGTGTAATCTTCCAAAGCCTCAAAGTGATTCCCAACAATTTACTCCTTTATTTGTTCATATGATTTTAACCCTGTGAGTATGTTGAGGTCTATTGTGTATAAATACAGCATCTTATATGAACACAAGGGTATCTATTTACATTGACATATATAATTTACTTTATTGTCTAGTCCATGTACACCTAAAACAGAAATTTAAGAAATTCAGAGAATGGTAAAGATGTGTATGTGTGTGTGTATGTGTGTGTGTATGTGTGCGTGTGTGTGTGTGTGTGTAAGAGAGAAAGCACTTTCAAGAGAGAACTCAAGATAAACATCTCACTCTATAACCATTTCATCTATGGTAAAAGAAAACCCATCAGATAACTAATTAAGATAGATCAGGGACTACTTAACTGGAGCTTGAAATCAGGGGTTTAATGTGGACCTTAGTCTGTTCTTAGTAGTGAGGAGAATAGAAAAGACTGTTGCCTTCATGGGATTTGTATATCAGCAAGAAAAACAGAATTATGCAGATGGTCTAGGCTGTTTGGGAAACACATTATTCAAAGCATTTTATGATAAACAAATTAATATCATTGACAATATTTTGTATAACCTGAAACTTTATTTTAACATAGTCATTGGAACATGAATTGTTTTTATTTTTGCGATTTAGCTAAGTGAAGCTATTTCAACAGTCTATCATTTCTATTTCAACAGTCTATTCATTTCTATTTCAACAGTCTATCATTTTCTTTACAGACATACAAAACCCACTGAATTAAGCAAAGTGTCTTGTCAGGAAAAAATTATAAAATTCACCCAAAAATAGATGCCTGGATCAAGAAGATGTGGTACATATACACCATGGAATATTACTCAGCATTCAAAAAAGATAAGCACATGCAATTTGCAGCAACATGGATGGCGCTGGAAGGGATCATGCTCAGCGAAATAAGCCAAAAAGAAAAAGAAAAATACCGGATGGTCTCACTCATAGCAGGAATCTAGAAAACTTAAATAAGGGACCAGGAAAATGAATAACTATAAGAAAGTGAAAATCAGAATCAACAAAAAACTATGAACCAGAGACACTTTTTGGGGGGTGGGGGGCGGGAGGGGAGGGATTGGGATCAGAAAGGGGGGGTTGCAACTGTATGGGGAATATAAAAATAATATTTATTATTAAAAAAAATAAAATATGCACAACACAGTAAAAAAAAAAAGAAAAAAATTTATAAAATTCAGGGTAATCACAAATTTACTTTGTTAAAGCACTTTGTTGTATAAGAAAATATGTAAATATATAAAAATCCTCTACTTTTATAAAATATGTAACGCTCAATTTAAAAACTATTAAACTGTTAGAACTTTATAATATAATTTCTTTATGTTCTCATATTACCTACATAGAAATATTCACTTGCCATTCAGAAACAAGAGGGTTGAGGAACTCTTCTGTAAAGTAGGTAATTTCTGAAGGAAGTTAATGAACATAAACTTTGCTACAATCATGTCAGCTTTCTACTGCTAGAGAAAAGTGCTAAAAAGCACTACTGGCAAAGAAAATCCATTAGAAACCATCCTGGATTTGCAAATTGGGACATTAGGTGTTTTATTATTATCATTGGCTAATTTCCTGGTGTGTATTGACAATTGAGATATAATAAAATGTTCATGAATGCATGACCTACATTTTTATGAAACATGTTTCCCAATACTTGAGAAATCTCAAAGAAAAGCATAAAAAATTGAAAAATGAGATTTTACTACATGTTTTGAAATGTGTGCATAATACCCAGGCAAATTAATTCTTCCAATACCTGTTCACTGCTTTTTTTCCCTAACTTCTTTATTTACCCATTTAATACCCTGTTTGATGGAAATACCACTTAACATGTCCTTTGAGCATAAGAAATGTGCCCAGCATTTGGAAACTGAAATCAACACATAATTATCGTTTCATTCAACAAGGCAGAGAAAATTTTGACTAAGCAACCAAGACACAGTTAAGCCACCTAGATAAAAGAACAACTGAGAGATTAAGACTTCAAAAAACATTTTTCAAAATAATTTGGGTAAATCAAAATGCTGGCCAATGGCTTTTAGTAACTGATTCACAGAATTTTATACACATGCGCTGTGCCCACATCCGTGCACTCAAACTACCTACACATATAACATTAGAATAAATAAATGCTTGAGGTGAGAGGTAAAGCACCTTACAAATATGGTATTACCTGTGTTCTGAAAATGTTCTTCGCTGGTGTCACTTATATTTGGAATACAGAAAAGCCAAACAAAGGATCAAAGACAGGGCCTCCCTGGTGGCTCAAGTGGTTAAGATGCAACATATGAAGCTATCCACAGCCACTGGGAGTTTGATCCCAGGCCAGGGAGCTACCCATATGGTGCAGCAGACCTCTCCTGACTCACCCACCGCTCCCCTCAGCAGTGTATTTCAGTCATTCTGCCAAAAAAAAAAAAAAAAAAGGATCAAAGATAAACTGTAAAACCTGTCCTTGAAAACTGACCATGGAGCTGAGACATCTAGATAGGGAGTGGGAGCAGGCGACAGGGAGGGATGAGCAGGGACAGCAGGTGGACCGTGGCCGAGGACTACGGGGTATTCCATGCTGTGCTGTTAAAACACTAACAAAGGTGTAAAGTAATGGGTACCTCAATAACAATAATTTTTTTAAAAAAAGAACTACTAACATACAAAGAATGTAAGGCTGATGGGGGAGACAAGCATTGAGAGATTTCCAGAAAGAAAGATCTTGGTGTTGCTTTTTTAAAAATTTATTTATTTATGTATATATTACATCATTTTTCACTTCTGTACAATATTTGCTTTCTCCTCTCAGGTGTAGTCCTCACAAAATTCCCACCACCAAGTCACCCGTGCACCATCACCATAGTCCCTTGTGCTCTTCCCACCCCTGTTTCTATCCCTCTCCCTCGCTTTCCCTCAAAATGTCTTTGATTGATAATTTCCTGTTAATTGCTTTTTTATTATTATTATTATTTTTCCTTATCCTTTATTCGGTTCCCCTATATTTCTCCTATAAGTGAAACCATCTCATGTTAATCTTTTTTCCTTCTGACTTATTTCACTGAGCATAATCCCTTCCAGCTCCATCCAAGTTGCTGTGAATGGCATGAGTTTATCTTTTTTGATTGCTTAGTTTTGAAATTATTTTCAAATAATTGCTAAAGCAAGGGAAATGTGCACCTCCTTTTGCATGATTTGCGGTGGGGTGTCTAACACTGCCTCTGATAGTCTTCCACGAACTTGGCCAACTAAGTACTTAGTATTATAAGAAGTTGGATGAAATACATAAGTAGTCATTGCAGACATGTTTTAAAAGGTGACTTTTCTAGACCATTAATGACGCTGATTAATTCCAGGAACTGCAGTTATTAGTATGTGTCTTGTGGCAAAGGTGAAATTTTCTGAGTTGATGGTAGTGATGGATTTAAGAATGGTATTAGAAAACAGTGAACTTCAAGGCAGGCATACTTAATTAAAAAAATGCCTCAACAATACATATGCTTATATAATGTAATAGCACATTTTCACTTTTGCAGAGTTAAATTTATCACTGGATATATTTGAACATTTAGAGAATGTGCTATCTAAGGCTAGTGAGGGAGAAGACGTGTGTATAATACTTTTTAATTCCATAAAGGTCATATCTTAGTAGTATTAATTATTTTGCATTTTTAAGTATAAATTTAAAATTTTATTTTTGCTGCTTGTGAAGACGTCCTTATATGTTCACTCTTCTCAAGAGTTTTAAATAACATACAAATTAAAAATGAATTTTCCTGCTTTCTTTTCATAAATATGTTATATTCTGTCATCTCCACTTGTAATGCAAACAATTAAACAACAAGAACTGTGAACTGGCTTATTGGACACCATTTTTGTGTGCTTTTTCAAAAGTAATGAGCACCTTGATGAAAATTATCAACAAATCTGATGAACTATGAAATGTTTGACAACAGAGGACATTTTAATCTATTCGTATAGATTAGGTTGAGATAAACAAAACAAACAAAATGTGACCCCTTCTGGAGCACTAAAAATGACCAAGATTTAGTTCTTGCTCATAGTAGGTGACCAGGAACCCGCCTGGCCATTCCACCATGTCAGGTTGTTACACAAATGCCAAGTTGTGCAGAGAGCCTCGGAACCAACATGCTGGCTCTTAATATTAAACATCTTAATCTTAAAAATATTTTTGCCAAGATAGCACGTGGCACATAGGCCAACTCATAGTTACATACACAGTCTACATCTTCTGGGGGCGAGACACAGGGCCACACGTGACTGCAGTAGCAATCGTCTCCAGTATCTGATGCAATCTCACCCCTTAGGGTTTGAATATATTTTTGCATATTTTCCCACATAGAACATACCAAGGAAAAAGAGCTCAAAGCCTCATTCCATATGCAATGGAATGAATTGTCCCCCCACACCAATTTATAGCTTGAAACATATTGCACAAGGTGATGGCATTAAAAAAGAGACTTTGGGGAGTGGCTTAGAGCACCAGTGTGGAGACATCAAGAATAGGATTAGTTCCCTAGTAATGAGGTCCAAGGATGCTGCCTTAGCATTTTAATCCTGTGGGGTCACAGGTTGCAAAGCATGTCTGTGAACCAGGAAGCTGCTCTCAGCAGACACTGAATCTCTGGCCCCTTGATATTGCACATGTTACCCTCCAAGACTGTGAGAAATAATTTCTGCTGTTTATAATTTCACTCAGTCCATGGTGTTAGGAGGTACACACAATATTTTTAGGATATTAATAACACTATGCATAATATCACAATGATGGACAGATGTCATTATTCATTTATCCAAACCCACCGGATATTCACCAGGAGTGAGGCCTAAGGTGAGCTGTGGACTTTGGGTAGTATGATGAATCCAAGTCTGACAAATGTACTGTTCTGGTGTCAGATTTTATTTTATTTTTTTAAAGATTTATTTATTTTTATACAAAAACTGGGGTACAGGCCAGAGGCATGGGAGGGTGAGAGGATTCACCAGAGCCAGAGTGGGGAGCAGAACAGGCAGACTGACGAAACACACTGCTGATGGGAGCAGTGGGCACGACAGGAGAGGTCTGCTGCACCATGTGGGATTCTCTCTAGCCGGCGGGAATCAAACCCGCACCACAGAGGCTGAGGACAGCTTCACAGCGTGGTGCTCAACCCACTGCGCCACTGGGGAGGCCCAGGTGCCAGATTTTAATAGTAAGTCAGGCTGTGCTTCCTTGAGATGAGGGACTTCTCTGTATTTGTCCTTCCAATTTTCCAAAAATAGTTTTACTTGCAGCTACTATAAATACTTAGTGTTATTTAAAACAATTTAGAGAGGAGTGATAGAAATTGAATGTCACCATCTTTCAAACTTTTTTGAAGCAATGAATGCAAACAGTAGTCATCCATGCCACATCACCCAATTACCTCGGGCAGAATCTCTTGCTTGTGCTCTCAGAGGGCACATCGCAGCTGAGGAGCACTTCTACTGAAGATGGGAACTGAATCAAATTAGGTGTCTGGATGTAACTACCAGGAAAAATAATTGGGAGAGTGTAAACAATACCCACAAACAGATCCTGATGCCCCTGGGAGTGCATTTTGCAGAATCCAAAATATGATATAATTTGCATTGCAAATGTGCTATTTCATTAATAAAATTAATTATAAGTCCCAAGGAAGTGAGGCTAGGTGAGAAGGAACCTATAGGAAGATATAAACAACACGCTGTTCACATACTGTATGTGCTTTGAATAAATCAACTGATTTTTTTAATGCAGGAGGAAGTTGAAAAATTTTGAACACTTTCTGGACTGAATAACATGTTTTGATTCTTGCTAATTTTTAGGGAGGATAATGGTTTGTGGATATGCTTACAAATAGGTGTTATTTTTGAAAAATGCACAATGAAGTGTTACCATAGAAATAATGATTCTTGCGATTGATTTTAAAATAATTGTGAATGAGTGGCACGTGTCAGACAGGAATAGTTATGTGCTGGTGTCTGTTGAATTAAAGCACATTATATTCTTATCTTTACTATATTGCATATATAGGAAATTTTCCATAATATTTAAAATACTATTTTATTTTTTTAAGTAATTAACTCACTCCTGAAAATGACACAAAATAATTTAAATGTATTTTTTCATGAGATTATTTTTTTTTCATGAGATTATTTCACACTTGATTTATGTTTTCGAAACATTTGAGGTGATTTGGATATAACCTTGAATACATGAACCTCCTTGAAAAATTTGAGGTATATTTTATTTTTTACTTGATGATGCATAAACTGAGAATAAAACATGTATTTCAGAGGTAACCTCAGTCTGAACCAGAATGCGTGGACCACTACTGTAGGTTCCCATCCATCTCCCTCATTTTCAATTAGCGATTGTGCAATCAATGCTGAAACACTAATTCCAAGCAAGAAAGTTAAAAAAAATCACCACTTGTAACAAACTTCAATCCTTTGCTATTGATCATGTTTTCAAAGAAATGCAGATTGCTCAGATTTCAGCAGACAATTCTACCAGATCGCTCAATTACAGAAACATAATGGTAGGTTGCTGCCTTGAGAAAACACTGGAATTTTACATGTGGTCTGGACGTAGCAGAGTGATAAATATTTTCAGTACACTGTGCTTGCTCTGAAAACACCAAAAGTGATGTAGCAAATATTGTAATGTTTAGATCATACTCAATGCAGAATACTAATAAAACTGTAAACTATAATATGTAGACCCCTGGAATATGAAATTACATTTTTGGGGGAAAAATAAGAAAAAATCTTTAATTGTCTTACATTTGGATTATTGTGCATTAGTAAAACTAAATAATCACATCATGTTCTTTAGTTTTGTCCTAATAAAGAGGGTTCTGAATTGAAATAATGAAATAATGAATGGATTTCTATTAGAATTCCTAGGCTTTAATTACTTGTAGTGACTAAAAGTAGTAATCAATAGTTTGATTACTACCTGTTATAAATCATGCCTCAATAGGAAAATAAGGAGTCTTGTTGAATAAAAAATTTTAATTTAGTTTGCAATCTCAAGCAGTGACTGATTGGGTCATTATAACAATCTATCATTATTATCGTACTGTAAATTTAAATAGATTCAGTACAGATTATTTGTGTATTTAAATTTCAAAATGACCAAACAGCTTATCATGTATCTAAGAGGTTCAGCTAATACAGTAACCACATAAGATATCTAATAAGATATCTTCAATTCACTGGAATCTTGAAATCATAAAAACCTATTTCCAGAATGTTTATATCTTGCGTGAACTGCATATTCTCACAGACCCAAGATAATAATAATAAAATAGCCCCGAACCAATACAATTTCCCTTTATTGATTTAATTGTTGGACCAGAGACTGTCAGCACCACATGCAAACCACGGGTTCTAACATTCTAGAGATCCCTGTTCAATTGCCAGTGGTCGGCACCTGTGTATCCTTGCCTGAGCCCTTTCTGTCAGCTGGTGATGCTCAGACTTCATGTAGCAGACCATGGTGCTGGGAAACTGACCATCAACACAGCCCCACTCGGGCAGCCATCAGACAATGCCTGACAGAGCTAATGAATAAATAATTTTGTCTTAGGTGGGGATTTCTCTTAAGCAAGTGTTTTTATACTGGGTGTAGAAGTTCTTTACTGGAATTAAACTCCAGCTACTCACAAAGATATTTCATTGGTAATACATAATTCATTGCAGGCTGTCTGGTCTTTTTCTTACTTCCCTATTTTATACTAGTGATTCCTGGGTTTGAAATCTAAATAAATAACATACTTGAAACCTGATTTTGGTTTAGCTTCAACGAAGACACCTGTAAGAGACTGTGTCCTCCGAAGCAGATCCACAGAATGGAATCCTGGCCTTGACTGTTAAACTGGCCAGGCAGGGAGGGAGGAGCAAGTTGCAGAGTAATGGAAGGAGGGAAAGCAGTAGAGAGGAAAAAAATGGGGAAGCAGGAAGGAATAGAGAGATGCCCTATCCTAGGAGACTAAGGTTTGCCCCTGAAGAAACAGTGTCTAAGCAGAGAACCCCTGCAGTTTTCTAAGCACAGATCTGCTAAAACACAAAGCTGATCTAAGCAAAACTAGCACACCTTTTACCCACTCTGAGGGACTTCTGCTCTGCCTCTTGTAGCATAGATTGATCATATCTCAAATGTAATCCCATCAACAGTCATCAGTGAAAGTGTACCTGAAATGCTAAAATACAGCTACGATTCACATTCTTAGGGCAATTTTACTAATAATGAAAATACATATTAAAAATTGGAGTGAAAAACATAGAGCTTCCATAGGATCCAGCAATTCCACTCCTAGGTATTTACCCAAAGGACACAGAAACATCCATTCCAAAGAGCACCTGCACCCCTGTGTTTATAGCAGCACTATTTACAGTAGCTAAGCTTTGGAAACAGCCCAAATGCCCAAAAATAGATGATGGATCAAGAAGATGTGGTTCATATACACCATGGAATATTACTCAGCATTCAAAAAGATAAACACATGCAATTTGCAGCAACATGGATGGCGCTGGAAGGGGTCATGCTCAGCGAAATCAGCCAGAAAGAAAAAGAAAAATCCCGGATGGTCTCACTCATAGCAGGAATCTAGAAAACCTAAATAAGAGACCAGGAAAATGAATAACTATAAGAAAGTGAAAATCAAAATCAACAAAAAACTATGAACCAGAGACACTCTATGAGGGGTGGGGGCAGGGAGGGGAGGGGTTGGGGTCAAAATAAGGGGGTTGCAATTGTATGGGGAATATAAAAATAAAATTTAAATTAAAAAAATTGGAGTGAAGCTGTATCAGAGAATGGTATTTATTTTCAGTGGGAAATCCCCCACTGATTTCTACCAAAAATTGAAAATGGCCTTATTGAGTAACATTGTGTGTGCTCCACTATATGACTAAATCAACATTTATAAAAAAGGTATATTTTTCCGATGTTATCATACCCACATGTGGGCAGTTAAGTGATTTAAATTTAAAAAAAATCAAGAACTGAAGAAATGATAATAAAATAGTTTGGCAGGATTTAATACTTTACCTTACTTTCTAAAGTTGTTCTCTATTTCTTCAAGGAGCAGTTAAACAGATGCTATATTTTATCTTTGGGGCAAAGTTTGCCTGAGACACATACCAACATCTGTCATATATGTGTTTCCCATGGAAATATACCCACTGCTCTGTTTATAAATTCTGTTGTATTTATATGTGCTTCCGAGTGAAAAAAGGGGAAAAAATGAATCACCTAATTATATTATGCCATTCATTCTTTCATACTTTTTTCTAATTTGTTGATGTCCCTGTATTTTATTTCATTTTCTCTAGTTCTTTCCCCATATATGACAACATACAGTTTTCCGGGATTCTAAGTTTCAGTTTTCTCGCTATTCCTTGTATTTATATGTATCAGAGCAGGTTGAAACAACTTACTTCAACTATAAATGAACTAAATGTGTTTTGGTAATATGTTGAAGCTTTTTTTTTTTAGATTTGTTACTTTATTTTTTATTTAAAATATTTTCAAATCTAAAAAAAGCTGCAGAGTAGTACAATAAAAATAAATGAAACTTTTCTAAGCTTCACAAATATCTTTTTCCTGTTTTTCCCATTTAGCCACAAAACTGCATACATTATTGCTGTTATTATCACTGTTTACGATGAAACAACTGAAGCTCTGTGATAGAAGACATAATTCTTCACCCCTAAATACTTTGCAGAATTATCTTAAGACTAAAGGCTATCAAACACTGGAAATTTAGCAAGGATGCAATATCTCTAACTTATGCAAACTCATGTTTAAACTAAGTTAGTTTTCTTGATAAAACCCTTCATAGCAATTTTCCCCAAATTGAATTCGAAATAGGGATTTTTGCCTTTAGTCATATTGACCTTTTAGCAGATTTTTTTTTTCTATAAAAGCTTCTCAATCTTTCACAACACTGATATTTTTGAAATGTAAAGGTCAGGAGTTTTGTAAAGGGTCCTCCAAGATGTGTTGGCCACGGTATGGCATCATAACGTGGTCCAGCTAAGGACGTTTGGCAGGGATCTCACCTATAGAAGGTTGTGCCATTTTCAGAGGAGGTGTCAATCCTTAATTAAACAATATGAAGCCATGGAGATTCTTTAGAAGTATTTTTCATAGGTTTCTTAATCTTAGCACATTAGCTCGTATCTGGTCTTTAGGCTGGAAACTATTTTCAATGACAGATTATATATATTTTCGTCGATAGCTCAGTTAGTTAACTCAGTGTTCTTGTGGATTGTTTGAATGATGACCATCTGCTCTTGATGATTTTGTGGCAATCTGATTTATGGATATAGTTCATCATCTCTACCTTAAAAAGACTGTCGACAATAAAGCTTTATCTCCTGTTACTTAACAAAAGCAACTACCAGGGTACAAATGAATGTCAATTCAGAGCAGCTATGAGTCTTTATTGAAATTTCAGTTTCCAGAATTTACATGGCAATTTAACAAAATGAGCCTAACATCATTAATGGGAGATTTTTCTTCTGGTTACCTTCATTTCAAAGTACTTTTTCTCAGTACACACTTTCACCTTGATATCAGAGATGATTGGGAAGAGGGTGGCAGAATGACTCTGAGTTCATGACATATTAATATCTCAGGCTGCGATCATTCTGCTTTCCACTCTCTCTGGACCCTCTAAATGCCCAACATGCTGTCCTCATTTGCTAGCCTTCTATTTTGTTGTCCTGCTCCCGAATCCTAGCATGCCTGACTTTCACATGTTCTTTACCTTTATGATCAAACATGTCAACAGCCACGAGTGATCAGACTAATGTCCAAAGTTATTGATTCTGTGACTTTGAAATGACACTGAATTTAGATGTTATTCTTTTATGATGTCAACACAAAGATATTTGAGGGTAATTATTCTCCACTGTGAAATAGAAAGATAGTTATCAATGTAATGTATAACTATTTTAAAAGTTAACACTTTTTACTGAGATACAATTGACAGATAAGATTGCATATTTAAGGTGCAGATATTGTTGATTTGATGCAGTTCTACATTGTAGTATGATTACCACTGTAGCACTAACTCCTCCATTGTGTCACATAATTATCATCCTCCCTTTGCTGTGAGAACATTTAAAATCTAGTCTCTTAGCAACTTTGAAATATAGCATGCCATATTGTTGGTTTTAATCACATTGCCAGGATTACATCTGCACAACTTGCTCATCTTCTAAACCCTTTGACCCACATCTCCCCCAACTATCTACCTCCCAGGACTTGAGAATAATTATTCTCTCTTTCTCTAAAAGTTTTCATCATTTAGATTCCATATATGAATGAAATCACCAGTATTTGATAATCTCTGACCTATCTCACTAGGCATAATGCCCTCAAGTTGCATCCATGTTATCAAAAATAACAGTGTTTCCTTTTTTCTCATGTATGCATATATGTATGGCTATAGTACATTATTATTTTAACTCTGGTTGATTACAGTCTTCAGCCAGGATAACTATTTTCTTTTTTTTTTAAAGATTTATTTATTTATGCATACAAGAACGGGGATACAGGCCAGAGGTGTGGGGGTGAGAGGATTCATCAGAGACAGAGTGGGAAGCAGAACAGGCAGATCTACTGAACTACACTGCTGAGGGGAGCAGCGGGTGAGACAGGAGAGGTCTGCCCCACCAGGTGGGTTGCTCTGAGGCGGGTGGGGTTTGAAATGTCACTGCAGAGACTGCGGGCATCTCCACAATGCTGCGCTCAACCGCCTGCGCCACCAGGGAGGCCCAGGATAACTATTTTCAATGACAGATTATACATACTTTGTCAGTCATTCAGTGAATTCAATGAAAATTCCTGCAGAATGCTTGAATGATCTGGTCTTGGTGAGACATAAATGCAGATATAGACCCAGAAATAGGAGTAAGTGGTAAAAAGATAAAAAGACATTTCCCTTTATTTTTTAGGATTTATTGTGATGTGTCTTGGCATAGATTTATTTGACATTAACCTGTTTGGAGTGCTTCAGTTTCTTTAATCTGTAGAATTATACCTTTTGCCAAAATTGTTTTCAGCTTCATTTTAATAATTATACAATCTCATTTTTCTCTCTTTTAAGGACTTTGTTGGCATGAGAGTTTGAGATTTTGGTGTAGCCCAGTGATTGCTGAGCCTCTTTATTTTGCATGTTCAAATTATGTAAAATATATTTACATAATTATGCAGCAGATATACCTAATCTGTTCAGATTAGGTATTTTCTATTATTCTGTCCTCAGATTCACTGATGCTTTTCTTTATTTTTCTCCACAATGCTGTTTTTTTATTTGCTTGTTTGTTTGTTTTAAAATTTTGCTCTTGCTGGCAGGTATCATGCTCAGCGAAATAAGCCAGAAAGAAAAAGAAAAATACCGGATGGTCTCACTCATAGCAGGAATCTAGAAAACTGAAATAAGGGACCAGGAAAAAGAATAACTATAAGAAAGAAAATATCAAAATCAACAAACAACTATGAACCAGAGACACTCTAGGGGGGGTGGGGGCGGGGAAAGGAGGGATTGGGGTCAAAATAAGGGGGTTGTAATTGTATGGGAATATAAAAATAAAATTTAAATAAAAAATGATTAAATAAAAAATAGAAAAAAATAAAATAAAATTCTGCTCTTGGATTACTCAGTCTCTAATGTTTAACGCTATTTTTCATATCTTGTATTTCTTTGAAAATCTTTCAACTATTTTTTTGATATATGTTTCTAGGTTTGCATTTGTTTTTAGTATGTTATTCCTAATTGCATTATTTTTTATAATGTCTGCTTTAAAGTCCTTGTCATGTCATTTAAGCTTCTCTGTGATATTATTGTTGGCTCATTGTCATTCCAATTGAGAGCTTCCTGGTTCTTAGAGATGAGTGATTTCTGATTGAAATCTGGGCAATTTGGATTACTGTAAAACTCTGGTTCTTATTTATTGCTATATTATTTTTAAGCTATATACATGAAAATGTATCAATATCTGATATCATGTATAGGTTCTTCTTTAGTGCATAGAGTGATTTATTTAATATATATTTTTATTTTTAATGTTTTCATTTTTAAAGAACAATATATTCAATTTGATAAGAAAGTTGATATATTAAAGTGTGTTTTTCACTGTTAAAAGAAATAGAAGAAGACACAAAGAAATGGAGAGATATCCCCTGCTCATGGATTGGAAGAATAAACATTATTAAAATGGCCATCCTTCCAAAAGCAATATACAGATTCAATGCTATTCCAATCAAAATTTCAATGTCATTCTTCAAAGAAATAGAACAATTATTGATGAAATTCATATGGAATCACAAAAAACCCCGAATAGCCAAAGCTCTCCTGAAAAAAAAAGAAGGGAATGGAGGCATCACACTCCCAGACTTCAAACTATACTACAAAGCCATAATCATCAAAACTGCATGGTATTGGAACAAGAACAGACATACAGACCAATGGAATCGAATAGAAAATCCAGAGATAAACCCACAGATTTATGGTCAACTAATCTTTGACAAAGGAGCAAAGACTATGCATTGGAGCAAAGAAAGTTTGTTCAATAAATGGTGTTGGGAAAACTGGGTCGCTACATGCAAAAGAATGAAGCTTGACCACTACCTCACACCATACACAAAAATCAACTCAAAATGGATTAAAGAATTAGACATAAGACCTGAAACCATAAAATACATAGAAGGAAATATAGGCGAAACACTACGTGATTTGCACATCAAAGACATCTTTACAGACACATCACCCAAAGCAGTGATAGTGAAGGCGAAGATAAACAGCTGGGACTACATCAAATTAAAGAGCTTCTGCACAGCAAAAGAGACAATAACAAAAACAAAGAGAAACCCCACCAACTGGGAGAACATTTTTGCACCCAACACTAATGATAAAGGGCTGATCACAAAAATCTGCAAAGAGCTGATGAGACTCAACAACAACAAAGAAAATAATCCAGTCAAAAAATGGGCAGAAGAGCTAAAAAGAAACTTCTCTGAAGAGGAAATGCAAATGGCCAACAGACATATGAAAAAATGTTCAACATCACTTGTCATCAGGGAAATGCAAATCAAAACTACCATAAGATACCATCTTACACCAGTGAGAATGGCACATATTAAAAAAACTAGCAACAACAAATGTTGGCGAGGGTGTGGAGAAAAAGGAACTCTTCTGCACTGTTGGTGGGAGTGCAAACTGGTCCAACCACTGTGGAAAGCTGTGTGGAGATTTCTGGACCTACTAAACATAGAGCTTCCATATGATCCAGCAATTCCACTCCTAGGTATTTACCCAAAGGACACAGAAACATCAATTCCAAAGAACACCTGCACCCCTATGTTTATAGCAGCACTGTTTACAATAGCTAAGCTTTGGAAACAACCCAAATGCCCAAAAATCGATGACTGGATCAAGAAGATGTGGTACATATATACCATGGAATATTACTCAGCATTCAAAAAAGATAAACACATGCAATTTGCAGCAACATGGATGGCGCTGGAAGGGATCATGCTCAGCGAAATAAGCCAAAAAGAAAAAGAAAAATACCGGATGGTCTCACTCATAGCAGGAATCTAGAAAACTTAAATAAGGGACCAGGAAAATGAATAACTATAAGAAAGTGAAAATCAAAATCAACAAAAAACTATGAACCAGAGACACTTTTAGGGGGGCAGGGGTGGGAGGGGAGGGATTGGGGTCAGAATGGGGGCGCTGCAATTGTATGGGGAATATAACAATAAAATTTATTATCTAAAAAAAAAAAATAAATAAAAAAATAAAGTGTGTTTTTATTAGTTTTCATGCATTAAATCTATGTTGATTTTTTTTTGAGTCGTAACTTGAAACCTTGTTTATGAAGCAAAACAGAATGAAAATTTTCCTAATGGAATGTAAATTGTTATTTCATTATGCCAACTGAGTAACTTTTATAAAACTTATTCACAAAGAAATGAATATCTCATCTCACAAGAATTTCAAAACTTATTGAAATTCAATGGGAGAATGATTTACTTTTACTATTGGAATTTACATAACCACTTAGTATAATTACTTTTACTCTTTTGTAATGTCTATAAAGGAAATAAATCAGCTTTTATTTTCATACCAAAGGAACACCTAGACAACATATGATTTCATTTATTCACCCACTAACAGTGGTGACAAAAGGTCACTTGGAAATAATATACTAGATTATCACTTTTTCTAATGTAACATTATTATGTAAAACAAATTTAAGCAAAAAGTTTGGAGTGCATTCTAAGATGTAATAATGAGAAGAATTATAATGGGGAAGATGGCTTTGGAATGTACACTGAACTCGAAAACTGTCCATTTCCTCTAGCTCACAAATCTTTAACAAAGATTTCATGTATTTTACATACTTTTGAAAACAAAATTTTGTTTGGGGATATTTACCATTTTTCATAGCTGAATTACAAATATTACATATTTTTGAGTATAGAATTAGCATATTTTATATTAATATTCTCCAACTGATAGTTATTCTTTTTATGACTCACACAATTTGGAATATTTTAATATATTTCAATATTCAATTTTAATATATTTAATATATTGAATATATTTAATATATTTAATATATTCAATATTCAATTTTAATATATTTCAATATTCAATATTAATATATTTCAATATATTAAATATATTTCAATATTTCTACATTTTCTTAGATAATTTTCAGAAGGCTAAGTGGCTAGTTTAATGCTTGAAGACTTTAAGAGTCTTCATATAAAAAACTGCACTGTAAGCAAACCCTTGTGTCAATAACAGTTTTCATATTATTTTAAATGGTGATAAAATCCATTTTCAGAGAAAATAAGGATACATTAACCCAGTCTGAACAGTTTGACACATGCTATTGAATGTTAAGACAGTATTAACATATATTACATATTACTGATAATTTTGTGATAATCTAGAAGCAAACATATTGTGTTAAGTTTTATGAGTATTTAAGAATCCTTAAGAAATGGAATTATTTTTTCAGCATTAACTCCAGGATATATTGATCATAATTAAAAATAAACAAAATATTAATTAATCATTGACATTAGGATGTCAGCATGATAATTTTCAATGATTTGATAATGCTGATTAGCATTTTGACCATTTTCTTCTGCAAATGCTCATGTCCTAGGAAAGAAAGACTTAGTCACAGACAGTAGTTTCCTTTCTCTTTCCTAGGGACTCTGAAGGTAGTGATTGACTCAAGCAGATAAACCTCTTGTAAATATGCTAATCATATTTGCTATAGGGATAAGTCCGCAGAGTTTTTATCTTCAAAATAAGGAATTAAACAGGTCATCTCCAGTCTGTTTAAATAGTTATACTTAATATGTCTGCAATTCCCTGGTTTATCGAGCACGTCTAGTGGATTGGCTCATACAGAATGAACGGGGCCTTGGGATACTGAAAATACTGTGTTTGTTAATCATGCACTGTTTGCAAGAATGCATTAATTTTATAAAATTTTGGCCAACTGTGCATTTTAGTTTGTATTATATTCTTCTTGTGAGGTATACATGAATAACAATAGGTTTATTTAAAAGGGAAGACCTTTGACTTTTCTGAGAGATTTTGTTGCTGTTGGTCTCTTTTGATCTTTGTGCTTGCCTTCACATATCTTGTTTATCTGTCCACTCTCTCCTTTTTTTTTATGTTTTATTTATGCATACAAGAGCTGGGGTGTAGGCCAGAGAGGCAGTGGGGGTGAGAGGATTCACCAGAGACAGAGTTGGGAGCAGAACAGGCAGATCAATTGAAATACACTGCTGAGGGGAGCAGCAGGGAGACAGAAGAGGTCTGCTGCGCCCTGTGGGTCAGCTCCCTGGCAGAGATAGAACTCAGGCCTTAGTGGTGATAGCTCTGAGACTTAACCCCTAGGCCACCCAAGGAGGCTCTATCTGTCCACTCTTTCAATAAACTCTATTCACTACCTACAGTGTCTTCCAGGCTCTTGTCAAAAGCCAGGAACATGGAATAGGTATACACTGCTGCTCTGGTCCTGATATTCTGTTGGAGACAAATAATAAAGTCAAATAAATGAATATAATTTGTCAATGTAAAGTAAGTTCTGGTTTTCAAGGAATGCCTGTAGGCATTTAGCAGAGTAGTCTGCCACTGACCTCCCTGGAACGTGGTCTTGGTTATGAATCTTTACTCAGCTACGTGAAAGGCTGGGAAAGGAATTTTAAGTAACTATATTTTTTTTTTTTTATAAATTTTATTGTTATATTCCCCATACAATTGCAGCCCCCCATTCTGACCCCAATCCCTCCCCTCCCGCCCCCGCCCCCCTAAAAGTGTCTCTGGTTCATAGTTTTTTGTTGATTTTGATTTTCACTTTCTTATAGTTATTCATTTTCCTGGTCCATTATTTAAGTTTTCTAGATTCCTGCTATGAGTGAGACCATCCGGTATTTTTCTTTTTCTTTTTGGCTTATTTCGCTGAGCATGATCCCTTCCAGCGCCATCCATGTTGCAGCAAATTGCATGTGTTTATCTTTTTTGAATGCTGAGTAATATTCCATGGTATATATGTACCACATCTTCTTGATCCAGTCATCTATTTTTGGGCATTTGGGTTGTTTCCAAAGCTTAGCTATTGTAAACAGTGCTGCTATAAACATAGGGGTGCAGGTGTTCTTTGGAATTGATGTTTCTGTGTCCTTTGGGTACATACCTAGGAGTGGAATTGCTGGGTCATATGGAAGCTCTATGTTTAGTAGGTCCAGAAATCTCCACACAGCTTTCCACAGTGGTTGGACCAGTTTGCACTCCCACCAACAGTGCAGAAGAGTTCCTTTTTCTCCACACCCTCGCCAACATTTGTTGTTGCTAGTTTTTTTAATATGTGCCATTCTCACTGGTGTAAGATGGTATCTCATGGTAGTTTTGATTTGCATTTCCCTGATGACAAGTGATGTTGAACATTTTTTCATATGCCTGTTGGCCATTTGCATTTCCTCTTCAGAGTTAAGTAACTATATTTTATGGTGGTTTGTTATCCTAATTTATTTAATAAGTAGATGATGCAACAATATCTCCTAGAGTTAATGCTATCATTAAGTAACAAAAATCTGAGTTCATTGGAAAGAGCTAATTGGTTTTGTTAAATGATTCATAGCAGGTAGCACCCCATCTTGCAAGGAAATGCACTGTCCCGGGAAAGGAATTTTAAAATGAATAGCCCCTGAAATGAGAAATACCTGAGCAGGGGGTTGGGATAGTAAAAAGTCAGCATGACCGAACAGTGGTGACATTTCTGAGAAATAAGGTTGACAGGGATGGATGCGCAGGGGTTCCCCTGGCCTCCTGAAAATGTTGCCTGTATCGCCAAGGGGTCAAACCACGGATAGTGGACACTGTTTATGAAAACACTTTGCACTCAAAACCCTGCCTCCATTTCTCTGGGTTATAATCCCCAGAGGAGAGCAAGATTTTCAGGAATGTTGCTCCTATGAAAATAACTACTCTCCCAGTAGATGTTTATCATACCAAGCATCCACACTTCACAAGAGAGCCACAAGACTTTGGAGTTCATTGGTGGTCTCCAAAAAAAAATAAATAAAATGCTCAGTAAGTGGGAAAGAGCTGGGGTGAGGATAGCTTTACCCCAAGCTCTCCATTAAAACTGCTGCTTGGAACTCCAGTGCAAATCAGAAAAGTCCTAAATGGGGAAAAATGCCTATATAACAAAACCATTAAGTAGGAGACTTGGGCTCCAGTGGATGAGCAGGAGAGATTCCATGTGTTGTGCATTTAATCAGATTCAGGATGATTAGCTACAATCATGAAGCCATAACTAGCTTTGCAGATTATGGTGTTGAATTTTTTTATAACACTAAAGAGAAAGAAAAATCACTTTTGTTTCTTTATCAGTGTTAAAGGCATTATTTTGGCCTGTTTGGGGAGAGGATGTTTGTAAATAGACCATTCCAAGATATTTAATCTTCATTTCTATAACATGGAAATCATTCTAAGACAATCCCATGGAACTAAGTGTCTGTGCTTAGTACAAAACTCCTGCTGAGATTAGATAAACCCTGAGCATAACACATTACCCTTAATTAATGCAAAAGTATAGAACGTGATGATAAAATACATAATATACATTTTTAATGCACATAAAATATCTGTGTGTACACATACATAAGCATATATACATGTCTTTAGCCCCTTATAAAAATATGTGCTCATGTTCTCTAATGAAAAATGCTCAACGATCTCAGGCTATGGCTATCAATGCCCTCGTATTTCCTGCAAACTCTTAAAAAAGCTAAGAATAAGTATAGTATAACTCAAAGAGTCCAGTCAACTAAACTTCTTTCTCTTGTATGCATTTTTTTCTTGTCTTTTTAAACTAGTCTTCTACAAATTCTACAGTCAAAATTTGTAATTTAGATATTCATGGATATTATATGAGTGTATGCTGCTACTCCCTGCACTATAATCTAGCTGCATTTTATGTATTAATAAATCATTTGCCCTTGTTAACTTGTCCTCCACCAGCAGGGCGCTGTACATGCAAGTGTGCCCTCCTTCAAGAGCTACTGTACAGCCCTCAACAGTTTCTCAGGACAAGAACACAGCAGTCAAGTAACAAACTCATTTAACATGAGGATACAACATTGACAGGGATACATTGTATCAAGGCAGCTGTTCCCCAAATATTTTAAAACACTACACTTTTTCATAAATACTTACTATGGATAAATTAAATTGGTCAGAGAGCATGGGATAATCTCCAGTGTTACTTAGCTTTCATTATTGCTGACTTTCTGGAAGCACATCCTGGCCTAGTAATTGGAATAATGAAATATGAAATGATACTTGTTGGTGCAAAACATAAAGATGACTCTCACTAAGACAAGGATGGACTATTAATTATTTTCTAATCCTTTTCCCACTGAGATGATAAATGGCATCTGTAAGAGAGGAGAAAACCTGAATTATTAATTGTGAAAGAAAAGGGAGTTAGTTATTGAGTAAATTATCATAGAAACATTGGAAATTGACTCAAAATGAAGGTGGACCACCTAACAATGATTTTCTGAATATGAGGAAATTTTGTCAAAGATTCCCATGCAAAAGCAGTTAACTCAGAACGTCCAGAGCTAGGAGAAAAGACCCAGAGCTGGACTTGATTGGATGAGTGCCTGTGGTATCTCCAGGAAGATACCCTGGGTTCAGTGGGGGTTGCTCGTGGAACATAGAAAGTGGAACCCTGGGGAGGGTGGGTGTTTCACTTGGAGATCAGCACAGAATGCCGGTCCACCCAAGCTAATCCTGCTGGAACACAAGGTCTTCAACAGAGAAAGGCCCATCATGACAGAGACAACCCTCCTTTCTACCAGACAGAGGGACACAGGAAACCCTGTAATCTCCCACATGGGACTATGGATTAGACGCCAACACACAGCAAGGAGGTGTGCTTTGATTACTAGTAACTGATCGCCTTAGAGCGTGCTCTTTGGATATAAATTAATAAGAAAAATACAGAGATAGAATCATCTCTGTAATTTTATGACTGACATTTTATTGACTAATATTCAGAGTCCAGCCGCTGGAATGAGTGGTCTGCCTACCTTATGTCTTACCTCATTTAATCCTCACAAATCCACTGGGGGCGCCCTACTTCTAATGTGAGAAAACAGATTTAGACAGGCACATATGGCCAAAGATGACCGACCAACTGGGAAAATGAAGACAGGACTCAAACTTTGCAATGTCTGAATCCAAAGCCAAGAGGATAATCAACTATGTTGTGTTGCCCAGAATTCTGTCACCAATATATCAGATAAAAATCACATGAAAAAAGACAAATAGTGAGTAAAAATTTCAATGCTTTGTGATGAAAAAAAGCTAAGCAGCATCTTGATAAACAGAATCCTTCCCTCCATGAAACAAGGGAGATGCCTAGGAGGCCTCACCACCAGGAAGTGTTTGAATATTTCATTATGTTAGTGTTTAAAATAAATAAATAAATAAAACATTTTTACTCACTATGCTGATAAATACATGATAAAACTAGCTAAATAAATAAAGCTCAGATAAATGAGTCATAAAGGTATTTATATAATATGATTTGAAATATAAACCAACAAAAATGTCCATATTGAAAATAGATGCAGAAACATGAAGTTAGTTGTCACAAATGTAGCTGTTTTTCAAAAATTAATTTTTATTCTTTGACTTAAGCTACACATGTTCGGCAAAAGTGTGATATAGATGAAAATAATCTACTTTAAAAACCCTAAGAAATTCATTAGAATACCTGGTTTTCAGTAACATATTAAGTAGATAAGCAAAAAATCAATGGCTTGACTATGGAGCAGAAATTACCTATTGGGAAATATAATGAAAAGAAAACCCCAGTTACAGAAGCTATAAATGTTTAAATTATGTAGACATAGACTTCATGAGGAGTTAGGAAAGTTCCTGTTCAGAAAATAATAAAAGTTTCATTCTCAAATAGGAATGAATGGTAATAAACCATACAAGTCAGACCTACATAATAAATAAGTGTAATATTACCCCAAAGCAAAACATCAGTGTTGTTGGGATGGGAAATTGGCAGATCAATTTTACATTTCAAAGGGAAGACTAAATATAGGGGATTATAAAAAAATATTTCTAAAGATGCTTAATTCTGCTATATCCCGTCTCTGGTACAAAACTACAGTAGTTAATGGTAGTATTTTTCCTCAAAAACACAATGACTAGGTAAAAATAAAAGAATGTATATCAAGAGACAGCTATGTATATAGGTTTTTATTGCATGAAGAACATATTTTCAAATTAGTCAGAAAAATGATGTGAACTTTTATAAAGGTAGAAGAAAATTTCATGTCTCCACTAAATTTCAAGTAATTTAGTTTTTAAAACCAGACTATCTAAAAATAATTAGCTGTAGCACACACAAGAATAATATCAAATTGGTTGTGTAAGAAATGGCTTTTCTGTTACAAAAAGGATAGAACCTGTGATAATAAAGCATTTGCTGAATAAAATGCATAAAATTATAAATGTGCATATGGTAAATCACACTATATTGAACTATTAAAGTTAGATAACTGGAAAATTCACATAAATATTTGAAAGAATATTTCAAAGCAGAAACTAAGACTAGTTAATGGGAAGAAAAGTTTATTAAATGCTGCAGTAGGAGGCAGTGAAAAGCAGGAGTTTTTATTGAACAAGAACTAGTGTGGAAAGTTACTGGGAGAATTAATTGGCACCCCAGAGGGGAGGGTGGTGATTCATTATGTCAGGTTTCAACATTTTTGTTAATTTGTGACCAGCCAGCTCCTTTTGAGAGAATCCTTGCAATGCTAGGCAACCATCTGCTCCTTGGTATTTATTGTTCCTCAAAATGTGTAACAATTATTTACCTTTCTCAGTTTTCAACCTGGCCTTCTCTGAAGTTCGAGTTGCAAGAGGAAGAGTAAAGCTTCTCCAAAATGTTTAAATTTGTGGCTAACAGAAAACCAAATTAAATTGGCTGAAGCAATAAAAAATTCTATCTCCGATGATAACACTGAATTAATGGTACTCAAAACAGGACTGCAGGAAGACAGAGCGTCTCAATATGCTCCATTAATTGCTTTCTAGTTGTGTCATCAGCCCCAACCTCTATGCTTGTGGGCTCCATTCTCAGACAGACAGCTACATCGCTGTCAACAGCTGCAGTGATGACATGTTTCATAGTCATATCTGGACAGATGAGAATGGCATACGTGATCCTCAGGTTAATGAATATAATTCCCACGGTCTCCTCAACTTGACCATTGTCTCCTCTACACCATTCATCCCACCTCTACACCATTCATCCCACCTCCTCTGCTCCAGCTGGTGAGTATAATGACTAATAAACTCCTGTGGCTCTCACCCACTCTACAATGGCTGGAGAAGTTCATCTCCATAACCCTGGAGCTGGAAACCCTACTTCAAATACAGGGTGAATAGGCAGTGATCAAAATATTCCCCAGCCACTCCAGTCCTTTGCTCAAAGCTCTTTATCTAATGTGCTACAATTAACTCCACTTAGATGTCTAATAAGCATCTCAGATTAAAATTGAGATACAATAGTCCCAGCTCTTGAATAGACCTTGCTTGTTGTACAAACTCACTATGAATAATATGAATGAATGGAAATGTGGTTAAGCAGGGGAATCTATTATTTACATGTCCTCGCATGTATTTAAATCTCACATGTAAATTTAAATACAACTCATATGTTTGCAAGGATTCCAGGTTTTCTCTTTTTAACTATGAGCCAATATAGTTCAACATGGATATAGATGTGAATATTTGTGTAATATATGTGCACCTACAAATCTATATGTATCTACACAGATGTACATATCTTTCTAGTATTTGGAATTCAGATTCCTTATTTTTTCACTTTAAAATAAGGGATTTTGAGGCAATCATACAGTATGAGCATTTTCCTTGACATTTCTTTTTCAGTGTTGACTATGGTTCAAATAGGCTCAGGTTGGTCACATATTCTGGGGAACCATGTACAACTTGAGGGGCTTCAGCTTACATCCATAATTAACACAGACAAATGTATTTGTTATATCATCTACTTGCAGGAGACAATAGGTGTCCAGAGTTAGGAAAAGGTTTTTTGTAATTCACGCAAATGTAGATTTGGGCTGGATTTTATTTCACTGGATTTTACTAGAAATTAAAAGTAGTATATATATATATGTGTGTGTGTGTGTGTGTGTATCATATATGTATATACAATTGTTAATATACGTATGTACTTACATGTATTCTAAAAATAGAATATTTGCAATGAATAATATTTAATGATATTGAAATGCATTTTCTATGTTGGTAAATGGGTATATATAACTTATTTTTTTAAAGATTTTTTTATTTATTTATGCATAGAACAACTGGGGTGTAGGCAAGAGGTGCAGGGGGTGGCTGGAGGGTACCAGAGACAGAGTGGGGAGCAGAACAGGCAGAACTACTGAAATACACTGCTGAGGGGAGCAGTGGGATAGGTCTGCTACACCTTATGTAGGTTAGCTTCCTGGCTGGGGATGGAACTTAGGCCTTAGCCTTGATAGTGCTGAGGCTTATCCCTATACCAGAAGGGATGCCCCCATATAACATAATTTATAGATATATAGTAAAAAATATAGACTCAGTTATTAGCAGTATCATCCATTGGCCTCCCCGGTGGCACAGCAGTTGAGCGCTGGGTTGCGAAGTAGCCTGCAGCCTCTGCAGCGCCTGTTCGATCCCCAGCCACTGGGAGAGGATCCCACCATGCGTGCAGACCTCTCCTGCCGCCCGCTGCTCCCCTCAGTAGTGTACTTCATCAGTCTGCCTGCTCTGCTCTCCCCTCTGGCTCTGGTGAATTCTCTCACCCTCCTGTGCTTCTGACTGTACCCAGTGCTTGTATAAATAAATTAATTAATTAATTTTTCAAAAAGAGTATCATCCATTATAATACAGAATTTGTAAAATTTTTCTATTGCTCTTCTATTTAAAACAGTATTTTAGCTGTAGCTGACTAAAGCTGACCTCTGACCTACAGAGTTAAGTCTATTTTTATTACTTACTTATTAATCATTTTCTAAATGTCCAATTTGCCCATAGTAATCATATACCAGTCTTCTAATATTAGTAAATATTAAGTTGAGTAATATTATAAGTACCAATAATTACAATATACTATTTATGATAATTACAAAATTTAAAGACTTATTATTTGGCTATTCAGACTAGTTAATATACAACATAAATGACAGCTTTCTAAATCTTTTGAGATATAATTCAATAATTCATTAGAAAGCCATTCCTCTAGCCAAAAAAAGAAAAACAATAAATAATCATTTATTTGTAATGCTTAGTCCCTTTGGTTCTTAAAAATCTTTATATCCACACCTCATGATGATAGTTATGTTTTGCATACAATTGGAATTCATTTTCATGTGCTAAATGCACTTCATTTACTTTTTAAAAGTCACTCCAGTATGGATTAGCAGTGTTGGAAAGAGAAGCAGACATTGAGAAATGTTAGCTCAGAAGTGTTAATCTGTCTGAGAGCTCATGAATGTGTTCCTCACACAGAGCTTATCAGACAAACATTAGTTCATTCAGTGAAAATGACATTTCATTTAAATGTGATCTATTCACTACCTAACCTTTTTGAGCATCTATTTTATCAGAATAAAATGGTAATTGTTGATCCTACTTCAAGCATTTGTTGCTACAACAAAAGACCCATTGAACCATCATTGTTTAATCTCTATCATGCCAATCACACACCATAAAGAACATGGCATGACCCTTCCTTCTATTTCCCTCTTTTCATTTCTGGATAGATTGCAAAGAGAAATTCAAGCAGACTATAATGTTCTGTAATGTCATTAGACTATTCTATTAACTTCTTTTTTTACCAAAAGACATTAGTCCTGTCTTTTCTAAGCCTACTCATCAATAGTATGCAATTTACCCTACAAGAAGAGTATCCCACATAGCAACCAATTTTAATTAAGTAATGTATAAAATGTTAGTCTCAAGGGCCTCCCTGTTGGTGCAGGCGGTTGAGTGCCGCACTGTGAAGCTGTCTGCAGCCTCTGCAGCGCTGGTTCGATCCAGGCTGGCTGGCAAGGGTCCCACATGGCACAGCAGACCTCTCCTGCCTCGCCCGCTGCTCCCCTCAGCAGTGTATTTCATCAGTCTGCCTGTTCTGTTCCCTGCTCTGTCTCTGGTGAATCCTCTCACCCCCACACCTCTGGCCTGCACCCCAGCTCTTGTATAAATAAATATTTTAAAAAAATATTAGTCTCAAAATTACAAGTTGAAGGAGACTAGGATTAGTCTTTAGGCTGTGCCTTTTCTTCCCCATCATGCTGCATGAATTCATAATGGCCATCATATTGTTTCCGTCGGAAGAGCTACTCCTTATTTTCCCCTGACATCCTGCTCTCTGCACTGAACAATCAACTTAGCACATACTTTGTTATCACCTGGGAGCTACTGTGCCACCACAAACCTGACCATGAACTGACACCCTCCGCAAAACTGACTCACCACCTAGAATGGCCCCAAAGCTATTTGACATGATAGTAAATATCTCAAATGTATTCCTGTGTGCTTGTCCCTATAACTTGTTTGACTTCAATATTCCAAAAATATTTGAAACTCCCAGCAGCATACCCATTCTAGGCCCACTTCTTTCATGCCATAGCTTGCCTGTAATTTCTTCCCCATTCCTGAAACACTCTCATGATGGACCTGCCTAAATTATCACCTAATTGTATATCATTTCAGAATAGATCTACAGAGCAATAATAATAAAAGCAGAAAGACTAGAAAATGATGACTGCTTTTATGCTTTCCCTCCCACATCCCTGCTCGAGCTTTTTAAATGCTCCTCTCCCACCAAAAATAGAAGTCTTTTAATTATGATAACAATGAAAACTGACTCACAGTGTTCACAAAAGTATTGCCCTTTAAACATGATTTCCATCCCATTTTTACTCGTGTTTTTGAGAATGAATAGTTATTTTCTGTTTCTCATTCACATTTAAAAGTGTTTCTTTGTTGACTTAAAACATATTTATTGTGGCCAATACTCTTATGTTGCATATGCTATAACTTGAAAAATATACAGATACATAAGGAAACAATATAGCTATGACAGTCATTATAATAGAAAAATAAATATTAAAAATAATCTGATTTCAAGAACTGAATTTATAGCCATAATAATAAAAAATCACATATATCCATACTTTTGAGAAAATTCTTGAGTTTTATTTTAATATCTAACAGCCTCAACTCCACCATGAAATTTCCAAATTAATATTTTTGCTCATATTTTTCTTTAAGTTTTAAAATCCTAGTATAAACAGGAAAATAATAAAGACCTAACAATAGAATCACTGTCATCATGAGATGAATTTGACAGCTGTGATTGCGTCTCTCTTCCTACATGTAACTGTCTTCTATGGGGTAAGTATGCAGAAAAGGATAGATTCTCCACCTTGGCTCTATTTCACTTGAAGGTAATAGATTATTTCAAATATTGTGTGACAAGTCCCTTTACTCGGTCATTTGAAATGATGGTGGAGTATCATTTAAGTAGATGCAATATCTACGACATTACATTGAGGCACTATCAGCAGCAGTGAGCTTTATATAGTAGATCCACTCCTTCTACACCAATTGAAGTCATGGTGAGTCATTTCAGGTGTGTAGAGACAGTGAATTATAGTAATCAAATCTAGAAATTATAAAGCTAGGAACATCTGTGGCTCGCTTTGCTTTCCTTGGATGAAGCGACGACCTCCATGTCAACTGCAGGTGCAGATTTATTCCATTCGCTCCAAAATGAAAATTGATTCTCTCTCGTCCCATCACAGCACATCATGTAGCAAATTACATCTTGACTTGAAGTTGGGTTGAGTCAGAGGTTTTTACTAATAGCCACATCTGAGGGAATTTACGAGAGATGACTAAGCTATGCATCTCTGTTGGCAAAGGAGAACTGAGCGTTTAGGAGGTAAAACACCCCAGTTTTGAGCATGATAAAGCATTGCACATGAGACACATTCCCTAATTATAACAACTGTCTATAAAATTAACATCACTACATAATCTCCTTGGAGATCATTTTAAAACTTTCTTATTAGTTAAATATAAATCTTTTTATTGTGGATTTATTTCTAATACAGAAACATAGATAAAGTCATGTATAATTTCAATTCTCTTCTCACTTCTAAAAGAATAATTCCTAGTGGAAAGTATTTTCAAAGAGAATTTTTAATGCTATCATCTGGATTTTTGTTTTTCATTTTTTTGTGTTTAAAACGATAATTTTCAAATGAGTTGACATCTGTGACCGAAATTGGACATCTGTTTGAAGCACTCTGTCAAATGCTCTATCTAAATCTAGATGCTTCTCTTCTGTCCTTTTCTCCTTTCTTTTCAAAATCATGATTCTTTTCTTGCTTCAGTTATGTAGAGACAGTGAATTATATCCATCAAATCTGGAATTTACTTTTATCATTCAAGTCTTCCCCATCAATAAGAACAATGGCATTGCTAATTTCAACATATCTACTTACTGATGCACTCATTATTTTTTAGATTCATTTGATCACTCACTATTTCTTAAATAATTGCTACATGTTCAGGGGTGATCCAGTAAATATGGGATAAAGAATAAATCAATATATTTTTTTGAAATTAATATCATTTTTTTAAGATTTATTTATTTTTGTACAAGAGCTGGGGTACAGGCCAGAGGCACAGGAGGGTGAGAGGATCCACCAGAGACAGAGTGGGGAGCAGAACAGGCAGACGATAGAAATACACTGCTGAGGGGATCAGCTGGGAGACAGGAGAGGTCTGCTGTGCCATTTGGGATCCCTGACAGCTGGCTGGGATTAAACCCGTGCTGCAGAGGCTGGGGACAGCTTCACAGTACGGCGCTCAACCCACTACGCCACCAGGGAGGCCCAAGAATAAATAAATATTTTAACTGAAAAAAATTTACATTTGGGTCTGTGAGCAGAGTTTAGATTGTAAAAATGTGATCCTTAAGAATTGTTATACTTGTTTCCAGCTAAAATGAATTAACAGGAATGAAATTTACTCTCTTGCATTAAACAACAACTAAGATCAAATTGATCAAATAGATGAAATGAAAGTCTTCAGATTTTCGAGAACTGGTTGCCAAAGAGAACTATTCTGAGACAAATAAAAGGAAAAAAAGCTGAGGCCCACGTTCACCTCAGATTATAGACTAAGGGGAGTTGTTAAGTCATAACATAGGAAATAAGGAAAACCTCAACTAAAACTGATGATCTTGATGCTGAGTTGAGAAAAGAGCTAAATATTCATGGAAGGAAAGATAGCCAGAGTCCATGGACTGAGTCTCAGGGAGAATGCTGCACACAGAGAGAAATGTATAGAAAGAAAGACCTAGAAATCTTCAGAGGTTTTTCCCCTGGAGTGTTCTAATCAGTCCTGATCAGTGCATATATATGAAGACACAACTGGAGGCTAAGGAAAGAAAGAAACACGTGGAATGTTCTCCAGAGCTCACCTCCCAAAACTATGAGTTCGTATCAAATAGCCTAACATATATGTATTCTCTCAATGAAATCAAATAAAAATCAATAGAAAAAAATATTGTTCTGCTAATATTGATAAAGGTGTAAAGGCAATTCCAAGGAGAAAGAATCACATTTTGAATACATAGTTCTGGATCAATTTGATACTGAAATGGGGGCTGGGAGGATCTCAGTTCTTATATGACCTTGCATAAAAGAAAATAATACAGAAAGGATCATGGGAAGCTCCCTGCTGGCGCAAGGGGTTAAGTCTTAGCACTATGAAGCTGTCTGAAGCCACTGTAGCAGGAGTTTGATCCCCAGCTAGGGAGCTGACCCATACGATGACGACACAGAAGACCTCTCCTGTCATGCCCGCTGCTCCCCTCATCAGTGCATTTCAGTAGATCTGGCTGTTCTGCTCCCCACTCTGTCTCTTGTGAAGCCTCTTACCACCCCCCACCACTGCTGTCCTATACCCCAGCTCTTGTATGCATAAGTAAATAAATCTTTGGAGGAAAAAAAAGGATCATGGACATAAATGTAAGAGTTGAAAACCAAAGGATTCAGACACTAATCCTTAAAGTCCTTGGATTTGGCAATAATTTTATTAAATGTGGGCCTCCCCGGTGACGCAGCAGTTGAGCGCTGGGCTGCCAAGCTGCCCGCAGCCTCTGCAGCACCGGTTTGATTCCCCGCCAATGGCAAGGGTCCCACATGGCCCACAGACCTCTCCTGCCGCCCGCTGCTCCCTGCAGCAGTGTATTTCATTAGTCTGCCTGTTCTGCTCCCCGCTCTGGCTCTGGTGAATTCTCTCATCCTCCTGCGCTTCTGACACTACCCAGTGCTTGTATAAATAAATAAATATTTAAAAAAATAAAAATAAATAAAATAACTTGCTGCTTCAAAAAAAAAAAAGAGTTTTATTAAATGTGACCTTGTAAGCGACCAAACTGAGTCTTTCACTCACGCCCAGAAAGCCAATCTACGAACCAGGAGGATGTCTTTTTTTTTTTGCACAAGGAGTTTTTTATAGGAGGGGGCCATCAGGGAGGAGCATTCAGGTTAGCATCCTAATGAACTGCTAGCATCTCAGTGAAGTTGTTCCGTGGCCAGGAACTGCCAGGGTGCTGTGATTCTGTAGTGATGCTGCGGACATAAAGGGAGAAGAGGCTTTGCGTTTCTAGGTGCGTTCCAGGGAGGCACCAGGAGGTGAAGGCACTGGGAGTTTCAGTGTTTACCTTTTTTAGCAGAGACTGTTCCTGGGGGACAGAGGAATTCTGTTGGAGAAGTAACACAGTGCTCTCCAGAATGCAGTTGGTGAGTAATTGCATCAGTGGGGGAAACCAAGGACTGTTTAGTGTTTGATTCCATTTAGTTTAATTTTTCTATTCCAAGAGATTTTTAGACTACAAATGAAGTGAATTGAGCTACAACCTAGTATGCATTAAGTATTGAAGGAAGCAATATGAAATTAAACTTCACCAATGTCAATATCAAAATTTTGCACCATTAAGAAAGGTAAAAAAACAAACCAGACAATGGAGAAGATATTTGCAAAATAGGTATCCCTAAAAAAATTTGTTTCTGTAATACATAAAGATCTGTAGGAGTTTCTAATTATAAGTCAATGAATTTTACCTCCACAAAAATACACAAACGATTTCAGTAAACACTTCAACAAAAAGATATATGGAAGACAGCTTAGCACATAGAAATATGCTCAAGTTCATCAATGTTCAGGGCAAAGTTAAAATGAAGTCACAGTGAGGTACTATTACATCCCCAATTGCATGGCTGAAACGTGTCAAGACTGATTGCACTAGATATTGCTAAGGATGTTGAAAATAGGCGGCCGGTTAGACAGTTCTCTTCACAGTTACACATACAGGCTACAGCCTCCCCCACCTGACCCCCCAACTCCTCCCACCCTCTACCCCGAACTGGTGTGAGCTGGTTGGAGCAAAGACAGCCCCTGATCTGACCCAGAACGCATCCCACATTGCATTATAACACCATTGAATGCTAAGTGACACCCCCTACCCATCGCCTAGGCTGCTGGGGCAGGGAAATCCAGACCTCAAAATAAAAGAAAAAGAGCAGCACCCTGATTCCTGGAACACCCCTCCCTTCCCCCAGAAAAAAACACTGAATAATATGTGCCTGCTATGCACATGCTTTGCAAACCCCTATAAACAGGTTCAGCGTTGTCTCCAAGGGGGGCTGCCTACCCGTGGGGTAACCTGCTTGGCTTGGCAAATTGTCTTGGCTTTTATATCTAAGACTTGCATCTGATCTCTGTCGTTGAGAAGTCCAAGAACCCCCATTCCTGATGAGGGGGTCTCAGACCTGGTGTCACTCTCATACACTATTGGTAAAGATATAGAACAACAGAAATATGGAAAACCAATACTGCCAGTTCCATAAGAACTTAATCGAGCTTTCTATGCCATGCAGCTCAATCACGCAGGTCTCCCCCAAGAGAAATTAAAATCCATGTCCTTACTTAGACAAACACTAATGTTCAAAGAAGCTTTATTTGTAATAACTAAAAAAATGCCAACAGCTGGCAGTTGGTAAGTGTATATGACCTGAGGAATGGATAAACAAAGAGCAGTACTTCCTTACAATGGAACAGTGCTGACAAACAAAAGCCCAAATGCATTGTTGATACGTGGAGCACAACAGAGAGAAAATGAATCTCACAGGGATGATGATGAGTGGAAGAAGCTAGGCAATCGGAGGATGTGCTCATACGGCCCATTTATATGAAACTGTAGAATACTGAGTCATCTAAAATGGCAGACATCAGATCACAGCTTGTCCAGGGAGGTAGATAGAGAGAGATTACCAATGACCCCAAGGGACACTTTTGATTTCATGAATTTAATTGTGTGGTGATGTCATAGGTATATACATTGGTCCAACTTATCAAATCATACACTTAATGTGGTAGAACTCATGCGTAATTATATCTCAAAAATTTTTTAAAGAAACATACTGATGCCCCCTTTGGGATAGATACCACTTGCTTAAAATTTCAAAACTCTTTAGAAATTAAAAAGAGATAATTCACTGCAGTCTCTAAATTTCTGATACATTAGCTAAAAGTTATAAAGAAATGTAGATGGGCCTCCCTGGTGGTGCAAGGGGTTAAGCACAGCACTGTGAAGCTATCCCCAAATTCTGCAGCATGAGTTCAATCCCTGACCAGCCAGGGAGCTGCCCACATGGCAGAGCAGACTTCTCCTGCCTCCCCTGCTGCTCGCCTCAGCAGTGTGTTTCAGTAGATATGCCTGTTCTGCTCCCCACTCTCTCTCACCCCCTGCATCTCTGGCCTGTACCCCAGTTCTTGTATGTATAAATAAATAAATCTTTACAAAACAAAAAGAAATGTAGACATAATGACTGGTGTGCTGCTTATATAAAATCTAGTTACATCATATTTTACTCTTCAGTAATTATTCAAAGACTGAGATAAAGAAAATTTTCTATTTTTTATCTCCATGTTTCCTGAAGGTATTTTATATTCATCCATTTTCTTTATATTTCCAATTCCTCGTATTGCTGATACCGAGGCACTAATGAGGTGGAACAAACAGGTTTGCAGTTTTGTGGGGCTTCTAAGATATCTGGGTCACATAATTTTGTTATCTCAATGTGGAAACTTATACCACTTTGTGGGTTGTGGTTTTGATAATATATATTCATTGTTATCTGGATCTCAGAAATGTCCTCCATTTTGAATCTATATTATAGTATCAGGACAAAAGCAAATTAAATTCAATAATAGGAAATTATGGAAGTTAATACTAGGAAAGTAAGTTTAAACATAATCATCTAAGAGCACAGAAGAAATACTTGTTAATATATGCAGAAAATGCAATGTTACTTGTATTAGTTAAGAATTAAGGATTTGCCTAGTGAAACAGACATGTTTTGCAAGTAGGTGTAATGTCTTTCCATTAGCTTAAAGGGTAATTAAATTATTGCACTATTTATAGTATGAAATAATGTCTGATCTTAGAAAGTCACTGATTTAATTCTAATAGTCTTATGAAAATCTGGATGTTTTAATGGAAATAGAGTGTTCCAAGAGTTGAATAATTTGATAAGTCACAACGTAAATGGTTGAAGTTAATATGGAATCTCCTCTTCAGAAACTATTTGTTCTTTAAATTTTAATTTTAAATTATATTAAATTTTAATTCATTATTTTCCTACTGAATGAATATATTGTTTTGGTTACCATTCCTTCTTGCATAGTTTGAAGTGGTATATGTTATTGACATTAGTTTATATTCTTTAAAATTTAGCATATGTATTTAACCATGTGTTATGTCTATGTCTAAATGACATTACTCACCATATTTTTCTCATTAACAAGACAAGTAATTGTACTTACAAGTCACTCTGGAACATCATTCCATCTTCATTTTATTACTACTTATAATAATAAACCTACATTTTTAATCTATAAACTGATTCAGTCCTTATTTTCACACCAAAAACTAGTTAAATTTAGCATAGTTGTAGCTTATCACATTAACACACTAAAAAAGAAATGCAGATGTTTCAGTTGAAGCAGAAAATGCACTTCAATAGCTGACATCCATTAGCATAAACTAAATAAATAGAACTCAAAATTTGGAGTATGTGAAGTAGCTTATTGAAAAGTTTATTATTAAGCTATAGTAACCAATGTGGTAGGAGTGAAGGGACAGACATATAGATCAATCAAACAAAATACACTGCTCAAAAAGAATGTGCACTTTATTTTCAACTTAGATGACAATCACTCAAAGAGGAAAAAAATCATCTTTTCAGAGCACCAAAAAACCCCATATTTTCAAAATGAAAAATAAAATTCTTTCCTGATATTCTACAAAAAAACCCAAAGCAATTTGAATGGATTACAGACCTCAATATGAAGCTATGATTACAGAATTTATTGAAGAATGCTTATGAGAAAAGTGCTTTTAAATATAAATTCTCATAAAACATAAACTACAAAGGCAAAAATGCAACAGGTTGGTTTCAAACAAAATATAAACAACTTATCTGGAAATGCATGATAACGAAAATGGAAATGTAAACTACACCTTGGAGAATGTAATTACAGTCCATGGATCTTACAAAAGACTTTATCCAGAATAAACAAAGAGATGTTTCTTAACTCAGAAATAGCAAGAAAACTCTCTCAACTAACAGCAGACATAAGATTTGAACATTTGCAAAGGGATATATACAAAAGACCATTAAGCCTGAAAATACCGTTAATGTATGTGATAAATGTCAAGTAAAATATTAAAGGTTTCACAGCTCTTCAGAACCACTGAATGCCCAAGAAATCTCAAAATACCAAAGGTTATCAAAAATGCTGAACAACTGATTTTTTCACACACTCCTGATGGGTCTGTAAAATGACTGTCCTATTGGGAAATATGGATAATAGTTTTTGCTGAGCAAAACCCCTGAAATTCAAACAGTATATATTCTACTATTCCATTTATAGGAAAATTTAGAAAACTTGTAAGCAGCCCATCATGACTGGACAAGGTACGGTTTTGTGTTTTTGAAGTTAGGGTGTGTTGGAATTGAATCGTGTTCCCTACCCCCACACCCAGCCAAAGATAGTTTGGATTCCTCATCTGCATTACCTGTGACTATGACCTCGTCTGGAAATGGGGGTCTTGACAGATGTAATCCAGTTCAGATGAGGTCATACTCTTTAGGGTGAGTCCTAAGCCTATAGTTGTGGTAACCTCATAAGGAGAGAAAACAGACACACAGAGGAATGCAGACACAACCAGAAGGCCACGGTGCAGGACGATGGTGGACACTGGGGTTATGCTGCCACAAGTCGAAGGGTACTCGAGGCTACCAGAACCTCAAGGAGGCAAGGAAGGACCCTCCCCGAGATGCTTCAGAGTGTCACCTGCAAACACCTTGATTGTAGTCTAATGCCCTTCCTAACAGTAAGAGAAGAAATTTACTTTGCTTTAAGTCACCGGTTTATGGTACTTTGTCATAGGCAACCCATAAACAAACCTAGATTGGATTACCCACAAGGGAGTTCAAGTATCTTTTTTCTTTTTCTTTATTTTTAATGTTTAGAATTTAACTCTAGAGAAATACGGATAATATGAAAAATAACATCTTAACCATTTCTAAGTGTGCAGTTCAGGGGCATTAAAGTACATTCACACTGTGCATCATTCACTTCTATAAGGTAGAATATCAATGGTGAATCTGGTTAACAAAGCAAATCATCAAATACTATTTCTAGAGAGAAAGCACAATACAAAATGTGAAGGTAATTCACACCTAGGATTCATTTCCTCATTTTTTTAAAATAGCAAAGACAATTAACCCATACTTAATTTGTAAAGAACCTGTCAATTCTGTAACAATGAGGCTGGTTCTTGAGGAAGGAGATCTCTTCTTTGGAGGATTATTTCATTAGAATAATTATCCTATCAGTTTAGTCTATCTGTATACAATTCACCTTTGAAGGATTCAAATTTTATATATCAATTGAATAGCAGATATTATAAAATACCTGCAATGAAGATACAAAATTACCTGAATGTTTTTAGGATATACCTAAGAAGAGAATTGAACTTGATTTGCAATCTTTTTAAGGATTTTTATATTTAAATTAATACTAGATATTGCCTGTATTTTCTTTTGAAAAGTCTTCATCAACTAATGATAGGAAGATTATGCTGATCTCTAAGATTGAGAAAGTCTCCCATATGTTCTAGTCTTTGTAAGATTTTCAGTAAGATTCATGTCAACTTCTCCTCAATTATTCAAAGAAATATCCAAAGGAGTTCTCTAGGTTTGGGATTTTCTTTGTGAAAAGGCTTTTTAATGATGGAATTAAGACTTATTTTCTGTTTCTGAGCCAGTTTTCATAGATCATAGTTCTCAAAGAATCTGCATAACTCCTGTAAGAACTGTTTTATGGAAAGCTATTCTTAATATCTTCCTAATATCTCATCTGATATCTTAAGCATCTATAATGAGGTCCTATATTTATTCACAATATTGGAAAAAAATAATTTTCTACCTTTTTTAAAAAAAATTGCTTGCAACCTACCAGGACTTGCAAGTTCAACATACATAACATTCAGTATCTCTCATCTACATACCCATAGTAATGTTTTTACAGTATTTATTCCCTCTTTCCTCTATTTATAATGTGTGTGTTTATGCAGTATTGCCTCAAAATATCCAGCACATACCCATGACAAGTCACTACCACCACACAACCCTGGTAATAAAACACATCTAAAGCAGTGGGATCGTATACCTGTGTTGTAAACCAACATTAACTCAACCAAATGAATTTTAAAAGCTAGATGACTATCATCTATTTCCTTGTAGCTACACCCACTAGCTTTAGATTTGGGGGTTTACTCTCAACTTTATCATCTATTCCTGTAATGGTTTCTGAGAATTGTCTGTTTCTACCATTCCCCATATAAGTGTCTGTTGGAATTCCATGTTAAATTTGAATAATTTGTCTACTCTTTAGTTATTAATGTATTCATTTATTTAGATCAACATGGACTAACAGCTACTTATTGTCATCAAGACAGTAGTTATTAATGTCACTGTTCTTCAGCCTAGAACATGTTTTAATCTGTTTTCAAGATTTTATCTTGGTTTTTCAGAATTATTTTTTTGTTGGAAAAAATGTTTTTTGTTCTTCTTGAAGCATGTTCATCTTCATAAACCTGTAAATTCTTGTCTTAGAACATCTCTTGAGACTATGAGCCATGATTTCATCAAATATTTTTCCCACATTCTCTTTTGCACCTTTCTATGAAATCTAGTTGGATTTGTGTGTGCTGTCCAGGAGTTCCACAAGGAGCTCTTTACTTCTGTGTTCTGTTCCATCATGTCATCATGGTGTCTTTCCTTTTTCAGATGGACTCATTTTCATTAATGTCTTTATATTACTAACTCTCAATCAAGCCTCTTCTGGGTTGAATTGTGTGCCCCCCAAATCCTCATGCTAATGCTAGAACCTCACATGATATCTTTTTTAGGAGAAATGTCATTGCAAATGGAATGAATCAGCTCAAAATGCCCTAACCAGGTATGACTGGTGTCCTACAAAGGGGGTGCTTGGGCACTGACTCACACACACGAACAGGGCACATCACGATGAAGGCAGAGTTAGGCATTGGCTCCAGGAGCCAGTGTCATAAGCAAGCACTAGAGGAGAGGCATGGAGCAGACTTCGCAGCCCTCCCAAGACACTGACTTGATGACCCTGCTCTTGAGCTTCTAGCCCCACGAAGGGCCGTGAGACAATGCATTTCTGTGGCTTGAGTCACCCAGTTCATGCTACTTCTTGTGTGAGCCCAAACAAACTAATGCTGCTGCTGGGCAAAATGAGGACACCCAAACCTGCCAGCTCTAAATGGGTTCTGCCATCTGCCGAATAAAGATAAAACATCCTTTAGTGCTATAAGACCATCAATAGAAAAAAAAAAAAAACTACTACAATTAGAGTGCAATTGAAAGAAAATAACAATATAGTTAAAATAGTTTGCAGTGAAACACCCAAAGTTACCCATCCCCTCATAGGTAAAAGCCTAGCCAAACGGGGTTGGCCCAAAGCAGGACCACTGAAGCCCAAAAGCCTGCCACACATCTAAGGCATCTTCTGTTGGGGATCCATAGAAAAGGGGCAGAAGAGGCCAGGCAGGATTGGGAAGAAAGGACCAAAATCAAGATAATGGCTGCCATGTTCAGCTTTCCCACTGGTTTCTCTCCTGTATCTCTGTCTTTTTCAGTGTCTCTTTCCATGCCCTCCAAGTCCCTGGTAAAAGTCAAAGCAAGTGCAGTTTCTTCTTCCTCCACATCTTCTTTACCCACTCTCTCTTTTCTTCTCCCAGTCTTTTCTAGCTTCCCCTGGTGGCTCAACTCCTCCCTTCCTTGTGTGGAACCTGGAACCTCCCCTTTCTGTGGACACCGCACTGCTAGCCTCGCTGTGCTGTTGCGCTCAGTCAGTAAAGTTTTTCAGCTGTATTTCTGCTTCTCGTATTCTCTTTTCATTTGTACTTCTATGTTATTTTTCTGCTTTTTAATCTTCAAGCACATTTTCTTTTGCACTATCTGGTTAAAAATACAAGTGCAGGAATCCTAATCCAGTTATCGCAACATCTGGATTATTTTGCTGTTAATATGTTTTCTTTTTCATTTTTCTTTCTTTTTTTTTTGAGAATAAGACACATTTTCCTTTTTTTTGTTCTAGACCTGATAGTTTTAAATCGTATCCTATACATTATGAATGTCATTCTAGGCGGTATCTACGTTCTGTTACAGTTTACTAAACGGTATGGACAGTCTCATTGATTTGCTTGCTTTAACAGGCAATTAAATTGATGGGGTTTAATCTGAAAATGCTGTGTCTGGTCAACAATTTAAATTACAGTTTCGTTATTTTATACTGAGCTGCTTTGACTGAGACCCATAAGGGGATGTGGTTCGGGGATTAGGGAGAGAATGTTCTATTATTAGAGTTCATGCAGGGAGTATTTGATTCCAGTCTCCAGCTGGCTATTTCCAGGCCCTGCACCTCCCTCTCCAGCATCTAAGGGTATCTCCACCTCTCCTCACCTCTCTTTTCTGCTTCTTTAAGTCGGTATGATTGTGAGTATTCTGTCAGAATGTTAGCTGCAGAAAGTGGCATGAACTGCCGTCTGCCTTCAGGCTGAAAGTCGCTAAAGACAAGCTATTCACCTCCTGCCATTCTGTACTGGCAAATTTCCTCTGCTTTTTAGAATCTGTCTGCTTTTATTCACTTGACTTCACATTGGCTTTTTCCTATTGAGTGTATAGTTCTTACTTTTCTTTACAATAGTTCTCCAGTATTTTCGAAGGATTTAATATTCTGTATTTTACTCTATCACAAGTGTCTGTGGTCACTGGCTTTTTAAGGATAAAAATGAAATTGATCCCTAGATAATCACAAAGTGAAGGCATACTTTATTCACAATCTACAGTACCCACTTATTTAATTGCTAAAATAATGTGTTTTCCATATCTTGGCACTTTGCATGTGAAATGTTGCCAAAAGGCAACATTCGTGAGAGTGTGAAATTATACAGATATTTTTTTCTATATTATGTCTGAATAGTCTATAGTTTCTAGTTTCAAACCTTTGTGTGAATTTTAGGCCTGACTATAGATTGTCTAAAATAGTTTTACCTGGTAAATCTCAAGGAATAAGTTGCTCCCTTCTCCCCCCATCACACACACAAACACCAGCCACGGTGCGCAGCAAATGAATTGTCTATGGAGGGACTTTCAGTAAAGGAATCAGCGCCCCCAGCCAGTCAAACGCTGAAGTATTTTTCATCCCTGCCCCTGGCATCTTCTCTTCTAGTTTGTAATGGGCCGAGGTCTCTTTTGGCACCTCTGCTGAGACCTCCTCATGGAGAAAGAAGGAAACTTTGAAGACGCTTCCCCCATTCTGGTTCAACACTTTCTCGCCCAGTCACAGACTCCATTAAACCCACCTGCTGCTCAGGCCTCCATCAACACTCATGGCGTCTCCAATAATCCACATACCTGCGCCAGCTCTCCTGCTCCCCTCATGCACCTGTCCTTGGAGAAAAATAGAACAGGAGGAGTCCCTGGTCTCTCCAGTTTTAACCTCCTGCTTATACTAAGCAACTAAAGGTTTTACTGTTTCCTTCTGAGCCTGTTGTTTTCATCAGTCACTTCAGTAACTGAAAGCTCCTGCCCAGCTCGGCTGAGCTCCTGACAGGTTTCTAGGAGGAGAGCAAGGATTGAGCTGGGTTGGGACTGTCTGGGCTGCAGTTCAATTATACCTATTTCACTTCCAGTTAGTTTTCAATGACTCAAGGGTGAAAGCCATCATGTTTTTGTTGTCAGTTTCTTCCTCTATTAGCACTTTGTCTCTTAAATATCAAAGAACTACAGAAGAGTTTACTCTAGTCCAACCATCACTTCCCAGCCAGATTCACTGCTCCATCACTCTGTGAATGTCTCATGATTAAAACTGACCATGCATCTATTGCTTTTCTTTATTAAAATTAATTATACCAGTCTCCAGGCTCATGGCAATCTTCTCCTTTTTCTGTGATAAGCTAATAGCTTTCTCAATCTATGGCATAAACAAACTTCAAAATAAGCTCAGATTTAGTAAAGCCCCCAGGGTCAAAAATGGTCAACAGCTTCAGTTCCACTAGGAATGTCCATTTCTATCTGAATTTTAGCTCACAGGGTCCTCTTTTCTTCCACAGCTTTCCAAAGTAGAAATGACAATATGAAAAGCAAACCCACACAAGGGAGAAAATCCAGGATGAAGGAAAGAAAAGCCAGCATCACCTACAGAATTACGTCAAGGAGACATGCTACTTGCCTCTCACTTATCTCAAATTCAAATGGCTAAAATATTCTAGTTTTAAAACACATTGTAAGATTAAGATGATTCAGCAAGAGGAATAGAAAGGTGGGAACTTTTTTTTTTAAGATTTATTTATTTATGAATACAAGAGCTGGGGTGTAGGCCAGAGATTCTGGCGGGGTGGGGATGGGGGTGAGAGGATTCACCAGAGACAGAGTGGGGTGCAGAACAGGCAGATTTACTGAAACACACTGCTGAGTGGAGTGGTGGGCTAGACAGGAGAGGTCTGCTGCACCATGTGGGTACCTCCGTGGCCAGGGATCAAACTCATGTTGCAGTGGCTGGAATAGCTTCAGAGCGTTGAGATTTAACTCCTCGCACCACCAGGAAGGCCCCAGAAAGGTTGAAACTTTTAAAAAGGACAAAGTTTAATCCATGAACTTTCACCAAAAGACTCAAGAACTTTTAAAATTTCCATTTACTGGAGTTTTCTTGGTATATTTCTTCATTTTGTTTGGTTCAAAATGTGTTTATTTAGTCTTCATTTGCAGCAATACTATTTTTAGGATAGTGTTCTGGAACAGTTATTTTCGTTCACAAATTTTAAGATATTCTGCTATCTTTTGTATTACATAGTTTCCTTACAAATGTTAGTGGTGAGCTTATTATAGTATTTCAAAATATCGTGCTATTTTCTCATATTTTTCTTAATGTCCCAACATTAAAATTAAAGGAATACTTGCATTCAGAAAATTGTGTCACCTTTCCAAGGAGAATATATTTTTAATATGAAAAGAAGTAAGATATGAGCTGACAACATTAACATAATCAGGGACTGAAGTGGCTCCAGGTTGGTTTTGTTCTTTGTGAGCCTCTTGTAAATGGGTTTTCCATGATGAATTAGTACAAATGTTCTGGATTTCTCAAATATTAGTGTAGTTATTTACCACATTTTTCCCAATTTGCTACTTAGTAAAACATTTTGTCACTCCAGTCCCATTAAAAAACTCCACAATTCTTATTAACTCCCCAGAAACTTTTGAATTGGTTAAATCTTGTCTACTTTGGTAAAGATATACACAATTTAAATTTATAGCTAACTTTCCAAAAAGTGTATACATCAAGATAAATAGCATCTACACCAGAAAAGATAAGATGATTACATCAGAAAATATAATATGTCATGGGGAAAACATGGCTCAACCAGCACCTAGATCTTGCAAGGCAGCGACTTCAGAGCATCTGGTTCATTCAGTTTTTCAGTGTCCGGGGTTCGGCCCTCAAACTTCACCAACTTGATAACATCACTCTTTCCATTTACTCAAGCAGTTTGGTGAAATACAAGTTAAGGTGGTAGGCTGCTGTCAAACTATTTATTAACCTCCTTCCCATGTTGCATGTTTAATCTGAGCTGTTAGAATGATACACGTTGTTTCTGCAATGATACAGGGTTGTCGTCTGGTTTTTAATTTGATGACCTCAAGTGCACATTCTTGTTGCAAGACGAGAAAATAAGCATTAAGTTTAAAAAATGATTAACTGCAAAAGAAGCAGCTTACATCTTATCAAGAAAGGCACCCCCCCCCTCCTTAGCTGTAAATAGACATTTTCCTCTTTATAGGGACTAGTGCTTTTCAGGAATTGAATAGGTTCTATTTATGTCTCTCTCCTGTCTTAGAAATGTGTGCCAAATTTTCTAATTCAGGAGTTGCGGGGTTCTAAATAAAATGTAATGAAATTCTCTTATTTCCCTTGAATAGGGAATAATTGGAGCATAGTATATGCATCCATGGGTCTAGCCAAGAGGCTTTTTAAAGCATTTTAGAGAGTTCTAACAACCAAAGAAAATCAGTAATTTTGCTATTTTTCTATATTTTTATTCTATTTTAAGAGAAATAATACTGACATAAAATTAAATATCGTGCTGTGTACTTGTTCAGAGGACATTTCTATAGTTTTGCATTTCATACATAAGAATTTGAATTAATATTGAGATTTTATATATTAACAGAATTCCAGTGTCTACCATCTAATCATATGAGTGATACTAGTTTTGATTTTATACTTTCTAATATATTATACTGACTAGTTGAGATGATCTTTTCAGGTGGCATTGGGATAACACAGTGTATAAAAAACATACCTTATCCATAATTGTACTTTTATTTAATTAATACTTATAATTATGCATTCATAACATTTATTATGTTTTAAATTGTTTAATATATGTATTATATATAAATAATCTATAATTAATTTTCTTTAATTCTAGGCACTAAAAATATTTAAATTATAATTGAAGAATCATAGAAGTCATATTAGAGACACATTTGCACACACCATTGCTTTGTCACTTTGAACAAATTCTTTAATGGTTAAGTATATAATATCTATAAAATATTAATGTTAATACCTACATATTTCTTGAATGCCTCAACTCTATGATATTTTTAAAGTACTGGGCACATTTTTAATATTATCTAGAATGTCTTCTAGAATATAAATACTTTGAGGATAGTTTTGTGAACATTATACCCTAGATTAAATCACTTTATAAGGAATTGCACTGAAAATAAAATAAACATATTTATAAATGTTTATGTTTATATATGTATCTCTCTATAAAAAATGAGTCCCTTAGTATTATACTCCAGAAAAGCTGGTTAATCACTCATGAATTGGAATAATATTACAGTCAGAAAATATGAAAGAAAATGAGTCACAGAATAGTCTTTTCTATTGTCTTAGGAGGTGATCTCTGGTGCACCCTAATGGGCTCACACACAGGTGTCCACACAGGTACTGAACTGCTTTTGGACTTAACAGAATGGACATATGTCCCAACTGTATTGAGAGTACAAACTGCGACACGAGTGGGATTTTGCAAAATGAGATCAGTTAAAGTAAAAGAAACACACCAGGAATAACACAATTGTAACAGGGCTTTCTTTCATCATTCACCAAACCTTTCAAACATTTTCAAAAATTCAATCATATTTTTGCCTTCTAGTCCTATTCAAGTATGTATTTCATATGCCAGGAATAACATCATCTTACATTTATGCTGGTTCAACACTGTATCCTCATGGTCATTCCTAGAAGTTTCTCTAATGAATAATTTGCTAATTAAATTATTCTCTTTTTTCCTCACAGAGATGACACGTGTCAGTAAGTGATAATTGTTACTTATTTTATTAAGCCAGTATTTTTAACAGTTATCAGAAGATAATCATTGATATTTAATGGACTTACATGTGGGTGGTAACTCTTGGAAAAATGAATGACATTTTTATTCCAGCTTATATTCACAAGGAGGGTGAGTTGGAGGGAGGTCCACTAACTTTTCTCACTTAGATTTCATCACAACCTAAAATTCTTGTGACCGGAAGCATTCCTGTACCAAAAGCCCAGGACCATGAAATCATAAAAGCTCATGGTTTAGGTTGGTTTTAGGTTTAATAAACTAATAAAATAATGGTTTATGTATACTCTCATTTCTGACTTATATGTGACTTATTGGATATTTTATTTTGTTTTAGCCAATGCAAAGTAAAGAACTAAGTCCCAAATGTGGATTTTCTCATTCATTGAGTATTCTATTTTTATATATTGCAAATTGGAGAGTATCAGTAATGCTCATGAATGCATGTGAGAATGAATTTTGTCTATTACAGACATTTGAACATACTTCTGGCAATGATTCAGTTTTCTTATTTCATAGCTTTGCATAGAAATGCAATTACTTGTGAATTTTTAAGTGCACCAAAATTAATATGCTTATTCTGTCAAAGCCACATTAAATGCAAAAATGAAAATCAAAGCCAATATTGAATATGCTATTTTCACCTCTTAAAATAAATCATGTGGTCTTGTCAAATAAACCATGTTGTAACATAACATCTTTAAAAATAACATGGCATGAATTCTGAAACAGGCATTTATTCTGAGCAGCTCACATCTATCTTTGATGTAGTTATAAGCTAAAGGGCATATGAAGAAAAAAAAAGTCATAACTTACCCTATATAACTTCCAGGCAGGGGAAATTCATATGATAAATTATTTAAAGGAATTAAAGAAGACACTGCAGACTCTCCTAGCTTATTAAGGGTGAGTGATTTTCAAATTCAGTTTAAGTTATATTTCAACAGATTCTTTCTTCTACTAAAGCTTTATTTCACCAGGAATATGGCAATAAAAATAAAGTTCAAACTTTTTTTCTCATTCTCCAGAAAAGATAATGACATTTCCTGATTAGTATTTCCTCTCTCATATCATACTGGAGCATTAACTTGTAACTCTGTTCACATAATAAATTATTAAGTAGTTGATACAAAGCAAGATGTATAACGGTTATTTTTTTCTGATAATTCTAAAAAGAAATTTATTAAAAGATTCGTAAAATGCATGATACAAAGCTATGTTTGATATCAATATTATCTCATTTTATAGGATTAAAGAAAACCAATCATAAGCAACTGGGAATAAATCTAGCAAATGCATTTGGATCATACCATACCCTTCCTCAGGCAGTGGATATGACAAGCTATTGGAAAGACCTTGGACCTAAGAGCTATCTCCAGGGATATGTGGATAAATGTCAAACAACCAGTCCTCAGAATTTCAAAGGAAGCACTAATCTGTAACTTTTCTTGGTTTCCATGGTGCAAATACATCACAGTAGATTTCAAACTATGATGTCACAGATCACGATCATGAAGCTGGGAAGAAAGGCACAGGCAACTCTTACAGGCTATGTAAGCCAGTTCCATATTTCTGGTTGTCTTCCGGTAGCAAATAGGTTGTAACATGCAAAAGGGACTTGGATGTGACCTGAGTGGTGCAGATGGAGACTTGGATCAATAAGGGCAATGCAGCTGAAGGAAGGCATCCACCTATACAGGAAATTTTTTACTAAGGGGCCAGGTCTCTTGAATTGACTGATAGGAACTAAGATATCCACACAAAGATATCCACCTCTACTTTGTGTTAAATCTGAGACACATGATTGTCATTGTCTGATAGAGTGCTCTGGAAGGAGTTAGTTTCAAGTGCTCTCCATGGGTGCATTCTTCACAGTCACATTTTATCTACTGCTCTTCCTTCCCAGTGAATACTGGGATTGCCTTCCACAGAAACTCCTTGCACTGCAAGCTTTGTCTTAGTGTCTTTGCGGATGCTGGGGATGTTTCTGGAACTGGTATCCCTAAAGGACTCAAGAGCAAATTCTACTCCCATAATCTCAACACCAGTTTGCTTCAGTTGTGTGAACTTTGAATAATATGACTCATCTCTCCTGTAGCAGTACAATATGTTTTTTATTTTAATTTTCTTCTATTGTTTCTGTTTATCAGGATTTCCCAATCTCAACACTATTGGCAATTTATGCTGGGGAGTTTAATGTTGTGGGATGCTGTCCTATGTGGTAGGATATCTAGAAGCTTCCCTAGCCTCCAATCACATGGTGTCAGTAGCAGCCTCAGCCTAGTAGTAACAATGCAAAGAGGCCTCCAGTCATTTCCAAATACCCGATGAGGGTAAAGTTACACCTGGTTAATGACCACTTGTTGCCACTTTTCATAAATTATCTGTTGATAATATTTAAACCTGCTGGAACACATAAATTTAGAGCTCCATTCTACTGGACTTCAGTGCTTCCTCAATTAATTTTTCATAATAACTAATAATAATCGCTGTGCCATTATTAGTAATATTTTTGTTTTCTGCTAGTGATGTTTGATCTTACACTGTAATTGATTTCCCTACCCCTTATTAACCAGTGAATAAAATAGATTCAAATATAGTATTATATTTATAATAAAGTTAAGTTCTTACACAGTTCAAATAATGAGTCAAATCTTATTTGTAAATATCACAAAGGGAAAATTTGTAGCAGAAAAAGTGTTTAGTTTGCAGTGAAAATTCCTGTATTTCAGTCCCTGCTTAGATAATTTCTTTCTGATGTTCTACTAGGTCACTCAACTTCAAAGGATTTTAGTTTTCTTCACCATCCCAGTGGGAATTCACTTAACATAAACTTCATAATTAGTGTTAAATAATAAATATAGTTAAGGTTTTTTTAAATGATTACTATGAAGAATTATACCTGAAAAAAAGTTGACTTCATTACAAAGAACTAAGTTCAAATAGGTAAAAAGTTAGTTTGTACTGTATAGTATAAATGCAAATTCAAATATGAGTGTTAACACTGAAATTTATAATATTAAACCTATTTTTTTCTAATCCTTTGTTTTTAGTCAATATACCCTATTAGATTTGTGTAGGAAACTTATAGTAATAAAAATCCTAATTTTAAGTTGTGAGTCTAATTGAAACTCAGTAATCTGAAGAATAAAATATCACAAAATAACGAGGCTGTAGTTGAATAAGATGTCAAAAGATTTTTTTTTTAAGTAAAAGAAGACGCCAGTGCCTTTTGTAGCCAACTATATAGAGACAAATTTGGAGAAAATATACCTTTGGAATGCTTTGAATTATTTTCACTACTTTTCTAGCCTTTAAAAATAGCAGAAACTGGTTTTCATGGCTACATAAAACCCAGAAAAGTCAATCAGATTAACAACCAATCAGTGAAATCAAATCCCCAAACACATCTAATTCTATGCTCTTTGTAGAGTTAGCTGAAAATTCCTACAGGCTATAAATATGAATTACAATGTGTAAAAAAAGTTGTTCTTAGAAAATAATTCTTCTACACTCTCATTAAAGTTCAAAGCTGTAAAACAATGACTGAAAATTCTGAATATATTATTGAAAATGTATGGAGCAAACAGCATATATTCCTTAATCTTATTAAAATTTCACTGGGGGTTCTGACATTCATTCCTCCATGCCTAAATTTACTCAACATTCAGTACATAGTTACTGGTCACTGGACCACTGGAGTAATGAGCAAAACATTAAAATCCCTGTAGTCTTGCTTCACAGTGTACACATTAGTGAGGAATGCCAGAAAATATACAAAAGATATAGAGCGCATGCAATATTAAATTGTTTTAAGTATGAAGATAAAAGTAGGGATGCTGTTCTTGAAGAGGATTACAGTAAAACAACGTAAAAAATAGAGAAAAAACACACTGCCAAGGCAATGTTGACATAACAAAAAAGGTTGAGGAAAAGAATCATGTGCCTGTAGAAGAGTTGTTTCCAAATTTGTTGACTTTCCATTCAATAAATGTCAGTCATATAAAGTCAAAGTGTGGTGTATGTCCTGAATTATGGTTTCTGATAAATAATTATGTACGGGTAGACAAGAACCAGATCATGAATCACATAAGTTCTAAAGTAAGAATTGTAGAAATTGTATGAGGTTATTTATTGATTATTGTAAGAAAATGATCTCTTATTTTAGAATATTATTTCAGTGCTAGTGAGAAAATAGATCATAAAGAAATTATTTTGGGAGGAATTTACCCAGAAATGCATGCTGTTAGAAGTAAAGAAATTTATGAGTGGTAGCAGTGGTGAATAAAGAGGAAGTTTTGGAAAGCATTTAGGAAATGGATATAACTCAGATCTCTTAGAATTTTGACAGCATAAGAAATGGTGTTTAATTGTTATCTGTTCAGGTTAACTAAAATGATCTCCAGATCAACCTTCAATAAAGAAGAGGAGGGTTTAGAAAAGGTAATGAGTTCAGCTTAGAGCATGGTTAGATACCTATGAGCCATTTTAGATAGGCGAATCCATGAATCATTGCACCATTTGGGCCTGAAACTCAAAACATTCCAAGAGCGCTATTCATGTTGGTGATGATAGACATCAGTCATTTGGTTTATTAAGGGACTTCAAAATCAGGTTAATATTTCAAATAGGATAAAAACTCCACCTATGTTTCAATATCTTCTTTCATTTATTATTACTAGTGCAATGTTTTTATGTTGTTTAAAATTACATTTGCTCCATCACAAAAATATAAAAACAATGAAACTGTGGTTTTCCTCTAAGAAGTAAAATACCATAAAGGACTCATAATGTTGGAGTTATCCATCTGTAACCTGACTGTAAGAGATTTGATGTAAATGTATTTTCTAAGAGTGGCTAGCGCTAATTGAAGAAGTAAAATAACATCGCTAACATCATGGAGAGGCAAGAGTATGACTTTATATTAAGGCATTTAATCAAGTTTTTCTGAGTGAAGAAACACGATGTTAACAAAATAGAAATTTGTTTGGTGGTACTTAACAAAGTAGCAATAATAGAACCAAAAATGAGGGTGAAATAGACTACATCTGTCATGGAGCTTTCTGCATTTCGCAAGTACGAATTGTTTTTCCTATATGCAGAGTATTTTCTAGTTCATTCCATGTCTGAATGGCATAAATGTGCATGTCACTGTCTCTTACTACATGTCAATATCTATAAATATAACTAACTATATTACATAAGCCACTATTTTTGCATACATTCATCCTTTTGCTAATTTATACCTTCAACAGAGACAAGCATTTGAGTAGTAAATCATTGTCTTTCTCACCACCTCAGAAAAATCATTCCTGAAAATCTATCCATTTCACCTGAACCTCTTTGTTTCCTTGTACTAGTTAGGTTTTCTGTAGTAATAAAAGCCTCACGATGTCACTGGTTGGTGCAGCAGATGATGTGCTCTTCATGGTCCATCACAGAAGCAGCAGATATGCTTTCGTTGCTATGGCTGTGGTCCTGCGCAGCAGTGCTGGGCTCTTTTCCATGTGCCTTCTCATGCTGAGATCAGGGTGAAGTTGCCCCCGTCTCTCTGGGGCATATCTGCTCTGGTGAGTACGAACAAATCAAATGAAATTAAACAGCATGGACTCATTTGGCAAGCTTGCCTTTCTCAGCAAGATGTTTCTGAGATCAGCTCTATCACTGCGTACATCCATTGTGCTGTTCCATTTGGAACAGTGTCATCTAAACAGGAGAGGCTACTTGTTCCCTGCCCCATCTATGAAGGGTGCAGCTGAGAGGTGGGGGAAGCTGGAAAGGACTTGGAAGAGAAGATTTAGAGAGAAGATGAGGAGGAAGCACTTGGAGCAGAGACAAGCTTGCTTCTTGGCCTTGGGAATGCATCAGGGACTTTAGGGACATGGAAGGAGACACTTCGAAGGGATGTGGAGTAAGAGTCCCTAGGCAGGCTGACAATGGCAGCCCTTATACTGACATATAGTAATCATTCAATGTATTTTTCATGAAAGGACAAGGAAGAAATGGAGGGGTGGGGAAGGAGCAGAGGAGTGGAGGAATGATGGAGGGAGGAGCAAGGAAGAAAAGAAACAAGTTGTGGCAAATCAGAGGAAAATACTTTTATTCCTTACTACTTAAATTGGGTATTTCTTCCTAGAAATATCATGCTGTTTTTACCATAATTATTTTATTATCAAAATTGAAATCTAAGAAACAATACTAAAAATTTAGTTACTTTTATCTCCAATTATCATTTCTACAATTACACAAATGAGCGCTGGAGATGCTAGTCACAGTCAGCTATTTTATTGTTAAGGGCATTTTGCATTGGTTCAAATTTTATTTGCTTGGCTAAATCATTTAATGTGAATCTTAAAGTACTGTTTTGACATCAAAACTTTCCAAATGAATTATACATTCCCTCAGTGCATTGCACTGAAATATCATTTCCCGTCCTCTTGACAGATGGGAACAGAAGGAAACCATCGTGAGAGAGAATGAGGATGTTTCCTGGAAGACAAAGGCAAGATCAAAATAAATAGTATCAAGGACAGTAGTCGGAGATGTGATGGGTTTGCCAAAGGTGAATGATGCTGCCTTTGACAAAAGTTGCAACAGATTCAAAATGACTTAGAATTTCTTTAGTCAAATACATGACAAGTCGTGCTTTATACTTTTACATTCCAGCCTTAGAATATCCTTCAGGATCCTTGGGAAGGGATGTTACCAACCATGGCCCTTTGTAGCTTGTTGAGTTGGAAACTCTTTATGAAATACGCCTGGGATCTACCATGCTTGACGGATGGATTGTTACTGCACAATTTACAGATTTGATTATCTTTAGTTCAATCGAGAGCTACATTTTGATAGACTCTCATGAGAAAATTGTCTACTCTTTCACCATACTAAGATATGTTTTAGTTTTAGTTTTATGAGGCATATCCTTAAAAATGGGAATTGTCTTCTGAATGAATGGAATACTATCTAGGCTAATCAGGAAAACAACTTGTACCTGATAGCTTGAGCCTACCTCGCCCTCCCTTGTTATGTTTCAATCAATGACAAGTGTAATTATCTGACAGTATTTTAATTGTTGTAGGAAAAGAGATAAATTAATGAAAGTTTATCAAACATAATCCAATACGTGTGCTCTGATATGAAGTCATATTTCAATGTGATGGTTTTATCTTTGCTTCCAGATACAAGAGGTGAGTGCATATTGACTAAATAAGATGAGATAATTGAACAGTAACTTATGAATCACATCCTTCACCAAGTTGAATGTTCTTTTTATCCATTCTTAAAATGATATTTATTGTATCTTAACACCAGCCTCTTACATTGTTAGAGTGCTTCAGGAGTTATCCTCTCAGCATGAAATATATAAATAGAAACAACCTGAGAACTATATTTAAAGGTCAATCAGTGTTCCCATTACCAGTTTCAGATCTTTCCACTTTGTCATGTTAAATTATATGGTAATATAGTTTCTTTCCATATGATTTCAACTTAGTAAAAAATAAGACAATGGAAAGTTGATTATTTGATACACTTTAAAATTCTCCCACATAGTGTTTGTTACAGCTGTTTCTTTTGAAACAAGGAAAGATACAGGAAAAAGAAATATAAAGCCAACTATACTTAATTTTGCATAAAACTTGGGCAAATAGGTACAGAGGAATCATGAACAATGGGTAAGAAGATACATTTTCAGAAAATATAAAGTGAAGTCATGTAATAATGTTGAGATTTGTTATCAAAAGATCCAGGGGTATTATGATTTCAAGGCAGGGGAAAGTTAAACTTTGATTTATGTGTATTTATCCCATAATCCTTAATTTGAAGTAATTATGGGCAACACCAAAGCATGTTTGTGATGAACACACTTAGATAACAAGGCTACTCCCTTAAAACATAGGGAAATTAAAACATAGGGAAAAATCCCTAACTGTTGCATAAAGACTGCTGGTTTTCTATTAGAGAACATAAAAAACATTGGGAGATGTAATATAATTCTAAAAATTCACTCTGGTTTAAAAATTAACACTGGGTGGTCACTAAGTTGATTTTCTTTATGTGTCTTCACAGGTTTAGTTATTGAAATTTATATAAGGAAGAACTGAATGAAGCCAAATATTCACAATGATTGATTTTTGGTTATTTATTTGTGTCCTATACATATTCTGTATGTAGACAAAACAGATTTAAACTGAGAACAATCTAATTTTTTTTAATTATTTTAAGTTTATATCCCAGTACTGTTGATATATAGATATATAGGTGTGTATATGTGTGTGTATGTGTGTATATATATATATATATATATATATATATATATATAATGTGTGTATATACATGGAACTGGAGAGGATCTGGGTATCTTATGGAGAAATTAGGGTGATTAAAATATATTGGGAGATATATATATAGATACAGATATATATCTTATATCTATCTATCTGTCTAGCCCTTTCTAATGAAATAGTAGATAGTGTCAAGCTTGAAACATTCCCCTTTCCGTAATTATCATTTAGACGACATATTTGCTTTAATCATTCATCCCTATGGTGTTTTCAGTGTGAGAGTAGTGTTTGTAGAATAAAGTTTGTTCTAAAATAGACAGACATAAAATAACAGAAAAACAAAATTCGAAGGACAGGGAAGCTCAGATGCAGCTGTGTGGAAGTATTTGAAACTCTCTGTAACAGAACTTAAGAAATTAAGAAGCGATTGTCTTCAGGTACAGAGACAGTAGCACTGCAAGAGGGAAAGAAAAAAGCATGAATTCCCTTTGAAAAGAAAAACAAACCACATTTATGAGTAAAATCCAATGAGTCTGAAAACAAACAAGCAGAAGGTGGAAGTCTCCAGCAGCCGAGCAGGATGTAACCCATATGGGAAATCATGGAGGCGGCACAGCCCGGGAGAAATCCGTGCTGGGTCCAGAATCTAGCAGCCCTGCACAGCCCCAGCTGTCAGCAACTAAAGTGAGATAGCAGCCTGGGGGGAAAGCGGCATTTAAATAACAAATGCACACAAGAAGGAAAAAAAAAATCTAAATATAATAGTGAATATATACAGACAACAGCAAAAAGTCACAAGCAGCAGTAGGAGCAGCAAATGTTAAAACAAAGAGAGCACAAAAATATAATACACTGAATTTGAATGCAAGAAAATTGCCTCAGAGGAGTGAGCCAGGCACAGCAGGAAATCTATGGAGGGTTGCAAAGTAATATTGTCCTTCACAACATTTATAGTAGAAAGGATAAAACCCAATACATGAGCAAAGTGCAAAATACTTAGGTAAGACATTCACTGGGCAGGTTGAATATTATTTTAAAAATATGTATGTGAAAATTTTGCACTTAAATTTACCAGTTATAGGAGGACTATTGCATATGTTAATCTCCAAACAAATTTAAAGTTTAATGTTGGCTATGGTGCTATAATTTTTAAATTCTGGAGCATTGCATCCATCATGGTCAGTAACTTTTTGGTTGGTATAGAACACTACAAATTAAGCATCGTATATTTCTTATATGAGATTTCTTTATCACCACACGGCGGTCTCTAGTGAGCAACATGTTATATTGCTATACAACTGATATATTTTTAGTGCAGAGTAAAATGAGAAGAGTAATATTATTTGGTTCCGTGTAGGGTAATCACAAATCTTTGTTGCACAGATACTCACAGGAGCCATACTCCACACATTTATTTTCCAAGCATGCCTTTGACCAGTAGATGGGGCAGTATTGTACTCTGTTAACACTTGAAGCAAGTGAATTAACTCAGCACAATTTCCAAACTGGGGTAGATTAACGAATGTTGTTTAGTTGGTTACAGAGACAGAAACATCGGTTGACTGTCTTATTTCATCATTTTAAAAGAAAAAGTTCTAAGTATTTATGTTAAGATTGAAGAAAGAGACAGAGAGGTGGAGACTGAATAAACAAACTACTTCATTCCTGAAAGGGACAGGTTTGCTAAGAGAGAGGCCTGCATGGTCACAGGCGGGGGCCTTGAGGAGAGCGGCCTCTGCTGAGGGGGTCAGTGAGGAGAAGCCCCGGCAGGTGCAGGTCATGGCAGGCAGGAGGCTGCTGCCACGAGGAGGGAGGGAGTTGGCGAAAAGAGGCACCTGCATGGACACAGGTGGGCAGAAGGGCTGCTGCCCCGGCCAGTGCAGAGACTGCCCAGGTGTAGATGGTGTAACTTCTTCTCTTTGGGAGGGGCTCACTCCTTCCCGGATGCCTTTGTTTGTTGTTTACTTTGGATAGACTATGTAGAATTGGAAAGATTTCCACAATGGCCCTCAATCTCCATGTTGCTTCACCTTCAGGTCTGAGCTCCTGACACACCCCAGCATCTGATGCCTGCTTGGGTCTGTGCTCTGTGATCCAGGCGTTGGCGCCTGAGGGTCTCAGTTCTATAGCTGGGTCAGTGGCTGCTAATCCCGTCCACCCCCACCTCCAGCTCCTAGCACCTCCATTCCAGCTTTTTATCCTTCTCCTCCACTAAGACCTTGTCAGGTTCTAACTTTCTGTCTCCTATAAATACGTAATTTTTCTGCTTATTTGGAAGAGTATCGACTTGTGTCATCCTCGCATTCATCACACCCTTTTTCCTGACAATCTTGGTTCTTTAGGGGCATTATTTAAAGAACTCATTCTGCTCAGCAGGTGAGTTATTTTTCTGCCTCCCCCCACCCCCATCTGCTTTTCTCTTTTACCTTGTGAGGGTTTGAATTCATCTGCAACAATAATAGTGGATATAGATTCCCTATGTCCGTATGCCACTATTTAACCCTCATCATTTAATAAAGAGTCCTTTGTTCATTGACTTGTGAAGTCATTTCTATCACGTGCATATAAATCTATTTCTGAACTATTTTTCTCTACTGTGTCATTTATATCATTGTGCTTTATTACCCAAAAGAGTAGATTTCTGTGACTCCCATTTTTTCTTGTTTTACCTAGCTCTTTGAGGCTTTTGTTCTTTTTTATATGCAGTGTTAATAAAAGATTTTAATGAGATTTACATTATATTTAATTAATTAATTAATTTGGGGCAGATTATGAAGTTGTTGAATTGACTAGAATATATCACTATATGTTTGGATATTATCGTTGCACCTTTAAGGAAATTTATTTACTTTTCCTTTTGAAATGGAAAAGTACATGGACCCAGATATTTTGGGTGTTGATTTTAAAGATTGCACAGCATAACAAGATTTCTTGGGAAACACCATGGAAAATTTTACTCTAGGGCCTCCCCTGTGGCGCAGCAGGTTGAGCGCAGCTCTACGAAGCTGTCTCCAGCCTTGGCAGCAGGGGTTCGATCCTGGCTGGCCAGGGGGATGCCCCCATGGTGTGGCAGACCTCTCCTCTCTCGCTCGCTGCTCCCCTCAGCAGTGTCTTCGGTCTGTCTGCCTGTTCTGTTCCTCACTCTGTCTCTGGTGAATCCTCTCACCCCCACACCTCTGACCTGTAAACCAGCTCTTGTATAAGTAAATAAACCTTTTAAAAAAATCACTTAAAAAAAGAAAATTTTACTCTATAAAAATATATCTAAATTAATTAATTTTTGGTAGTTTTGGACTTGGAACTTTAAGTAATCTTGCAAGAAACAAGTTAGCAGTGTAGGAAGGATCTATTTATCAAACTAACCTACTTGCTGAAGCAAAGTGGCTATTGATCCTGTCCACATTCACTGACTCACTTTAATGATAGATTTTGTCCTTCATTACATCACCAACTTTACAGATCAATCATTGTTTTCTAGTTATTTGTGTCACTCAAATACCAGCAACATTATTTTTCCTTTTATAGGTTAACTATCACAAAAAGTTAACATGTTTTTTATTTTAGAGGTTGAACTTCATTCATTGCCTTATATAAGATGTTAATGAAATTAATAAGTATTTTAAATTTAAATCTGAATAAAATACTAAAAGGAATATAAATATGAATTCATTTCTTGATCATTAAAAGCAGAATAGTCTTTTATGTCATTGCTTTTCACTTCATCAAAATAGAATATTTGTTTTTCCTTTTACTTCTACCCATTCTTATCTTAAATAAGTACTGAAAAATCATTCTTCAGTTGAATTTTTAAAATCTACAATAATTTCAATTTTTTATTGAGAGCTATTTTAAAATTTCAGTTATTCAGAAAGTTAATTTAATCTTTAATGGAAGTTATAGGAAGGTATTATTTTTATGATTACAATTGTTATAATTATATCTCAAAATATTCTCATGTAAGTGATACTTACAGATTCTATCAAAGACAAGTGTACTTGAATATTCAGTAATTAATAAAGATATTGGAGTTCTGGAAAGAGTTCTATGTTTTAACAAGCAACTAAATTATGTACCTATTTCAAAAGCCTCCGATTATTTGTAGAGCAAAAATAAGAATATGTTTAGCAAAATTATCTCAGGCAGTTGTTATTGTTCAATCACTACCATTTTGTGGGAAGCTAAGGAAGACTGCAAGTCACCAGCAGGTTCTCCTCCACATATGCTAAGCTTTGGTGGGCTGGGAATCTTGGATTGATGAGAGCTTCGCCCGTGAACCACAGGTGTTAGGCAAAGCGCGTAAGCACTAAGTGCTAACTCAGCAGTAAAATTGTAAAATAGCAATTCGTATGTCTTCGGGTGGTACCGTCACAAGTGGCTTAGCTACATTTCAGTCAACCACAAATTGTATATAAGATAGTGGTCCCAGTAGGCTCCACCTGGATGGCCATTCCATCCATTGACAGCTTTGTGTAACTACACTCCAGGGTGTTAACACAATGATGAAAATCCTGGAGGGTGTGCTTCTCAGAGCCTATCCCCACTGCTAAGTGATGCATGTCTGTGCAAGGATTAAAATACAAAATGCAAAGCAGCGCTTACTCAGACTAGTCTAATAAAGGACTTTGGTATTTACGTGCCATAATAAATGGCCATATGCCAATTTACATTTAATAGATGATAGAATGTCTAGTCATCACATATAATCTTTATATTAAAAAATAATTTCATTCTGGATAAGGAGAAAATAGGAAAATAAAAAAGGGCTTGGGGAATGCAGATGTCGTTATTCTCTAAACTCCGTTTTGATTGCTTCTTTGACCCTTGGTTGTTGGGCCTGGGTTTCTTAATTTTCACCCATTTGTGAATTTTTCCTTCTATTATTGATTTCCAGTTTCATTGCTTTGCGGTCAAAAAATATATTTGGTATGATTCAAGTTGTCTTAAATTTGTTAAGACTTATTTTGACCTGACATGTTTTCTATCCTGCAGAAATGCTCTGTGTACACTTGAAAAAATGTGCATCTGCTGCTGTTAGGCGAATGCTCTGTGCTGCTGTGTTAGGACATTTGGGTTACAGAGTTGTTCAAGTTTGCTGCCTCCTTATTGATTTTCTGTCTGGATGTTGTATCCATTATTGAAAGTAGGGTTTGAAGTCTCCTACTATCACTGTATTACTGTCTATTTCTTCCTTTGGATCAGTTAATGCTTATTTCATATATTTAGGTGCTTTCATATTAGATATATTTGTATTTACTATGTATTTTATATATTTTGACTAACTGATCTTTTTATCATTAAATAATGACCTTTTTTTCCTTGTGATAAATTCTGACTCAAAGTCTAGTTTGTCTAGTCCCTTTTGTATAAATCTTTTTCTGCACCTTTACTTTCAGATAGCAAAACATGTTTAGTATAAATATTTAAAGCGTGTTTTCAAAAGTTCTAGTCGTATCTGAAAGCACATTTTCCTGTCAAAAACAACTGAGCATCAATGTCATATGGCAGTTTGGCAGGAGCTGTCATTTTCTTTCATGACATATCTGGGAAGAGAGATAAGATCCAACATAAGAGGTTTACCAACCAATGGCATGTCAAAACCATCACCAAGAACAATCATGTCCTATAGCAATAGTTTATCTTTTGTGTCAACTGCTTTACAATATATTTAATGACAGATTTTATTCTTCTTTTAAAAAGAAAGCTGTTAAGTCAATCTGGGTCAGTAAATGTAAGACATATCCGGTAGCACCCTGTCTTCACATAGGACCAGCCTTACAGAAGGCAGACACCCCTTCATTTTCAGCCCCTGGGGGGTAACAGAAAGATACCTGGGACATAACAGGAAGTTTGGAAACCAGAATTAGGTCAACCCATTTTTTTCCCTCTCACCAGGAATTCATGTAAAACCTTTGATAGAGATGACTGATTAATCAGAATCCATTCAATAAATGTCTATTGAGATATAATTATGTTTAAGGCATGTGAGTGATAAAAATGTGAACAACTCAAGATAAATCTCACCCAAGATAAAATTAGTGTGATAAATACAGAAATTTTAATAGATCTAGATACAACAGCATAATTACCAGATGGTTGAACAAAAATGTTTGATAACTAGGATATCATGGATTACTGTCTTTTAATAATAGAAAGTATTTCAGAGCAAGAGGTGGGTAAGAATAGATCTAGCAGGCAAACATAAACTTGTGAAGAATGACTCTAGACCACCCACTAGGTGACAGTAGCACCCCTCAAACATTTTGTGGCATCAAAAATTGTCTCCTTACACTGCTAAATGTTCCCTGGAGGAGGGGGAACAGAAAATTGTCCCCAGTTGGGAAGCACTGGTCTTCTGTGAATTATCTATGTATTTTTGTTTAAAGTTCCACTTTGTGTTGTTCCTTGGATCCTGTATAGTATATACAGGGGCATATCAATAAGACCGAGAAGAGTAATTGAGCTGTGATAGCTGAGTCACAGGTCAAGTTGGGCAGACTCAAGCAAGAATACAAGCAAATTGCACAGTTCTTGGACCTTCATAAGAAAAAGATAATTGAAAGAGATAATGCAAAAATGAAAAATATTTCAACTGTGGAAAAACTATAGAGCATATAGAAATTATTCCATATAAAGCACCTATAGAAAAAGGAAAATTATATGAAAGAAAATGTGAATGAATTGAATTGTATGTGTGTGATATGGATGGGCTTCTGTAACTGTGAAAATGGATTTGGCTTTTTTGTTTTTTATTGTGTTGTCTTTGAATTTGGATACTAATGATTTCCTTTGTTTTGATACCAATTTGGATATTTTTCTTCATTTTATGTGCTCTAGAACAACTTGTTGTCACATGAGTGCCTTGCACGCAGCGTGTTGGTGGGCTTTTCTCTGTAAGTGAAATTGAAAATACTTTTTTTGATGTTATTGTCATCTGCATTTATTAACATCGATCTGTTTGATGTTTACCACGCCTAACTTTTCTTTGTGCATTATGTTTACTGTGTTTCTTGCACACATATAACATTCTCTATGTTCTTTACCAACTGTTTTGGAATTTAAAAATAGTCATAGTTTTTTTTTTTTTTTTCCTGGTGGTTCCTTTTGGACTTCCCCCCTTTTTTTATATCCTCAATCCCTTTTATCTTCATTTTATCTCTTATTATCGCTGTGTTTGCAACAGGTGTCCTTGACTCCTTCCTGCTTGGCAGAACTCCTGGAAAAAGCTTGTTGCCCTGAGTATCACTGCACCAATCTCCCTCCCACAAGAACACCAAGGGTAATAAAAAAAAAAAAAAAAAAACCCAACAACATTATGTATATAAAAGTGAGTCAGGAAGGAGAGTGGGCCATTTTCAAACTCTCTGACATCTATTTTAGGTGAAATTTAATTTATAAGAGCCAAGAATTACCCTTGCTTTTCATAGCAACTTGGGTTGAATTTTCTGTAACTTAATTCCAAAACCATATTAGCGGATGCCTGCTTATATTAACAGTTTAACTGTTTGTGAAATCATGTCTTATTATATTTCAAATCCAAATTAAACATATACTCTCAAGTGAGAAGTCATTGGCAAAGGCATAAAATCACAAAATTATGTCATTAAATGAGAGTTTAGAAATTTTCAGGACTTATTTCAGCAATATCACAAGTAAATGGGAATTTAAACACTGCATGAGAATTTACAGGAATCGTGAGCTTGCTAGTTTATATTTTCCACTCTCAAAGAGGCCTGTATTTTAATCTACTGAAATATATTCTGAAACACGAGTTTGATTCCCAGCCAGGGAGCTGACCCACCTGGCGCAGCAGACCTCTCCTATCTCGCCTGCTGCTCCCCTCAGCAGTGTATTTCAATAGATCTGCCTGTTCTGCTCCCCACTCTGTCTCTGGTGAATCTTCTCACTCCTCGAACCTCTGGCCTATATCCCAGCTCTTGTATGTATACATAAATAAACCTTTTTTTAAAAAAAAGATTAATATATTTTTATCAAAGTGAAATCTTTGTATCCATTTTTGCTGTCTTCTCCAGAATGACAATGATACCTATAGATCATACACAGTCATCAATTTTCAATATCTAATACAAGTTACAAATGTTAACCGGTATAAAAGTTTTAATGGTGGTTAGACAAAGAGTTTATCAATGTGTCATATGTTACAACATAGAAAATATCTGGAATAGCTGTATTTGGGCATGCCAAGTGGCTGACAATCATCACCTCCATGGAAAGAAGTGGGGAGACATGGAGTCAAAGGGAATTTCATCTTTCCTTACTTTGTTTGATTTTTCAAAATGAACATGTTTTCGTGTTAGTAATGTCACTGGAGTGTGGAAAATGTGAAAAACAAATCTGCATTTGTACAGAGAAAATGTCTATGGTTTGAAAAAATGTCTATGTTTTAACAAGCATTCAATTCATTTCAACTATATAACCGGTCTTATTTTTAATAAAAAGCTCTGAACAAATTGATACTTCAATTTGACCTGTTACTAAGAGTTACTGGATTTTCAACTGACTCTATTTTCCTTCTGAGAATTAGAAATCACTGATGAAAATGCATCCATGGCGAGGCATTATTTGTTTGTCTGACATATTGAAACTTAAAGAAAAGCCCTCTCTATAATTCTTTTGTATATTTACTTCTGTAAAATAAGTTATGAAGGTTTCTTTAAATCTCCTTGAAAGAGAAAAATAGAAAATCTATATCCAGGCAAATAGAATCACTATGACAATAAACTTTACTTAGAAGAAACCAGATAAAAGTTAAAATATTGTGCATGGGAAGAATAATATTGGAGTGAAGGTAGAATGTACGAAAATTAGATTAGTTTATCTTACCTAGTATTGAAGAAGATTTTCTGTCTACAGAATGTCATTCTGACCTGCATCAGAGAAATTTAGACTTCAGGAAAATTAGCAGGTGTTACTCATAGAAATTGGAATCACCTACATTACGCCTTATCATGCTCCTTACCCATCTCACAAATTGCAAGGAGCTGCCAATGAGGGGTGACCATTCCAGTTCTTGTATGTCTCACGCTTCTGCCTTTATTTTTAATTGCCTATCCTGACTGATCATGTCTCCATTATCAGCCTTTCCTTCTGCATCCCTTTTTCTATGTATTACAAGTAATACAAGAACTTGTGAGCCAAATATTTTGTCTGCCTATTAGTAATTAAAATATATTATTACAATCTCAATCAGTTTCTAGCACAGCAGCAATTATAAGACGTTTTCTGAGTAAATTCATTCCCTACATCAAAATGAAAGCCAAAATCAGTTGAACAATAAATTGTTCATTCCCCCATGCTTTCATTTATTAATTTGACCATATTTTAACTTTTTAATCTGAAATATCCCATTGATCCAAAAGCTCTGACTCTGCTCTGTCTTCATAGTAAGGAAAAATATAATACAGCCTTTTCTTCCTGAGCCCCAGGGGAGCACATTGCCACCAGCCCTCAGGAATCCACTTTATACTCTTGTCATTCTAATGTGGGGGAATGTCTTCAGTCTCTTGTCTCACACACACACACACACACACACACACACACACACACACACAGGCTCAGCCATATAAAACAAAATCAAGAACAAATGCATTTTTGTATTAGCAAATTCCAGGCATTACTATTCTTGAATCTATCCTAGTTCAAACAGGAAGCATTGGCATACTCAAATTCCAAGACTCTGAATTCAGACATTTTACTAAAAGGACTTACACCTGTAAGATGAAGGGCGGTGAACTCACCCAGTCAATGGCAAACCCTGGGCTGGTGAATTGTACCATTATACCATTAGTGATCCTCTCCTTCATGAGTGAGAGGAAGGCAGTGTTAGTTGTGTTACTGGCGCAGGGTCTAAAAACTCTCACTGGGCTGGAACCTTTCCCATTGGTTCTGGGTCCAGTCACCCAACACCACAAATGCAAGCAAAAGCACCTCTCCTGTGGATGGAAATATATATATATATATATATATATATATATATATATATATAGAGAGAGAGAGAGAGAGAGAGAGAGAGAGAGAGAGAGAGAAACCAACAGGGTAGAGTAAGAGAAAGAAGTGGCAGAGTACCAGGATACAGAGACAGGGAGGTGGGTTCAATTACCAAAAGATGGTGCCATGTGGATCTGCAGCTGCAGGAGCCAGTGGGGTGCAGAGAGGTCTGCTGCTGAGGTCAGTCCTCTCCCATGCCCTTGGGTGAAGGCCTGCTGCCTGCCTGACCAGTGGGGCAGCTGCCATCTGCATTATAGCCTATGAAAAAGAGGAACCCCCTGCATCACTCCTTATTAAAGGCTACCAAAATGGCCACTCAGTTCTGTCTCCTTCCAGCAGGCCCTAGCTCAGGACATCAGGGGCAGAGTTCAGATGCAGCATGGGGGGGCATTGTCCCTCCTGCTTTGGGCATGTCCAGACACTTGCGGGTAGAGCTGGCTCCATTGTCTGCACTGGCCAGCTCCATTACTGAAAATCCATAAGTGTTCTTTTAAATCTGCTTCTTGCTCAGGCGAGTTATTTTTCTTGTTTTGCTTTTGAGTTTTGAACATATTTCAAATTTACTAAATAGTAAATAAAATGATATTCCCACTTTCTTACATATTTAAGTTGATTTTTTTCCAGATCATGCTACTGAGGTCATGTTTCAAAATGTCTAACCTTTGATAAATAGATCAGCAATCACTGGGTGTTCTTGCATTATTCATTGAAAATGGTGTGCATTAACTTGAGAATAGTTTTCCTCTAGTTCCATATTATTGAGACGAATCAATAGATGGCAGTGAAATTAACTTTAGAAAAGGCTTTTGATTCTGTCTAAAATGCTCTGCTCATCAATCATATTAAAAATCATTTAGACTCTGATGCAGCTTTGAGGATTTTTAAATGATAGGAGGATTATGCTAAAGAGGAATTACAAATACCACAGTGTCGATCTAAGGTAGAAACAACAGTTATAATAGCCTTTTGGCATTTTTATCAATAGCTCGATAATGGGATTGAACATCTTTGAAATAAAGACATGACTACCACAAATTTGGGGGGACTCCAGGAGGCTGGGAAATAACTGGAAGCTTGCCTCTGGAGCCCCATCACTGAGACCAGGTTGGCAGCTTGACTATACCAGCTAGTGGAGCTTGACACACTAGCGTGAGTAAGTGGACACTTGTTCAAAAGAAGCCACCAACATTCCAATTCAGATCCCAGGGAGGACCCTGCCGTGTATCAAGGGGTGCAGTGAAATGTCTGCACTTGGTAATGTGGAGACACATCCGCCATGAAGACAAGTCCAATCATCTCAACGCAGGTCGTCTTCCTGAAACTACGTCTCAGTCATCTTTTAAAATGGTAATTATTGTGCTAGTTATTTTAAGATCTTTTTTTAAATATTTATTTATTTATGCATAGAAGAACTAGGGTACAAGTCAGAGGTGCAGGGGATGAGAGGACTCGTCAGAGACACAGGTGGATCTACTGAAATCCACTGCTGAGGGGAGCAGCAGGCGAGACAGGAGAGGTCTGCTGCACCATGGTGGTAGCTCCCTGGCTAGCAGGGGATCGAACTTGGGCTGCAGTGGCTGCAGATAGCTTCATGGGTTGCGTCTTAACCCCTTGTGCCACCAGGGAAGCCCTGTTATTAAGGTCTTAAGAATAGGGGAGAAACAAACAAAACATCATAGATGTAGTATATGCAGGAAAGAAAGAACTAAGATGTTAAGCTACGTTGCCAGGAAAGCGAGAGTAAGAAAGGAAGCAGGCTGAGGATGGCTGTGTGCTGCTGTTGTGCGCTGTCTTTGGGAGATGGCATGTCATCAGCCACAGGGCCACAGAGATGACTGAATGTTGTTATCTGCATATGGGAAGGAAGACACTAGAATGAAAGTTAACGCTCTGGTTTGCTGGGGCAAACCCAGTCTGATTAGTATCAAGATGCCACCTGATTTCAGAGGACTTTCCCCTAGGTTGACTGTGGTCTTTGTCTTTATTTTTGTTACAGTACTTTGTTTCTCAGGCTCATAGCAGGAGTTTTCTTCCCTAGTTATGTGTTTATGTTGGCCATGACACTTACTTTGACCAAGGAAACCGAAGCTTGTTGAAAGGAAGCCTGCAGCAGCCTGTAAGCCTGGTTGACCACTATGGGCAGCAGCCTGTAAGCCTGGTTGACCACTATGGGCATCGCCCCCTGCTGCTCCATGTTGGAGCTGCAGCGCCCATTAGTAGGTATTCCTGTTTGTTAAACCCCTCAGTTTCCAGGGGTCATATCCCACTGTGGCAAAATGTAGCCCCACACAAATACCACAGAGTCCTTCTTTTTTATGCATGATCAGAGCCAGGAGGAAAATACTTGAGCATGTGCAGCATTAAAGAGAGGGAGCAGGAGCAGCCGTGGATGGAACTCCGTGCTGCAGTGGCTGTGGCATAGGGGTTAAAGTCTGGTGGCGTAGGAGTAAAAGTCTCAGCTATTTCTGGCCACTGTGGCATGAGTTCAATCCCCCACCAAGGAGCTAAACCACAAGATAGAGCAGAACTCTCCTGTCTTACCGCTGTGCTTCTCAGCAGTGTTCTTAGTGGACCCACCTGTGCTGCTCTCCACACTCTCTCTGGTGAATCCTCTCACCTGCACCCTCCACCCCGCACCTCTGGCCTACACCCCAGTTCTTGTATGCATAAATAAAAATATTAAATATTAAAGAGAGAGAGCAAATAAAAAGCAAGTAAGATATGTGCTCCAGGAAACAGAAGAATCAGTGGAAAGCAAGGCAGTAGATGCTGTTTCAGTGACCATTTCACAAGAAAAAGGGAAGTGTCATTGCTGAGGATTGTTTGCAAACCACAAGACAAGGCAAAATACCAGGAAAGGTCATTTCAAATGTTCCAACATGTGGACAGCGATTTCCAGGTGATTGACCATTTTCTGGGAGTATTTGGACAACAGCTATACATATTAAAGAAAAAAAAAAAAGCCAATTCATTGAAGTTAAAAGAAAAACAAAAATTTTACAATAAAGAAAGCCTCATAGGAGGTTACTTGACACAAAGTAAAATGTAAATGATAATAATATAAAAGTAACTGGTGTGATAGAGCCCGATTTTAGGTCGATGAAGAATGTTGAGATGAGAAACTCAGGTTTTGTCAATAAGCGAAATCCTTTAACCAATAGAGTAAAATCCAATACATACTTATAGTCTAAATTTGATAGTGTGACAAAAAAATCATAGGTATATTGATTAAAATATAGAGGTCGAGGGGTCTCCCTGGTGGCACAAGGGGTTAAGCTCTGCACTATGAAGCAATCCACAGCCTCTGCAGCACGAGTTCGATCCCTGGCCGGCCAGGGAGCTACCCACATGGCGCAGCAGACCTCTCCTGTCTCGCCTGCTGCTCCCCTCAGCGGTGTATTTCAGTCAGTCTGCCTGCTCTGCTCCCCACTCTGTCTCTGGTGAATTCTCTCACCCCCCCAACCCCCTGCATCTCTGGCCTGTGCCCCAGCTCTTCTATGCATAAATAAATAAATCTTTTTAAAAAAAATATAGAGGTCAAAATAAAATACCAAGTCACTAATTCTGGGTAACAGACTAGAACCCAAGAATGTGGATCACATTAAAAACAGACTGATGTTTTAGAAATATGATATCTTTAGTACTACGTGATTTTGTGTGTGTGTAGACAAATTGGGTTGTAGGCAAGAGGTGTGAGGGTGAGAGGATTCACCAGAGACAGAGTGGGGAGCAGGATAAGCAGATCTAAGAAAATACATGGATGAGGGGAGCAGCGGGAGAGACAGGAGAGGTCTGCTGCGCCATGTGGGTCAGCTCCCTCAGGCTGAGACTTAACCCATACACCACTAGGGAGGCCCTACATAATTTTTTAAAATGCAATATACATGTTATGTAGAACAGTAAGTTTGACATTTCAATTGGTAGTCATGTGTCTGTACCTTGCCCTACCTGGAAATATGTTCACAGCAAATGTTTGGCATAGTCAAAAGCACATCTGGAAGTCCCATGTCTCAATAAGCTAAAAATAGGATGCAGGGTTTAGCTGAGTGTATTAGCAGTTCTGAGGACGGAGGGATTAAAGTGCTCCTAGACTCCTGAAGTGTTTACAAGTCGCGCACACCTGAGGCTCGGCTTCCTCTCCTGCTCTCCTGGAACCCTCGAGATCCTGCAGGTCCTGCGTGTCACCTGGGTTGAGGCTTAGCCACACAATTTCTAAAGCACACTCTGGGAAATGTCTTTGCAAGAACACTATCCAAAGGCATTTATAAGGTACTCAAATTTTTAGTAAAATGTCAGTGCAAAGACTTTTTAAGTACCTGCCACATGTCTCCTTAGTCTACTATAGACAATCAAATTACATCCCAAAGACATTTTTCTTCTCCTGCAGCACTGTGCTTACCTTGCGGCTTGAAATGTTTACAATGCCAGCTGTAGGTATGTCAAAATTTAAAGGGTAAAATACATATTTTATAAATGAACCCGCTGGAACCACTTCTAAAGGATAAGCAGGATTTACTCAGTCCCATAAATTCCTGTGTTATGGCCATGCCATGATTTCAGAAATCACTCGGTCCTAAACTCATGCAATGCTTGCATGGGGTTGAGATAAACAAATAACAAGACACACAAAGCCACTGTTGGGGCATTTTTCAAGTCAGGGCCTTAGGAGTCCAGAGTTTACAACTAGTCCAAATTGAGAAAGCAGCCGTGTCACCTCTGGAGCTTTTTAAAGGGTCAAGGAAGAACAAATGCATTTGAAGCCAAAGGGACAGCAGACACAAAGTTCTGGAACAGTAAGTAGCAGGGATGTCCTTGGCATTACATGAGATCACTGTGAAGCGTCACTGTGGTGGGAATAAGAGATTCAGGAGGTGAGGTGGCAGGAGATACAGGTACTCAAGGGACTGACTTGCAGCGAGGACACACGCTGAGCGGATGTTGCCCCGCCTTGCTTAGAGGAGGACTCATTGAATTGAACCAGCGCATAATTCTTTGATAGCAACCTGAAACCAACAAACACTTTGAGAGTGAAGTGATGTAATAGGATTTATTTTAGGAAAGTGCTGGAGGCAGTGATGAGGAAAGAGTAAATGTGATTTCCGCGGATTGTCACTGTATTCACACCAGTCCTCTTTAGCTAGTGGAGATTAAAAATGTTTCCTCTTTCTGTGAGGTCTGGGAATTGCTGGGATGAGAGTTGGTGGAGATGACCAAGAAATCATGGAATTAAATTGATAAAGAGATCAACTGACCTGGAGTCAGCGGGGGTCATGGGGATTAATTATGCTGGGCTACTATAGAATTATAAGAATTAATTATTTTGATGAATAATTAAATATTCATTATCTATGAACAATTATCTATAATTAATTATTCATAGAATTAATTATTGCTGGTCTACCAACCCTTACCTGGCTACCTGAATTTATACCTGCCGTCATCACCCTTAGTATATCAGCATCCTGACACTTGGAATTTGAAGTTTGAAGACTCCAGTCTCTTAGAGAGACCAACAGACATCTTCAGATCACAGTTTCAAAGGAGAACAAAAGGTCACTGCACTAAGACACAGGTATCCCTGGTTTTTCTTTCCCCTTTTCAGAAAATCTTCTGAGTTTACCTGCAGGAGGCAGCTCTGCCTGTAGAAGAAGCTGTTTTCCCCACACTGGTGCTCTTATACAGCCAGTGCAAGGTATTTCCCCAATAGCATCCTCCAAAGACACAAAGAAAAGCTTTGTTTTCACTTGCAGATTAAGCTCTGGCTCATTGCTGTATTATAATTTAACAAGCTCCCTCATAATTCTTGCCCAGGGAGATTTTCTTAGCTCTCCCTTGTGGAATTTCACCTCCTGTATGCCAGAGGCAGAAGGCCAAACGTATGCAGATTTTGGAAATCTACTCCCTTCTCATTCAGCTTTGAGCTCTATTTGCCTCACCCAGCTTGATTGCCAGGCTGGATACGAATTCCAGTGCCTTCAGCCACCGTGCAGAAATTTCCAAGGTCAAAAATTGGGATAATGTGAACTTCACATTGTTAGCGTCCCATGTCTTAGGAATCACAGCCCTACGTTGCTTATAGTCCAATGTCAGGAAAAATGTTTCCACATGAGGTCCAATTTTGAGGCATGTGATTTATAAGAGGCATGTGATTCCAAACCCTATAACGCATTCTTTTTTCTGGCTTAATTTTCTAAGGTATACAAGTAATACTCAAGTATTTAGACAGCCATACTAACACATTATGTAAAATACGACGAGGAAAATATTTTGAGTATCAAGTGCAGAAAAATACTTTCAACTTCTCATTTTAAAGAACTGTCTGTGGTGACAAGAATTTGTAAAGGAAGCCTAAACACACACTCACAGGTGCACACACACGTACATACATGCGCACGCACACACAGTTCTTAGACCAGTATGTACACAAACTCCGAAATTCTAATCTACTCCGAAATTCTAATCTTCAATGACAAACTTGTTAGCACATAAAATATTTGGTAATTTTCATGCACTTTCTCTTGGTGAAAATATCAATAACTACTGTAGAATCAAGTACAAAAGTGATGAAAATAACACATAAAAAGAGATTTGAGGATTTAAAGGAATCAGATGTCATATTTTCTGTAGTAATATAACATTTATAGAGAATTATTTCTGAAATGGAAATAACCAAAGGACTCAGAGGATTGTCTTACCTTTATGCCACTTATTAGGAACACTATGAATCACAGACTATATAGTTTTGTGCAGAAGAAATACTTGAGTTGTTAAAAAATGATAAAATATTAGAGTCTATTCTGCGGAATTTAATTTTGTTAAAGTATTATAATAACCAACAAAGAAAACAAGTATAGAAATTGGCTGATAAATAACATAAGCGTTTGAAAAACTCAAAGCTTATATAGACTCAGAACACCTCCCATGGAAGAAAATATTCCAAGGAGTAAAACATCAATCTCCAAAACAAAATTTTCAAGAAAAAAATACAAATGAATATAAAGGAAAACAAAAACCATGTATATCCAGCAATCTTGATTACATAAAAATATTGACACTTCAAGAATATAAAAATAATAAACTCACAAGAAAACCGAAAAGATGAAATAATTCCATTTTCAAGGAGAGATATTAATGAGCAGCTGGAGGCCAGAAAGTCAAGGAGTTCACCTCGGCTCCAGCTTTGACCAACTCTCCATGGCCGAGTTCATGTTCATGGCAAAAAGAAGCTGCAACTCATCCAGTTTTCCTGTGGTTTTCCTGCTCTAGAATCTTATTCCCTTATCTTTCTGTGGTCCTTTTGTTAGGGGGAAAAGGATGTCCTAAAGCTAATTCCATACAGGCTTTGTGGACTCCACCCCCACCCCAGGCCAAAGCTGCCCTATAACTCTTTAATTTTGTCAAGAGCTTAAGTAGATGATCATTGCACATAAGCATTGTATTGGTATATAATATATATTTAAAACAAAACTCAAATCCTAAGTATATAGCATATGACTTTTTTTGCAAAATGATGACCTCAGTAGCCCCCACTGAAATGTGTGACAAAACAACAGAAAACGACTGCATCCCAGCAAGCTCCCATTTTGCTCAACCCATCACCCCACCCACCACCCTAAAGACATACTATTCCAGCTTAACCTGTCCAAATAGATTGTCTTGTTTTTGAAACATACATCAGTGAAATCACACAGATTTACCCTTTTGTCTTTGACTTAATTTACTTAATATTCTGTATGTGATGTTAACGCATGCCATTGTGTGTGGTGCTATTTCATCATCGTATTATTTTCAATTATTAATGTATCATAATTTTTAAATAGCTTCTACTGATGGGCACTGAATAGTTTAGGGTTTGGGGAATTCTGAGCAGCGCTGCTGTGGTCTCCCAGACACAGGTCTTTGGGGGATCTGATACCTGCATTGACGTGAGCAGATTCCTGGCATGAAAATTAGGTCATAGTAGATCTTGAGATCTATTTTTTGACTTGATTTACTTTTCCTGATTCTCTGTTTTCTGAGTAGCATCTTTAATTTATCATTTCTTCCACTTCAGCATGCAATTGAGTTCATGTCTTGTCTCTATAATCAGTTCTAGGTTTACACAAACGCAGTTGCCGGGGATGTTGCTGTTCAGAGGCACTGGTGAGTGGCACAGAGCTTTAACATTCCCGATTTTCTTTTCCTGCCCCTTGCTAGATCTCGCAACAGAAAAAAATCAATCTGGGAAGCTCATTTTCACTGACGTAATGAATTGCCTCACTACAACCCACTGGTATGGGAAGCAGAAATAGTTACAATTACAATTAATTTCACTTTAAATCACGTATTCTGCACAGATTTTGATGCAGTACTGTTTAAGTTTATAAACTTTAGAGCCAGACTGCGGTAATGGGATTCCAGCTGTGTCACTATTTTATATTTGATATTTAGATAACCCATATAAAAGTTTGCTGTAATTATTCCTAACGTGAACTCAAAAATATTACTTGAGATATTTTTCCTTTAAGGTGCAATGTCATTATTAGAATATAATTTAATACCAACACACACCAACTTAATGAAACTGTAGCAAGAAGATTAAATAAAATTTTAACATTTAGTAAATTCATAAAGCCCTTAGTATTACACTTTTCATTTTATATGTTTGGCACATTGTAGTGTCAACAGAAGCAGTTTCACACAATGAACAATGTATTTTCCTTCTGCTAAATTATTTACACAATCCCTAATGTAAAATGATCTATTTTAATCAATATCTACCAAGTAGAAATTCCACAGTCTAAAGTAATTTCTTTACTTAATCTTTTTATTTTCCTTAAATGAAGAGTCATTGTTCATTTTATTTACATCAACTAAGTGATATCTTTAAATGTCTGACGTTTTCATTCTTGGAATATTTGTTTAATTACATGAGCTTATGGAATCAGAAACTTCTTAATTTTCTTATGCCCAAAATATTCTTGCAAAGCATCGGTATTTTCTGGGGGAAAAACTAATTAGTAAAGCTAAAGTCTTGGCGTTAATTTTGAAGCTCTAAATACTGAATCATTTTGGCTTATTGAAACGATAATACATTAAATTCAATCTTAATTTTAAAGTATACTTCTACTTGTATGTAATTGCTCAAGCATAATGTGAGCTATAGCCAATGACTGTTAAATTTGGTGTAATTAGTTCATAGATTATTTACCAGCAAATATTTAGAGAAAAAATATCTTGTGGAAACCTATTGTTTCTAACATGAATTTAGTAATGTGAGTTTTTCTAATTTTTATTATGATTCCTGTATAATAGAATTTATATTTCCTTTGTAGTCCCAGAAACTAATTATTCTGATGATGATTACGTGTGCAAGGGAAGAACTGATTACACACCAAGTAGAATTTAAAAGTTGAGGATTTACAGGGTCCATCATCAATTTCATGTCAGCTTACTATTGTTTTGGTAAGAGGATGAAGGAAGCGCAAGAATCTGAGGATAACTTAAACAGATTTACACGATGCAATGAGATTTCACATCAAGGTTACTACAACTCTCAACAAACTTCCTGATTACTGCCCTTAAAACTTTCCAAAATGTGCCCTAAATGTAAAATGATCCGTTTCTTACTTTGTTTCAACTTCAACTATTTCCAATGCACTTAACATTTCTTTAAAATGAAGTAAAATAGCAATTTCACTGCTATTTGTGAGGGAGTAATTGTGAAAGCTGGGGGTAGCTGGGGTAAAGAGATAAACAGACATCATCAGAGAGAACTTGTGTCACAGATATAATAGCTGCTTGCTGGACACTACGAGCAGCAACATGAACCCACAGTAGATGGGGCTGAGCGTGGATGGTAACTCCAATTCATTCTAAGTATCACAGCTGAATTTTTTTTTTTAATTTATTTACCACAAAAAAGAAACTCATGCCATTCAGAGCAACATGGATAGAACTAGAAGGAATTATGCTCAGTGAAATAAGTCAGAAGGAAAAAGAAAAATATCGGATGGTTTCACTAACAGGAGGAATGTAGGGGAACTAAATGAGACATCAGGGGGAAAAAAATCACATTTGAATTCTTAAATACATGCGTCTACTTAAAAAAAAATCTTTGTAGGAGATATCCCATTTGAATGTCAAAAAACACTTGGTGGGGGGATGTTTTGGGATTAATGTGATGCTTGTAGAGTTACATAAATATTTCCAAAATACAGTGGTTAATACTGATGCAGTAATATTCAGAATTGGATGTTATTCAACATCGGCAGGAAAATATATCAAAAATATTAGAAAAACTTTTACTACTGACTGCTTTAACTAGAAAGTCAGAAAAGTTGTGTGGGTCGCCTGCCATGAGGCTCTGGGGAGCTCAATATTATTTATATGAAACTTGGCTGGTTTGCTATTTGGATTGTGCCGGCACAAAAGCCAAGTGCTTTAGAATTTCATATCAGGAAATAAAACTTTCACACAACTCAGTAGTCACAGGTGTGTACACCTCCCATTGTGCCAAAATGTCCTATGTTTGTGAATTTTAAAAGGCACTGTTCTATTGTTCCATGTCTGCAAAATGAGATTTTTTTGGTAAGAGAGTAATTTACAAATTAATTTCCCCACGTTAGTGAGACATTCATCCACTTAAAATGAACTGCACTGTATTTTATTTCAGTTTGTTAAATGAATAACATAATTCTATGGGATTTAATACACTGAATTAAGTTTTAAGTGTTAAAATATGAAATATTTGGAATTATCATTTATTGAAATTTTAGCAAAATAGAAAACATCTATTATTAAATTTCAAGTGGAACACAGGTTAGGATGATTTAAAATACCAAGAAAGTAAAAGATATGTAAATTAAGAATTTGAAGGCCCTTCTTCCTTTTTTTAATCTAATTTCCTATCAGGATGTAGAATAAAACATCATTCTGATATTCTGATGATCTCCTTTCATTAAAAATTGCATGTAGATAAATGAAAACTCTCATACTTTTGTCTTGCTCTATCAGTAACAAAAAAAGGAGATAAACTGTGTCCATGCAATTATGTTTAGGACTTTTTGTTTTATTTTTAAGATTTATTTTTTATTTATACAATAGCTGGGATACAGGCCAGAGGCTTGGGAGGATGAGAGGATACACCAGACAGAGTGGGGAGCAGAACAGGCAGACACACCAAAAGCACTGCTGAGGGGAGCAGCGACAGGAGAGGTCTGCCGGGCCATGTGGGAATCCCTGGCCAGCCAGGAATTGAACCCGCACTGCAGAGGCCGAGGACAGTTTCCCAGGGCTGTGCTCAACCTGCTGCGCCACCAGGGAGGCCCCTACTTTTTGCTTGTTTTAGACAGTACACAGGATTCTCTAGTTACAAACTATAATAAACCAGTTTTTTATTTATAAATATTTATAGCAATAATAATGTTCAGAACAGTATTGTGAACAAAATGGTTGTACCCACACAGACATGCCATTATTGTCCATTAATTTCCCTACTCTTCTAACTCCCACAAAAAAAGGCCTTTGATTTCATCTCTAAAATATATGCTTAACTCCTTTACTTTTGCTATACATCCTCTCACATTAATTAATTTTATTTCCCCCACTTCAGCAGCAAATTAGTCCTTCTGGATTCAAGCTTTTTTTTTTTTTTTTAATTCCAGCTTCATATAATGCCAATCAAAACCTTCCCATAAAATGAAAATACAAGCTTTTTACTTTGGGATGAAAAACTCACCGGGGCTCTTCCTGTATATTGAAGGATACCATTGTGAATTGAATTTTGTCCGCTAACTGATATATCGGAAATTGGATCTTTACTGATGCAATCAGGTTCAGATGAGGCTAATTGAATAAATACAACGAGGGACCTCATATAATGACTGATTGCCTTAAAGAAGAGAAATTTGGGCGTACACAGCCACATGGAAGGACGTAGAGACACGCCTTGAGGTGGAGATCGCTGCGGTGAGTCTAGAAGTCAAGGAAGATCAAGGATGCAACTAGAGTCACAGAGGTGTGGAGCTGATTGTCCGCCAGAGCCCCCAGGAAAGCCCCACCCCACAGTCCCCTGGCTGCAGACTAGTAGCCGCTAGAACTGTGAAAGGATCAAGATCTGTGTTTACTCACCCAGCTTGTGGTGCTTTGCCATGGCAGCCACACATGAGCAGAGTCCTTTCTAATCAGTGTGACAGTATCTGTCTGCCCATGCCACCCGGCTGTGCACATCAGCCAGGGCTGCCAGCCTTTGACCCCGTCACTGGCCACTATGGTGCTCTCTTTGGTCTGTGATATACACAGCTCGTCACCGTGTCATCTTTGACTCCATCACAGAGTGATATATTAATTCATTTAAGTATTAAACTTGCATGTCTTAAGTAAAATCCAATATTCTGATATAATCTAAATAGAGATATCACTGTCATTTCATACTGTGAGAGCAAGAATCTCTCCCATTGTATTCATGAGAAAGATGAACGATAATTTTGTTTTTGTCATGTCTTGCCAGGTTTTGATGTCAAAGTGGATTTGCATCATGAAATTTTCACTCATCTATTCCTCTGAGATTGAATAAATTTGTTATTTCTTCCATAAACATTGGGAAATATATATTGGTGAGACCACCCAGCCTGTGGTTTTCTTTGTAAAAGTATTTTTAATTACTTATTCATGTGTGGAGATAGATTATAAAAACAAATTGTGTTCAGAACTCATGTTTTCTTAGGATTCATGCTTTTTCTTCACACCTGAATAATTCTTAGCAATTATCCCTTAAAATTTTGATACTTCATTATTTTCTATTATGTCTCATTCTTGGAACCCTATTAGATATTTAATGTTAATGTGCTGTTAAATGTGTCTTCCATTTCCCTGAATATATTTTACACCTATTAAGTTTTTTATATCTGTTCTGTGTTCTTTGAGCAGTCACGGAACAATTTGAATATTCTCTTACATATTTACCACTGGAATTTTCTCTACTAATATTTTATTTTTAATAAAAATGTTTCATGTTATATGATTATTTCATCTTTATCCTATCCCCCTACTCTTCTCAATTTCTAATTTATCATTTTTGGACTCTTTCATGTAATACCATCTCTCCATTTTCTTCTGATTTGTAACACGTACTATTTTTCTGTTTGCTTTTCTTCACTAACTTTTTCATTTGAGCATTTTGTTTACAGACTAATTTTGTATATGACTTTCTAGCTTTTATGGGAGATTTGGATCTCCAATCCAATAATTATATTTATAGGCATAAGAAATTCAACCTCTAAGTCACCAGCAGCCAATCTTAGATCCCAAGTGAAATCACTTAGAAAGTAAATGTGGGTAGATTTTTAAAATATACTAGAATGTCTTTGGGAAGCGAAAGATAATTTTTGATGCCAAGGTCTCTGCCATTCTCAAAATTAAGTACAAAATACACACCCAAAGTCTAGTACATTTAAAAACCCAAAAGTGATTATAGGTATGAAAGCTAAATTTAAGCCAGTACATCTGATTATTTTAATAAAAGGTTATAATTATGTATGCAATGGTACTCAACATTTTAACTGTGTTCTCTTACTAGAGTATTTTCAGAGCCTTTTCTGTTTGATCCATGTGTTTATTGTTTAAATATGTTGTGTTTGAGTGCTTGGTGGGATGTTATTATCTATGATGGATGATGGCACTTTCTGAAACCTGGAAGGTTATTGAGATGCTACATTTTACATTCTATTTGATGGCTTAACCAGATGATCTATGCAAAGTCTGGTATGTGGCTAAGGGGGAATAAAAGACTAACAGCAAGAAATATTTTGTGTCAGCAGAAGGACAATGAAATCATTGGGTGGGAGCCAACTGCCTGAAAAGGGTGATGTGACTTCAAGTCTATCCAAAGTTCTTAGTCATCTGGAAAATTGTTAACAATGAACTTGAAATACAGGATAGCATATACATAGAGATAATTTACCTTATAATGCAATATCCTGCAGTCTGGTCAGACTTAACTTAGAAATGTTGATTCCCCTCTGTTTGCATATGGACATTATCACAATAGTGATTTTTTTTAAAGATTTATTTATTTATACAAGAACCCAACCATTATGAAGAGCTGTGTGGAGATTCCTCAATCTGCTAAAGATGGAGCTTCCATATGATCCAGCAATTCTGTTCCTAGGTATTTACCCAAAGGACACAGAAACAGCAATTCCAAAGGGTGCCTGCACCCCTATGTTTATTGCAGCACTATTTACAATAGCTAAGCTATGGTATTGTAGCTTAGCTACAACCCAAATGCCCAAAGATAGATAACTGGATCAAGAAAATGTGGTACATATACACAATGGAACATTACTCAGCAATCAAAAAAGATAAACACATGCAATTTGCAGCAACATGGATGGAGCTAGAAGGGATCATGCTCAGGGAAATAAGCCAGACAAAAAAAAAGAAAAATACGGGATGGTCTCACTCATAGCAGGAATTTAGAAAACCCAAATAAGGGACCAGGAAAAAGACTAATTATAATAAAGTAAAAATCAACAAGCAACTATAAACCAGAGACACACTATGGGGCGGGGGGAGGTGTAGGGAGAAGGGAGTAGAATGAAAACAAGGGCGGTGGGAATTGTATGGGGACTATAACCAAGATAAAAATGCATACATTGTACAAAAATGAAAAATGATGTAAAAATATATAAAATTAAAAAAAAGAACTGGGGTACAGGCCAGATGTACAGGAGGGTGAGAGGATTCACCAGAGACAGAGTGGGGAGCAGAACAGGCAGACTGATGAAATACACTGCTGAGGAGAGCAGCGGGGAGACAGGAGAGGTCTGTCGTGCCATGTGGGTTGCTCTGCAGCCGACGGGGATGGAACCGGCATTGCAGCTTCACAGCACTGCGCTCAATGGCCTGCACCACCAGGGAGGCCCAATATTGATCTTTTTATATTGGGAAAATTAAAGCATTTACTCTCTGAGCCTGGGATCAACAGTATGTAGGGAAAAGCTTATTTTTAACTTTTTTTTTTTTTTAAAAAGGATGTGGCCCCAGAGTCATGAATGAGGGACAGAGGAGAGACGAAAGGAAGGAAATAGAATAAAGGAAAAGTTATCACTGATAACTGGAGATGACTACTTACTAAGTTCAGTCCTGGGCAAGGGAAAAATGTATCTATCAACTCTTGTTCCATTTTGTCTAAAATTTCACCCAAAAGACTGAAAGTGAAGGAATTAAAAAAAGATATTCCATGCACTTGATAACCAAAAACAAACAGTAATATTGTATTTATATCAGGCAGACACACTTAAACAAGTATCACAAGAGACAAAATATACATATAATGGTAAAAATATCAGTTCATCAGGATATAGTAATTATAATTGTAGATTTATAAGATATATACTATAATAACATTTATAAATATATTGTTTACTTGTTGTAAGTGCAGCTGAACAGACTTTTCAACTTGACAGAAATGAAGGAAGAAATTGACAGCAATACAAAACTAAGACAATTCAATGTCCTCACTTTCAACAAAAGATAGAAAATACAGAAAGAAAGAAAATCAATATGGAAATACGTAACTTGAACAACACTGCAGATCAAGTGGATTTAATAAGATACAAAGCATGTCACCCAATAGCAGCATAACACAAGTTCTTGTCAAGTGGCATAGTGAGCACTGTCCCAGATACATCACATGTCGCTAGAACACAAAACCAGTCCAAAGAGAATTAAGAAGACTGACTTCACAGCAAGCATCTTTTCTAAGGACCACACACAATAGCAGTAAACATCTACATTAAAGAAGAAAGATGTAAAATAAACAACCCAACTCGATACTTCAAAGATTGAGAAAGTGAACAAACTCAACCCATAGTTAGTAAAAAGAAGGAAAAAATAAAGATTGAAGCAACAATAAATGGTATAGAAAGTAGAAACACAATAGAAAAAATCATCAAAACTAAGAATTTTATTTTCAAAAAAGCAACTAAAATTGGCCAAAATTATCTAGGCTATTAAAAAGGGAGAGGAAATTCAAGGAAATAAAATAAAAAATGAAAATGGAGGTATTATAACCAATGTCATAAAAATAAAAATGAGCCTTTAGTCCGATAGAAAAGATATTATGTACCAGCAGATCTCCAGTGGTCAAAATGTAGGTCATCTTCATGTTTTCATTTTGATAACAGTTTTGTAGTTTTGGCCCAAGTCTGCCATTTATGAGGTTCTCTTACTATTTGTGAGATACAAGAACTTATGGGATGAATTTGAATGCATATCAAACATTACTCTATAGAAATTATATTTTACGTTATACCAACAGAAATAAACCAGACACAGTAAGAAAATTAAGTGCATGATTACATTTATATGGTGCAATTAAAATGGTCAAATTCATAAAACCCAAGACAAGAATTGTACCTACCAGAGACTAAGGGGACGGAGAAAAGAGATAATCAACAAGTAGAGTATCAGTGAATAAAGATGTCTAGAGATCTCTGTTGCCTCCCCTTCCTGATGACAAGTCTGTTTCCTCTCTGGTGTCTTCTGCCTTTTCACTGTTGACTCCTTCCTTTATAAGTGGCTTCTTGGTGTTGGAGCTTTTATCATGAAATGTCTGATGCTTGAATTTGATCGCCTCCCCCCCGCCCCTTGCTAACAGCCTAGAATTGATATCTACAAGTCTAGTCTCCTATTGAACTCCTGGTTTACTCTTCCAGCACAACTATTGACATCAGCACTTAAAAGTCTGATGGGCGTCTCAAAACTGACAACTACAGAGCTAAACTCTTGACTTCCCACTCTTCACCCAATACCTGATCTCCTTCTCCCTTGTCTCACTGCAGATAATTACATAGCACCAATGGCTTATGCCTAAAATACAGAAAAAAATTTCATTCTTCTGTGTTCATCACCCGTTCACATCCAGAGAATGAGAAGTTGTGGGGCTTTTAACTCAAGAATATTTCCCACGTCTATTTATTCACTTCACTCCACCCTCATTCAATCATCCTCTTCCAGTCATTGTCTGTGGCTATAATTCCATAGCCTTTATTTCTTGTTCTTCTTTTGCACTTGTTACCACACAGGAAGAAAAACAATTAGATATTCCTTCTTTGATGATGATTGTCAATAGCAATAACAGAGCAGACTTTTAACCCTTGCTTCTATCTTACAAGGCCCTTCATAGTGAAATTGTTCCTTGCAAGCACTTTGCTGGCTTCAACTGAGCCACTTACTTTGATCTTGAGTTTCACACTCCACCCACCCTGTCAAGGCTCCAGTCTGATTGTTGCCTCCATGTTCTAAAGAGGAGAACTTAAAAAACCTTTTGGAGTAAGCAAAAATTCTACTAAGTGTAGAAGGTGCTTAATATCTGAAAGGAGGACTCTTTTATCCATAATTTTTCATCATTGTCTGAGCCATCCTGTCATATTCCAATTTCTACAATGTGTTTTGAGGATACTCTTAATTCTTCAATATCTTTTTATCCTTCATTCTCCCTGTTGGAATTCTTATGATTTCTAACAGACTCTCTGACTCCATAAAAAACTCATGACAACATTTTTTATGATAAGAATCTCCCAAAACAAAATAAATTCACAGCAGGCAATAACATAATCTTAAGCAAAGAATGTCTGCCTGCTGGTCAGGAAAACCCTCCTGTGCTGCTCAGTGAACGACCTCTGTCAGGCCTCTGGGGTGTCATGAGTGCTCTGGGTTCCACCTTGAAGGCTTCACAAAATGGCTTTTGCTCAATTGTGGATATCTGCTTTTCTTCCAGAGCTTTGGGGACCATTACATTTCCTCACTCACAAAGAAATGCTAAGAAGAGAGAGAGATTTTATTTCTATTGAACTCCTGTCATATCCTGTTGAGAAGGTTAACAGAAATATCAAACTGTGATTACTGCATTTCAGGGGAATCACTACAGAATGGATTCCCCTCGGGTTATCATTAAAGCATTTTGTTTTGTTTTCACAGAAATGGCTGTATCTTTGGGCTTAAGTAAACTCATCAGACTATTTGATATCAGAAAGCAGTAGTATTTAAAATGCCAATCTAGGTAACAAGTATGGTTGCTATTTTCATAAAGAAACAGTGTACATTCTCACCTTTACAGAAAATTAATAAAAAGCAAACATTTTAAGTATGGGTGAAGTTCCTAACATTACACGACCTATTAAAGGTATTTTTTCATGTTCATTGGAAGAAAACCATATGATTTTAAAAGCATTTTAGAAAAAGTTTGCTTCCAGAATGCAATTATAATTTGCTCCCAACATGTAATTTTATTCCCCCCCCATGTAATTGTTAATACTGCAGAGTGGAGTGACAATTAATTAATTTCCATCACTTTGTCTTAATTTAATATGAACATGAAAAATCACTTCCATTATTTCAGCATAATACAAACCTATTGGAATAAATCTTAAAAATAAAGCTGATTCCTCCTCTTAAAGTAAACATTGAAAGTTATATTAATGGTTAATTGAAAATAAGACATGAACCATGGAATTTCCAGGCATCTCTGTAAGCACAAGTTCCTACCACCTCTCTTGATATACTCATTATTACTCTGTCATAGACTGATAACTAGGTCATTATTTCAGCTAACTTGATCAAGGTCTTAGTAACGTGCGTTAGTTCTGATAGTAAAAGGTGACTTATGGTCTGATTAGATATCAATGTCTCCATGGCTCAGAACCTGAGGTTGGGTAAGGCATAGCTGAGGGTTTTCTGACAATAAAGAAAGGGATTGGGAGGGAGAGGAAACTGCTTTGTAAACATTCTATAAACTTTATTGAAAGTATAAATAAATAAAATATTTTGAATTTTCCACCAGGAAAATGACATCGGAGAGCATCATTTTGTGTATACCACTTACATTTACTTGCTCTTTGGCATTATCAAGAAGTGGGATTACTAGGAAACCATGATTGCCAATTTCCATTTTACTAAATACCTATTTCTTCTTCAACATGGCTATGAGAAGTTTCATTTAAACCCAAAGGCATGAGTTTTACTAATTTATCCACACCATGTTGAGGTTTTGAGATAAATCTTCAATTCCTGATTGAATTAGAGCATTTATCAAATATTTATTCTCAGTTTAATATTATTTTTTTTTGTTTTCTGAATTGGCTTGTTTGACTTGATCCCATCAATTATGAGGGTTTCTTGTTGTGATTTGATAATTGAACCTGTATCTGTTACATTTGTTAAAAAATATAGTATTTAAGGTTAGTTCTTTTGGTTATTATTATACATAATTGTGAAGAGATGAAAGTCAATAGAGAAAGACATAAAACAAATTAGATGCCACAACACTTTTATGATTACCACTAAAATCATTTATTAAGGCCAGTAATATTTTGCATTATAAGAAATGAATATAAAGGCTATGTATAGATTCCAAGGTTAGGATAACCTCTTGGGAGGGAAGAAGGAATGGAAGATAACAATGGTCCATAGATTCAGCAAACTTTTAGGATATGAAATAAATTCAAACATGAAGCATGCAATTCTGTAACATTTACTTTGGGATCATAGAGCAATTTTAAAAACACTACTCTCTGTCCTTTTCTACTGTTTCAAATATGTTGTTATTTTAACTAAAAATCAAATCAGTCCATTTAACATACTGCTATTCTTGAAAATTTTTACCAAGTTCCTTGTGAGAAGGTGAAAAAAAATCCCCTGTATATATGTACATCGTTTCCTTCTCAACACGCCTTGAGGCCATCTGTATAGTACAGGTTATATCTTATATTATCCTGGATGTGTCCAAAAAAAAAAGAATTCTTTAACAATCAACCAACATGCAATGTCAGCATGTCGGTATTATATGGGTCACAGCCTCCTTTCTAGACTTTTGTATGTCATACTTACTGTCTTATTCAGTCTTATTCATGGGTTCCTGAGCCTGAGGAATCATAAGCAGATGGAGATGGACCCTGTGGGAGAGATTCACATTCCAGAAGATATTTTATTTATTCCAAATGCAGTGGTGACTACGTCAAACATCTGAGAGTCCTGAGAATACTCTTTGGTCGTGAACGTGTATCTGCTCTGTGCCCTGGAAACAACACACTCAGTATCTGCTCACTATGCCTCTTTCTGCTTATTTCACGAGGATCCAACTTTGATAGTCTCTCAGATTAAAAACACATGTTGGATTCATTAACTCCATCTAATGAAGGCATCTAATATGTTTGGCAAAATTCCTGGATATTTCTGCATCTCAATATTTTTTGTTTATAAGATTGAGATTTTAAAAGATTAAATCATTTAACATGTTAAATACTTGTAACAGCGACTAAAGCATATTAAAAGCTATGTAATGTTATCATTGGCATAATTATCCCAGATATTTAAGATTCATGCTCTTATTAAAACAAGGGACAATCATATAGATCATACTTGATATATATAATTGTATTATGCAATTGTACTAGTATCAGTGCATTATTAATCTATCACTGCATAATATATTACCACCAACAAAGTGGTTTAAAAGTATGGGCTGATTTTTTGCTAGTTTCTGTGAGAGTTGAGTCTGGCACAACTTACCTATATCCTCTGCTTCAGATCTTTCAAAGCTTCAGTCAAGATATTTCCCAGTGCAGTGATCTCATTTGAGTCTTGAGTGGGGAAAGATTTACTTTCAAAGCCACATTGTTGTTGATGGGATTCCATTCCCATGGTCTGTAGAACCAAGAACTGCCCTTAGCCCTGCTCTGTGATATTCTCCATATAATATGAACAAAATGGTACTTTACTTCTTGAAAGGCTGAAAGGGTGGAGATATCTCCTAGCAAAGTGGATTATATTCACATATAGTATAATCAAATGCTGGTAATCACATAGACCATTCTTTCCATATTCTGATTACTAGATGCAAGTCCAACAATATGTAAAGGGCAGAAGACCACAGGAGGCAAGAACACTGGGACCCTAGACTATATTTGCACCCCATACTTCTGGGAAAAACTTATGCCTCTTCCACATATGAAATAAATTCAATCCCATTACACTCTCAAGAGTATAATCTTATTGCTGCATCTGCTGGAAATCCAGAAAACCATCCTCTAAACCAGGTGCAGATGTGGATGAGATACCATGAATATTGTTCATCTTGATGTGACAATCTGAACACTAACCTGAGATGTTATCAGGCCCAGATAGGCCCAGTAAACAATGGTGAGACCATCACAAAACAGAAGATATACAGTTTTGAAAATGCAAAGCATGGTGGCTAGGAGCCAACATAACTGCAAAATGAAATGAATGAAGTGTCATTAATAAAAATATTCATGCACAATTTAAAAAATAATCCAACTCTAGCACTTAAAGGAACAAAGAAGGTAGAAAAAAGTTAAAATAAAATAAATAGCAAGGTTGCTATCAGCAACAGCAGAGTGGTAAAGCAATCCCTAGAACACCAGCAGAAAACAATTTTCATCACTGGATAAAATTTCGAAAAAAGCATGCACAATTTAAACACCAGACATCTACCAAAATGGAAAGTAGAGTAAAGTTCAATGTTAGAAACTAGAGAAGACAGATACATCAAGACAAAACTTTCTGCTTTTCCACTTTAAGTGAAGGAAGTCAGAAAGTGAATAAGAGATATTGGAAAATTTCACTTGTCTGTGGAATATAAATAACTAAGAAGCACACACAGGAAAAAAAAAGCAGGAATAAATCTTGAACTTGGTGAAAGAATTTAATGGATACCAGAGGAAACAGCAGGGAGGTTGGGTTGGGGGGAACACTGGCATAGGTGGTTTGGTGGAGGGTGAGTGGAACATGTGCACATATGGAAAAGCAAAGTTGTAACCCCAACTTTAAAGTTAAAAAACTAAGTTAATGAAAGGATGACCACACACACACACACACACTTGCTGGCTAGAGGGCACTGTCAACCTTGTGGACAAAAGTGTTGATTTGGTGTTTGGTGATTAATGGTTTGCAAATCCTTTGCTTACTTTATGGACATATATTTGCCAAAAAACTGTGTGTTCACTTCTATTCTACTCTCCTCTTTCCAAAATTTAATCCTTCAAACCACAACACTAGACATGACAAGATAAACCAATTTGTTGAAGATTTCTCCATGCTGTGGTGTAATCACTAGCTGGTTCTCAGATTCTGATAAAGAAGATACTGAAGCTTTTCTCCCTCTAGCAGCCTCTTAAACACCTTACTTAGATTGGTTGTAAATGCAAAGTTGCAGGACACATCTACGAGTTCCTTCTCCCAGAAGCAGCAATATCAGCACATTTCACAATTTCACCTTTAGCATCAATTCTCCATTGACATCCACAGTGCACTGTAGTAAGATACAAACAGGTAATCAGAAATTAAAACAAAATTGAAAAACCTCCACTGTGCATTTTTTTTTTTTGGTTCCATCTTGTCACACTGCATATTTCAGCATTGAGTGCAATTTAATCAAATGCTCATTCTCAAAAGGGTAGAAAGAGTCTCAAGGTTCTCAGTAAATCATATATTAAAAATTTTATAATTTAAAATTTCAAAAGTACTAGTCAAATAGTAAGTTTTTTATTCCAACCCAATGACTAAAATAGAAGTATTAAAAGAACTTGAAACATAGATAAGATGTTTAGATGCACTCAGTTGCCCATTGGGCCAATCTAACTTATGCTCATTATCATAAAAATAAAATGGTATTTTGTAAAAGTTACTGCTTTCTGACTCCTTCTAACTTTAAGTCTAACTAACCTTGAGGGGAGAAAAATGGGATTAAAAAAATTATCAACAGGGCCTCCCCGGTGGCGCAGCGGTTGAGCGCTGGGTTGCGAAGCTGCCCACAGCCTCTGCAGCACCGGTTCGATCCCCGGCTGCTCCCCGGCCACCGGAGGAGGGTCCCACATGGCGCGCAGACCTCTCCTGCCGCCCGCTGCTCCCCTCAGCAGTGTACTTCGGTCCTTCTGCCTGCTCTGCTCCCTGCTCTGGCTCTGGTGAATTCTCTCACCCTCCTACGCTTCTGACTGTACCCAGTGCTTGTATAAATAAATAAATAAATCTTAAAAAAAAAAAAATTATCAACAATAGCATGCTGCGAATGGCAGAAGATAGTACAGCAAAAATCTATTTTCAAAACAATGTGGAGAAAGGTCTGTAGAAAATGAGATGTCTACATCCAAAGTAATATAAACATCTAGATGTTTGTTTCATAAAAAAGAAAACCATGAGCCCCATCTTTAGTAAGTGTGTAGATGTGATCCTTCATTCAATAAATCAGTTGGTAGCCTGGCTCTACACCAGTTCTTCAAACTGAGTAATCAAAGACGATTTCAGTTGGCCTCTGGTCCAGTTGGGCAAAAGGTTGTGGTTCAGATTTGGACAGTTTCATTCTTTGACTCTGAGGTGGAGTGGCTAGTGCCCCAGGTCTCGGGACAGATGGCATGACGGAGATCCTCTATGTCCCCAACCTTTCCTGAGATAAGGTGTGCTGACTCAATACATTACTCCTCTTTAACTCTCTTCTCTGCTTTATCTTGGCCTCTAGTTTTTCTGATGTTACAAGTTAGTGTTTGAAAGATTTCATAACAAAAAATGAATTATAAATACAAACATAGGGATAGTCATCTTTTTACAAGCAAATTCATTCTTCTTTACTGTATAGTGTTTTCTCTATATTTATTTGGATAATAGAGTCCTCAATGCAACCACCGTCCATGAAGTCATTTTTTTTTCAAATTCTACATTTGTCAATTCTAAGCTGCAAAAGTTTCAAACATGAAGTGAAGTTTCTTAGATTAGGAACTAATAAAAAAATATTTCATTTCACACCTATAACACTTCTTTCCCCCCACTGCATTTCAGAACATCTTAGAAAAAATGCTTGCTGATGGTTATTTTATTAAAATTCTCCTTAAAATTCTAATACAGAGGGTGCATTTTCAAAGTCAAACATTACTTAAGATTGAAAGTTAACATCATCTTAGTATTTTTATAAGCATGGATTTTTCTATCAATTTTCATCAATTTCTAGCTATGTCTCACAGAACTTCTAAAACTCACAATTTTAAATCCATAAAATGTATTTATTTATAATAAGGCCATATAATTTCATAAATGATTATGATCTGCATCCATTTGCCACTATCCCATATTAGTTTCATTGAAAGGATTAATTTGAATCTTATTACTGTATTAAATATGTGTTCTAATGGGGCTTTCAAAATTATTCTATATCTCTTGAGACTCTGAATCTCTTTTTATTTCAAATAAGGCTCTTTTGTAATTTTCACTAATTAGTCTTTGTCTTTTATGTCTGTTTTCACCTTTATCTTCAGATTTCGTCCCTTTCTTTCCTCCAAATCTCTCCCTCATCCTTCCTCTCGTTCTCTCTGTCACAGACATACACACACCACTACACACACAGACAAAGATACGGGCACCCCATTGATAGCCAGCTCAGAAACTGAGTAAAGAAGTCACAAAAATCCATGCAAAAACATTATCCCAATATAGCCCCAAGGTGGTGAATTTTAAACTGTGCTTCAATGAAAATCCACTCTTTTCTTCAGTAATTAAATCTCAGCACTCATCCCATTTAAAAACGAAGACAGAATCTAGAAAACTTAAATAAGAGACCAGGAAAATGAATAACTATAAGAAAGTGAAAATCAAAATCAACAAAAAACTATGAACCAGAGACACTTTTAGGGGGGCGGGGGCGGGAGGGGAGGGATTGGGGTCAGAATGGGGGGCTGCAATTGTATGGGGAATATAACAATAAAATTTATAAAAAAAAAAAAAAAAGAAACAAGGAGCATCGGTAGGTTAATCTTAATCTTGACAATAGTTAAGGTAGCAAAGTCTTGTACCTAGGGAGAATTTGCACTGGTTCTCCTGGGAAAATTAGCAGTCCTATGACACGAAGTGTGTACCCAATCTGCGCTGGCTCTAGGTTCTAGGGTCTACCCACCACCTTCACAAGGACTATAGTCATCCAAAATAAATAAAAATCAGTGAAAACAAACTGGAAAAATCAATGTTGTTCTAATTTCCCTTTTCTTAGTAGATTAAAAACTGATTCCATCTGTGCAGTCAAGTGATGTATATTAAATACAAGACTTATTCTGTACTATTAATGCAATCTCAATGTCACAACAGGACAGAACATACCTAGTATCAGATGTAATTTCATTGCTATAAAACATAGTGACTCTACATTTTGGTTCCAGGCTTTTAAAATGCTATGGTATATGTGGTTTTGAGTAAGATTCTAAGTTGTAGTCATGATCTTAGTTTTTTTTTATTCAAGTGCTGAAAAAAAAAAAAAAAAAAAACCGAAGACAGAGCCTCCCTGTTGGCACGAAGGGTTAAGTCTTAGCACTATGAGGCAATCCTCAGCCACTGCAGAGTTCCATCCCCTGCAGGGAGGTGACCCACATGGCGCAGCAGACCTCCCCTGTCTCCCCTGCTGCTCCCCTCAGCAGAATACATCCACCAGTTTTGCTCCCCACTCTGTCTCTGGTGAATCCTCTCATTCCCCACACCTCTGGTCTACATCCCAGTTCTTCTATGCATAAATAAATAAAAATAAATCATAAAAAATAGAATAATAAATTTATTTATCATTCCTCAAATCTAAAGTAACAAAAGCGACACTAATAGGAATGGTCTTTGAAAGTACACTTGCTGGCACAAAACTGAGTGAAAGAGCAATTAGAAATGGCAACTTTTGTGTCATTTGTCATCATTCTTGTTTTAAAAACTGTTTTGATTATTCATCACTTAAATGTCTTGAAATGTTCAACACTCTGTGACAGGATTTCGAAGGAGTTTTCAGAAAATAAAATACAAAATAAATTATTAAAAACTGAGAACTGAATAGTATTTTCAGTTCCTCTGTAAATGTCTGTCAAAAGTCTAAAATATATCCAGTGATTTTTAAATATATATATTCTAGCTACTTTCTCATTCCGAAGTCTATAGCATCTAGAGTAACATTTGATTTGATATTTATACTTCTAAACCACTAACATTATTACATTAGCAGGCTCAGTATGGGGAGGTATTATTTCCCTACCTAGAAAATTAATGCTTTGAAGAATGACAGAATGTTATATCCTGTCATGTATAGCTCTAAGCATAATAACAATAGTAAATAAATATTGATTTATCTTATTATCATTGGATTGAATACATCGTTACCCTTCCCCTTTAAATCTAACAATTCTTTATGTCTTCAGAAGCCAATATACCCAAGCAAACATCCCTTAGTAATTTATTTGTTTAAACTAAATATTATGAAGGTATATTTCTCTGCATGTTGTACAGGAAGGTAAGTGGGGAAACATGGGGGCTCAAATCTGGTCAAGCTAAAATCTCAGGTTGGTGGTACAGACAGTAGAAAGCTTAAAAGTCGATCAGAAAACTTAGAAGGAGTGTTGAGCAGAATGGGAGCCTGACAGAAACTTAACAGGAGCCCTCAGGGGTGAGAAGAAGCAGGAAGAGGAGGGAGGAAGCTGCTGTCTGGGCTTGAGAACATGCCGCTCTGTGTGTTGACTGCTACAAGTTGGTCCTCATTAATTACAGATTTATCTTGCACGCAGAAAGCAGGATGTCTACTAGACTGTCATTCTCATTTAGTTAATCACAGTTCATTAATTCTTATTGAGGGACTCCAAACTCCAAAGAACTGAAAAGAATCTTCTCCAAGTTAAAATGTCCTGAAAACCTATTAATACCATGACTTCAAAACAAGAGCCACTAAGCACAGATGTATGATAAGATGTTTTCTGTACAAACATTACTGAAAGCAAATTGAAAGACCAAGTATGGGGGGGTGGGCAGGAGATTATGATGCTTTTATATATTCATACAGCAAGTGCATTGGTGGCATATTTAATATTATATGCACCAATATTGTGTTAAAAGATAGACATTTATAACATCCTATAACTTTGTCCACAGTCAAAACTATTGTTTGTTTCTGAACTGAACAGTCTTTGTAGCAAACAATTTTGGTTTTCAATTTTCATTTTTGCTTGAGCTCAAAGATTTCATATATCTGTTTCTTCAACTATTAGCTATTCTTAAGGAATCAGACTTAGGCAAAGAACATTCAAGAGCACGGACATAACCATGAATACAAAATGGAAAATTTAATTTATTTATTTATTTTAATTGAAGAAACATTGGTTTACAACACTGTATGTGATAGAAAATCTTCGCCCACCACACCCACCACACCACACCACACCCACCACAAAGGCGCCCTGTCCTCCACCACAGTCCATTGTGCCCCCTGCTTACTTTACTCTTCCACTCCCTCTTTTAAATTTGAATCAAAATTTGTACCATTATATTAAAACTTCAGTGGGGATATCAATATCATTGAATTGTAGCAATGTCAGAACCTTACTACTTTTGAAATAAACTTCTCAAGTCACATTATAAGGCAGGATGAATATGCAAGTAGATATATTTCCTAATTAAATGAACTCAATGTCTTAGAAAAATAGAAAATGCAATAATATAGAATTCTTTAAGTCACATGAAAATATTGCATCTTTTAATTTCTTGTGCAAATTTCTTAAATTCTTTTTGCACTTTTTAATTTCTTCATAAATTTATGAAATTCCTCAATATAAGCAAAAATGATCACAAATGACATGCCATTTGATTTCTTTATTTCTTTTTTGAATATTTTATTGTTAGTATATAGAAACTCTACATATTTCTGCATGTTTATTTTGAATTCCAACTTTAGTGAATTCATTGATTTCTTTGAACTATTTTGGAGGTGTCCATAGGATCTTCCATATATAAGATCACATCATCTACAAGCAGAAATTATTTCACATCTTCCTCTCCAATTTGGTTATTTCTTTTTAAAAAATATTTATTTATGCATACAAGAACTGGGATACAGACCAGAGGTATGGAGGGGTGAGATGATTCACCAGAGGATTCTGTTCCCAGTGGGGAACAGAACAGGAGGACTGACTGAAATCCACTGCTGAGGGGAGCAGTGGGCAAGACAGGAGAGGTCTGCTGAGCTATGTGGGTCAGCTCCCTGGCCAGCCTGGGCTAGAAATCATGCTGCAGTGGCTGTGGATAGCTTAAACCCTTGCACCACCAGGGAAGCCCTGATTATTTCTTTATCTCACTTAATAAAATTGGTCAGAACTTCTAGTTCTATGAAGAGAGTGGGCCCCCTTCCTCGTTCCCAATCTCAGAGGAAATTTTCCAACCTTTACCATTAAGTGTGATATTAACTGTGAAAATGTCATATATGATATTAATTTTGTTGGGGTACATTTCTTCTATACCTAATTTATTAAGTATTTATCATGAAAAGATGTTGGATTTTGCCATGATTTTTGTTATCTATTGAGAGGATCATATGACTTCAATCTTTTATTATTATGCTTGTGTGGTTATCACATTGATTGATTATGTTGAACCGTCCTTGAGAAAGACCTATGAACGTGAGTAGACATTTTCTCATGGAACTCTGCCCTCAATTAACTGAAATTATCAAATATATAAGATTATTAATTTTTCCATAGATTGTTATTTCACACCTGGCTTTGATATTTCAAAATTATGCCAAGCTAAGCTTCAAAAATTCAAACAATATATTTCTATTTTTATGATCATTGCTTTCACTGTATCAGAAAAAAATATGTATAATAAGCAACCAATACAGAAATTACCAAACTCCATCAGAGAAGGGTGAAGTATAAAACCATATTTGATTTTAATTTTTAAAAATATCATGCATTTTAAATATATCACTTCTTTGTTTAAATTTCTATAAATTAAATTAGAAAGCAAGATAAAAGTTACTTCAGGAAAAAAAAAAACTGTGAACAATCCTAGAACCATGTGTTCAAATATTCTCATAAATTTGCTCTTGTAGAAGATAACAGCAACATTCTTCCAGTTATTTTTATATATAGTTCTACCCAGTGCAGTTTATTCACTGGGTTGTTATCACCTGCCATCATTAGTCTCCTTATGCAAATTTCACAATATGATTTGTTAGAAATCTTTACTTCTTTAACCCTTGGAATATACTTGTGTTCCCTCTGCCACATGTCATTCCTGTCATGGATCTCTTGGGAATTGTGTTAAGTCACCTCCATAAGACACGTGCATTCAATAATCAGCCACCACAGAGGAGTCTCTGGCAAGATCTGCTTCCGAAGAAGAGAGATTGGAGGGCGGTCAGTGGGAGGAAGAGAGCATCTTCCTTCCAGTCCTTTCTAAATTCTGTGTTTAAACAACTTATTAAGAGTTTCCAGCTAGTGGGAGCCTTGGTCACCAGAGGGCCAGCAGAACACACTTTAGTTATTTTAGTTATTACTACTAGATACCACCTGTCAATTTCACACCTAAGATACAACGTGAGGATCATGACTGCGCTACTCACCAGCATAAAAGAACAGAAAAAAAACAAATATCTTTGAAGAACAAGCTTCTAGCAACTCAGAAGTTATCACCGCCTAAACTTTTGCTAGGCTACAACTGAGACAACAGCAAATAGATTTATTAAGAGAAGTCGCGGACATCTTAAAAACTTGCAGAATTCAATTCCAAGTTAATGTTTTTGAGAAAAGCAAAGTGGTCAGCCATGCACACTACATTGCTGCATGCAATAAATATAATTGAGTCATCTAAACATGGTAATATAAAAAAACTCATATACAATACTAATGTGTTGCAAAATGCACAAAATTTTCAATCTCCTCACATTCAAAGGCAGAGGAGCACATTTGAGAAAAATAATAACTCAGTAAGTGCAAAGACATTTGCAAACAGGTCAGTGGAAACAATTCTAAGAACAGAAAATCACTCTCCATGCTGGGATGTTATGGTTTATTTTGTACTTAGAATGGAGAGGAATCTCATGCATCTTGAGCTTGTCTTGTCACTGCTCTGAATAGCTTGAAATATTTCTTTACATGTGTGTCCCCATCCTAAATAGGACAGGATTCATTTATCCCAGGAAGAGCTGATAGACCATGGGACACTGCTCAGCCATCGGCAAGTCTGGCAGTCAGATTTTAGTGGCAGAAGCCTTTTGTGAGGAAGGAAACAATAATTGTCATTTTCTTCTACTCAGCATGGATGCAATGTGTGTTTGCTTAAATACTAACATCTATCAATACTGCTAAGCATGGTTATCTTAAATCTCCTTTGCTATAATTTGTAGCTGTTAGCATTATTTGTGAATCATCATCAAATATAAGAGCTGGAAAGTAAATGATATTTCATAATATTCTCTCAAATTGTGTCTATGTAAGTTGAAGTATAACATGCATGGGGACTTGTATTAGAAAATAGACAATCAAAAGTAAAACTGTACAGTTCAATTTTTATAAAGTCTATAGTGATATTTAAATCTCCCTAAACAGCTTTAATGTGTTACATTTTGCTGTTTAATATACTTGAAATAATTTAAAACATTTGAAAGAATACTGACTGTTATGGACCATAGACATGATATATTATTTAAAAAAAATTCTATTTCTTTCATTTTATATTTTGGAGGAAAACAATGTATGCCTTTAATGCAATTATATCCCAATTTACTTAGCTTAACGTCATAAGAAGGACAAAACATGTGAAAAAGTTTATATTAAGAGGAATGCAAGAAGAGTAATTCCTATAACCAATACAAAATGAATTATTAATCAAGTCCAATCACAATGCTGACCCATCAGCAAAATGCCTATTAAGGGCAATAATACTTAAATTCACTCAATTATAGCTTCATTCACATAGTTAAATCATCTCTACAATAAATGTTTTTTCATGCAAATCTGAATGCATTTGTAATGAATTTAATTTTTTTATTTTAAATACTGAACACATTCTATTATATTGGTTTGATTTTCCAATTCTAGTGACATAAAGTGTATTTCAATGGAAAAGCAACCCTAACATTACCGTAAGTAAACATGTAAAAAGTACCTTTTTTAACTCCCTTGGCTTTGTGCAAAATATGCTGATAAGTACAATACATCACTTGTAGCAGGAAAATCACAAAGAATTATAACAAAATGAGACCTGACTATCATTCATCATTGCATGGCTACAGAAGAAAAGCAAATGATTTTTTTTAATGCTTACAATTATTCTTCCTATGATTGGAGATACCTCCAGTAAGTAACAGAAAATGAATTATGTTATTTCTTAAGCATGTGAAGTTGAGAATATGAAATGTCTTTCAAAATATTTTTCCTGCCAGTTTAAAAATACAGCATTAAAATTAAAATTGCATTTGGGAAGGGACTGAGTGTGGGTGAAAGGGGAAGGGAAGTTTACTGCTGTTTCCCAAGGAAATCAGTCTTTCCCACAAGTGATCTGGTGCATGAATGGCTCAATTCACATGGCGAATCACTATCTCTTATTCATCTCTCCAGAGAAATGTATATTATTGATAACAAAATTGTCTACCCAAATGGAAACAAAAATCTAGTTGGAAATACCCAATGCATGCAAATAGGCTTTGATAAGAAATACAATAAAAATGTTTATTAATACATCACATCCTTCTTCCAACATTTTAGGTAAAGTAGTGATTTTCTTTGACTATTAAAAATGACAAAATAAGAAAGTTCTCTTCCCTAATGGTAAAGCGATACCTTTATGTTTGATTTTTCATGATTGTCATTTTTTAAAAGAATAAAGGGACCCCAATTTCTTTTTGATGAAATATGGCAAATGTAAAGATTTTGTAAATGGTAAAATCACTCTCATAAAATTTTGAAAGAATGAAAAATTGTTCATAAAGTGAAAATCACTTGTTTGGCACATAATTCCTTTTATTGTGGAGCAAAACTATGCACAAATCAAAGTAGCCAATATAATATAAAACATGGAGTCTGAGATCGCCTGGCATTTTTGATGAATGAAGTAAAAAACCGAAGCATAGTCAGTCAACGTTCATAGGTTCTGAAACACAAAAACTACATCCAGCATTTGCTGTTGAGTTTTTTGATGAGGTTTTTAGTTTGTTGTTCTTGATATTTCACTTTTGGTTTCTAGGATAAATCCTACCCCTCACGCTCTCTCCTAGCTGCAGTTCCTGACTAAAAAAAACTATGACCAGAATGAATAATATTCATAGGGGGCTCAATTTATTGCATTATTCTTGTCTGGAAAAATACATGCAGCCCTCCCCTGTACCACCTGGCAGAGTTCTGAGATGCCCTGGAGACAGTCACCCAGGTCTGAGAGGATTGGGCATGATTTTTATTCGCTATTTCTTTTTCTTTTTTTTTTTTTTTTGGCCTTCCTTTCTTTCCAGACAAAATGACCAGTTCGACTGAACAACTCTTGAGCTGTCATATTTACTCACCAGCAGGCTCAGAGAAAATGCATCAGAAAACTGACCTTTGCACGCAGGCAATTTCATGTCCCTCATGTTATCATATGAAATTACAGAAGATGCTTTGCTGAAAGAAGGCAGCCTCATAAAAGGCATCTACAAAAAATTCAGGCTAACACCACACTTAGCAGATGCTTCCCCTCTAAGATCAGGAACAAAACAAGGAGATGCTCCATTCCACCTCTATGCAACGCTGAATTAGAAACTTTACCTAGGCCAATTGGGCAAGAAAAGACACACTATTGGAAAGGAAGAAGTAAAACTATATTCATAGGTGATGTGACCTTGTATATATAGGACCATCTTACAGAATCTACCAAGCAACTATTAGCAGTAATGAACAAGTTCTGCAAGACATGACTATTATGAAATTATCCATGATATATCACTATAAAAATAAAACTGCAATTTCCAAATAAAATAGTATCAAGAATAAAAAATATTTAGGAGAAAATCATGGTTCTGAAGATTATTGTTAAGGCTGTAATGCTCCGCAAATGAATCTACAAATTAAACACAATCCCCACCAGATTCTCAACTTGTATCTTTGAACTTGCTAGCAATATTGAGAAGTAGTACTCTATGAATTATCTGTTACATTATCGGATAATCATATTGAAATTGTGCTTTACATATTGCCTAAGACACCAGTGTCTGTGTTACTTTCTAAGAACTTTTTTAACAATTGACTTTCAATTTATCATTAAACAAAGATACTCAAATATAAACTAGAAAACACAAGTTTAAATTAAATTAGGTACTTAAATATCGCAAAGCTATCAGCTGTCAAATGTTTTTCTATAAATCATTAGTTACAAAAACCTTTTCTAGTTGACATTATTAAAAATGTTATTTTGCCCTTTATGTTCATCTACAACATAATAGATGGATTAATAATTGACATATTATCTACTGTCTAAGGAATGTTAAGTCATTACAGTCTCTCAAGATCCTGTCAAAAATGGCTTCAGGAGAAACTCATTAATATTTAAGAAGTCACTCTTCTATATCATAACAAAACACACACACAAAAAAAGCATCTGCGTGTATTCTTCATTTCTAGTTTAAAGGGTGACACTGTAGATTTTGCAGGTGAATATTATTGTACACAACGACTTAAAAATCTCTTCCTTAATACTTATCATTAGAATGATTTGAGAAAGGCTCAAGGCTTATATGACCCTCGGGTTTAAGTAATTTAACACTCACTTCGAAACATCTTTATTTGACATCTTTTTGCCATAGGCATGTTTGCTGCCCAGATTGAATTTATTATTTGAGTGGGATTTGATAGTCTTTGTGTCAGTGAAGAGACTAACCAGGATTTCATTAAAAGAATTTATATAAATTCTTCAAATGTTGTTTATCTTGACTAATTGGGGTAATACTGGTTTACAATACTGTGTGATTCAAGTGATAGGTTCACACCTCCTTGGATGTAGTCACCACACCACTCCCACCACCAAGGGATTTATATTATTAAAGTTTATTATTGAAACTAAGTATCAATTTGTCTAAAATAATTACAGTAATATTAACAGTGATGCCATATTACATAATTATGATTTCATCTAAAGTAATGCAAGTTATAATAGCATATTATCTTAAAAATCTATTATTTTAGTATTCAAATACTTGCATTTAGCATTAGTATTTAGTATTCCACAATTTTATTTCCTGTCCTGAGAACATAATCACACTTTTATACTATAGGGTCTAAAAACCTTGATTTTCCCCTTTGGTCTATATTTTAACTTGAATCAATATAAAATTTCTTTAATTTCCATCATAAACACTTTAGGGATGTTTATTAATATCTTTCTGATTTAAAAAATCTTATTTCTATCATATTGCTTTATTGTTTTACTTTATAGTCACAATTTTCTTAATTCCTTCTTTCATGCATCTCATTATAAGGAAACTTACTTTTATGTGATTCATTTGCATGGACTTATTAAAATACCTATTATAGTTGGTTTACATATTATAGTTGGGTTTGTAATATAAATATCAGATTTAAGATTGGACTGCTGAGGTGTCTACTTCAAAGGGGCACTGACCTCTACAAAGCCACCTTGAATAAACACCTCGCCAGGCCCAGTGCTAGATCAAGAACATGGCCCCACAGCGCCCTCCTGAGGCTCCGTTGCTTTGAAGCTCGTGGTTGTTTTTGGTAAGGATTTGGGTCAACCTGTTTTTTTTTTTTTCTCTTCCAGTGTGTTCATATTTTAAATTCATTGACAAAGATTGAGCCAAAAAAATCCTAGGCTCCCCCTCAACTCCAACCTCAATAAGAGCGAATACTACGCACATTCCTTCTTTCTCTTTCTGTCTCTCACTCTCTCTGTCAAGCCCTCCTTCCTCTACCCTCTCTAATTGTGACCTTGTTGCATGACCTCAAGTGTGCCACGTAGTAATTTCCAGTTTCCTGATGACTCTTGCAGTGAGCATCTTGCCATATAAGAACCACAAGCGCCAATCCAGTCACAACACTGTTTATTGGTAGCTGATTCTGGCACATAACACCTAATAGCATATTTAATAACCAACTAGAATTTGTCACAGGTTTTTTGGATGCCAAGAGCAGGGACTCAATACTAAATAAATAAGAATTTGAATACATTAAAGAATAAAAGACAATGTATTTAGAAACTTTGAGAAGGCATATTATAGATACATGTGTTAAATTTGGGGGGGGGTTGGGGGGATCTTTCTATGGTTCTTTTTTTTGCATCTTTTTGTGGTTCTTTTTAGCTGCCCACCATAAACATTCCTTTCTCCATATACACAATTCAGAAAAAGACTCTTGCCTACCAGCATGGAAATTAACCACATGATTTTTTTATGTTGTTTCTATGCTAGCAATACCCAAACCAAAATAAATCAAATAAGGCACAAATCAAACAAAAATGGAACATGTACAACATCTGTGGAAGAGTCAGGTGCAGATGCTCAGGTAATGACCACATACCAGTGTTGCATGATTTCGTGTACAGAAGACAGCCCCGCATTTCATTTTGACCAAGTTCAATCTTTGAGCATGGACATAGACTATATTAAGACACAAAATTGATTCTAAATCATTACCTTTTCTGGTGTATCTCATGCCTGCATTGTGCCAGAGACCAAGTCTTTAATTCTCAGATTTAATGACAATATTCTATGCAGACCAACCTGTGTAGTAGTAGATTGAGATTCATTCAAATAAGTACAATCATTAACTCAGGACAAGGGGCTATTATAAAATATCACTTTTTTTTCATATCACTTTTATCAGATGTCTTAATCTTGGAAGTATTCAGGATGAAATCATAAATTTAAATGGCCATTAAATAATAAAAAAATTCAAATACTAGGCTCTAAGGAATTCATAAAATCTAACATTATAATCCTCAACATCACATAATGCAAAATTATAGTCAAAATAGTTAAGCAGTAAAAGTATATTTTCATGAAAAACCAGATATTTAAATGACTTCTTGGATCATTTGCTCAATGCTTATGTCACCAGATTTATACTCATATTTAAATGAGTGTTGTTTTATTTTTATAAATCAAGATACAAAGCAATACATGCATTAAAAATATAAGGTAGTAGCTCATTTTCTTGTATTGCTATTCTTAAATATTTAGTACAACTTTTCTTTTTCTTATATAAAATAAAAACAGTTGTATAAGATGAAAAATATTATGAACATAAAATTTGTAGAGTGAGACCTTTGCTCCTAACAACTTATATAAGAAAGAATTCTAACTGGTAGAGACTTGAGAGTCTAAAATCTGTTATAAAAGATGAAATGTTATTGAAAATATGATCACGCTTTTGAGTAAAGGAAGGTTGTTTTGAGGGTTTCCATAGGAATAAAATCAAATGGGAAGAGCAACACAGCAAAGGGTGAAAATGGTGGACAAAAACGAGAAACACCTGTGTGTTTTCCATATGCTAGCATCATCTACAGTTTCTCCCTCCACCTGCTAGGTTGACGTTCTAAATAGACTATTTGTGCAAATCTAAATATTCCAATGTCAAATTCCACAGAATTGTAACAACCCATCATTAAACTTTGCAGTGTCTTAATCATTAATTACATTTGGGTGAAGAAGAAGGAGTAAAGAGCAGGGTAAATGGTGTTAAAAACCTTTGACTTAGTCCTCCTCTAGGCAAATATCTTGAAACTTATCACTTAAGGTCAAGTTAGAGTTTAGGTAAGAATATGCTCATGGATTTCATGGTCTAGACCTTCTTTTTATCCCCTCTTTACAAATCCCTTTCATCAAACACCTTTAAGAGTGAAAAATTGCATTTGTCTCAAGAAACATAAAATTAAGACAACTCCCCATTAACTCAAGCCCAGAGTCCTGCAGCTTCACTACACAACTGCCCATTTTGCACACCTTCGATTGAATTATTTACCAACCACTCTTATAAATAAATATCTTATAAATAAATAGATGCCAAATCTGTTCCATTCTTCCAAGCCCACTTTTGTGCATTATTTATGCCAACTGCTTCCCTGGAGCCCCTGAAGCGTCTCCCTGCTCCCAGGGACACCCCACCTTCCATGGATTACCTTTCAGATATGTAACTAAGACCATCTAGTTCACCTGCTTCAAAACTTCAGAGATATTTTTCAAACACAGTAGGTTGAGGTCTATCATGTGGAATGCTTTTCTAAATTTATTTTTCACAATTAGAATACGGTATACTTTTCCTTCTGAAAAACAGATGAGAATGCCAATTATTATTCTAATTCAGCTTAGGGAGCATAGAGAGCATGTCTAAAATGATTGAGAGACTTTGGTACAGCTTTATTGAACCCAGGGAGAAAATTTGATTTTATAATTCTGTCTACTTCCATTCTCTACTTCATTTGCATAACATCCAAATTGTTAACAGGCAGTCAGATAAAGTTATTAGAGGCATTTAGAATTTTTTAAAATGCTATTAAATTTTTTAAAATATGGCAAAATATATTAAGTTTTAATGGAATGCAGAATTCAATAAGGTGTAACATTAGTTATCCCTAAGAGAGTGGATGCAAATTTATATTTATTCTAATTGGGAAAACACATCACACTTGAAAGTAACTGCAACTGGAAAACAAATGCTTCAAGTCTATATCAGTGCTACTGTGGAAACTGTAGCAGTGGAGTATTTTATGTCATTAAAATGATGAAAATTTTAAAATGACAAAAAACCCTTGATATGTTCAAGTATGAGCATGTATGATATGTTCACATGTTCAATTGAAGAAAGGCATTGCAAGCTCAATCCACCAATCTTAGCCATTGCAGTGTGTTACAAAGTTGTCCTGGAAACTCCACCTATTTGATGTGGGCGATTTGCTTTCCTTAGGGGACAGACATATCATTTTCCCAGTTTGTTTAAAAAGACATAACTACATAGATGAGTAAGTAGAACAAATATATCCTCACCCTGACAATTTTTTAAATTGGAATAATCTATCATGCATGAAAGATTTTGTCTTAGAGAACCTGATAGATCAAGTCCAAGATCTCAATCTAAAAATATGAATTTCAGATTTATGATTTTAATTTAAAATATAAGATATTTTTAGTAAATATATAGTGCTTAAATGTTTAAGCAAACTATTTTTACTATATTTGTAGTGTTAATTAAGTATATTTACATGTTTTTAGGTACTTGGGATTATTTGAGAATCTCACAAATTTACTCAATCAGAAAGTAATTAATTATTTGGAGTTAAATCAAATCTAGTAAATTAATAAAGACAGTTCAAATTGCTTAAAGGAAAATCATGAAGTAATTCTAAAAATAGAGCTAATTTCTTTATAAGAAATATATACCTGTAATCATTAATCAAAAGTCCTTATCAAGTGATTGAATTTATTTTATATAAAACTTACTTGGGCCTCCCCGGTGGTGCAGCGGTTGAGCACTGGGTTGTGAAGCTGCCTGCAGCCTTTGCAGTGCCGGTTCGATCCCCGGCTGCTCCCCAGCCACCAGAGGAGGGTCCCACATGGCGCGCAGACCTCTCCTGCCACGCTGCTCCCCTCAGCAGTGTACCTCGGTCCTTCTGCCTGCTCTGCTCCCCGCTCTGGCTCTGGTGAATTCTCTCACCCTCCCGCGCTTCTGACTGTACCCAGTGCTTGTATAAATAAATAAATAAATCTTTAAAAAAAATAATTTAAAAAAATAAATAAATAAAACTTACTTGATTTTTAACTGGAAGTTGAAAGTGAAAGGAAAACCTGGTTCTTAAACCTGCAATCTTCATAAACAACAACCTGTTCAAATCCAAGCCATTCTCCTAAACTTACCATCACAGCTATTTGAAATTAAATATCCCACACCAATATCTAAATGGACAGACAATTCCAAGTTGTTTCAGAATAAATGAAGCCATTATTTATTTCTGATAAATTTATGTTGTTGATTTTATGAATGCTTTAAAATTCCATCTTATTTTAATATAGCAAGAAAATATTTCCTCCCTGTTAATTTGTGGAGGAAATGGATTGTTTCCTCGGTTCTCTCGCATGGAAATCCCAAAGCTATAGCTAGATTTTGAGCAGGGAGTCAGAAACAGAAAATTATCTGCCATGTCCATTCTCACAAAGTGATTAAAACTGTAATTGAGACTTGGTTTTTCTTGCTCCTGGGATTTGCTTCTGAGAGTCTTTCTCTAAGTTTCTTTACTGAGTGAACTTGAATGAATTGTTTTTCTTTCTTTGTGTGCAATGCCTTCTATCTGACTATATTAAAATCTTGCTCCTCTGGGTGTCATTAGATCTTAAAACAATTTTGTGGTGGAAAAATATGTGTTACCACTGATTGCCAACATTCTGGGGGACTTATTAAACTTTTATTCTCTTTATTTCAAGCCCATTGGGGGTCACTTAAAGTGACTTTTATCATACCATCTAAAGAGTTTATAAATTTGCTCCCAAAGAATGATTTTTATTTAGCTGTTTAGAAATTTCAATTATTTACAAAAAATTCATGATTCATTAGTTTCATTAGTCATGAAAACTAATAATTAGAAAAACAATTAGAGATATTTATGAGAATCCTTGATCTTATAAGATCATGCTTACAGAGAGCTATGTAGAAGGTCAGGCTCATCGGTATGGGTTTATCCAGTATCACCTTCCTTCTGAGACATTCTGTTCTCTTCTAGTGCCGCTCACTTCCCAACTCTCCTTTTCTTTCAGTATAAATGGGAGAACTTGCCCAAGTTATGCTGACTATGAAATAAAAATCCCGTTTTCACTATAACTTCTGGCCCCAAAGCAGAGCTTGAGGCCACGAGGTAGGTGGAGGTATGTTACTGAAGAAATGACTGAGGAAGGAGCAGATCAAGTCAGGATTCAGAGAGAGAGAAAGTGAAAAGTCAGGGGTGAGGGGTGCTTTGTCCAGATCTCAATTGTTGGCCGCAAGACTTGATTCAACCAACACCTCCTGAGCAGTGTAGAAAATACCTTTCAGAATTTTCCTCCTGAAATATGGGAGACTGGAGCATTTATCCATATGGTTAGGGGGTGACCTTGGAAGTCAGCTCTCCTGCTTTCAAGGTCACACTTGTATGCACTTGAAGAGACTGTCAGAAATACTCTAGAGTAGAAAGTTGAAAGATGCAGTCTAGGCACAGGGTGGGGTGACTTCAGTTATTCTCACACAGAATTGTCCACTGCTGCAGCGTTAAATCTGCAGGTGTTCTAAGAAGATGGGCCATCACCCCATTGGGCTCATCCGTTTCACTGCCCGTCCACCAAAGGGTGCTGGTATTATCATGTATTCAGTACTAACAACATATTGATATTTTACGCATATTTATTATTCTTTTTTACACACAAATATCAAAAAAAGTTCCTAACTCTACATAGTCCTGTAATTTTGCGCCCTTTCTAATGAATATATCAAACTCACTCTAGAAAGGATGGTGTGCAGCTACCAATTATATAGTAGAATGATTGTGGCATTTATGGATTGTTTTGGTTTTACTGTTTTCCCTCAAGAGCAAGAAGAGGAAGTAGAACCATGTGGATCAAACAAAAGGTATAGGGCTATCTTACCTTTTGGGAGAGAAAATAGTCTGCCATCAAGGACAGAAATGGGACAGCCTTGTAGATATTGGTCTGTGGGATGCTGGTTACCACCCAGGAGGGCTGCCATGATCCTGATATGCATCTGATTGCCGGACATTTCTTTATGGGGCAACCTATTTTCTAATGAATGTGCATACACTTCGTGTTGCAGAATAAGTGGGGGCAGTTTTGACCCCTGAGAGAGTTTGATGGCATTATGAGAAAACTATGTTCAATCAACAGTGGGTTGAAAAGGTAAGTTAGTGACCTTGAATTAATATTTGTTACAATTCCTACAGTGATCCACGAGGTTTTATCCTGGGTTCTCCAACAGCAGATCTAGCAGCATATATTTATGTGCTACTGTGTTATAGGGAATGCAACTCCAGGTCAGAAAAAAGAGAATGAGGGAGTGAGACAAACAGGAGAGGCCCCTGTGAGTACCACTGGCTGATCAGTCTTGCAGGGCCCTCTTCTAAGAAGCCTGTGAGTGACTATCTGTACAGCCTATAGGAGGTGAAGAACACAGATATTTATTCACCAATTCTTGTGTCTCTTTAACCAGGCTTTGCTTTATGAGTACTGATGCATCAGAATTCATCACTGTACACAGAAATCAGTCAATCCTGCTGCTTCTCCTGCCACGGGGTCAACAGCAGAGACCCAGTGGAGCGGTAGTGTGCACTGCATGAGATGAGGAGGTGCATTCTCCTGGCATTAAGATGCTTAAATAAAGGTTGCCCCCTCCCATTCCCCCCATTCCAAGCCTACAATGAATGCAAAGCCTTGCTTCCTGCAAGGAGTTGCTCCCCTCTCCTCCAAGCTCCAGATCCTTCTCCTTCCTCTCGACCCCATCTCAGTAGTTTAAGGAATGAGGATCACGGGAGATATTCAGGTGTCCTGACCTCAAGGTGTTTTGAAGGTTGGCCACACCTGTCTGCTCAGGTAACCTCTGATTCAGGTCTCCCCATTAACCATCCTAATGTAAATGGATACCTCCACCTTGCACATCACTCCTCTGTAAATATTTTCCATACTGCATTATCCTTTAGCATATGTATTGGTCTAATATTTTAAAAGTTATGTCTATTCCTCTAGCAAATAGGCTGTTAGGAAAACATTCTTGTTTATCTTCTCTGGAGTTTTCTCAGTTATGTGGAGATGTGCCTGACACTTCGTAGATATTCCACACACATTTTTTTTTTTAATTTAGGAATGTTGAATGAATATATGAATATATATTCATAACTAGTTGTTTTCTTGTCTAAATAAACTGGGAAAAATACCTACATATATCTTGAATAAATGCATTATTAGAGCTTAATTATTAATCATATTAGGTATAATCCTTTTGTATTCCATTTTTGTTTGTATTTTATGTACATATTTGATGTACTTCTATAGTAATTCTGATGAAATGGATGCTATTCTCCAGTATATTTCTAATAGCAAGTAGGTGAATTCTTTACTTCCTAAAGTCCTGAAGCCTCATGTTTGTCAATCATCTTCATTTTGTGTGGTATGGTGGTGACCTGTCTGCTGGTCTTAAGATTGTTGAGTTATGCTCATTTTATTTTTCATACATTGTGCAGATTTTTCTGCTGTCATCTGTCATCTACCATTGCTGAGAAATCTAAAATCATCTTCTTTTCCTTTTTAAGCGACCTTCTGTTTCTTTCCCCTGGATGCTCAGTTTTCTTTCTTTAAACTTAAAGATCAGTGAGTTTGCCCAAAATTGTCTCAGTCTTTTTGATCTTTGTTAATACTTTTTTCTGGTTACTGAGAAGTAGTAAGAGTTTTGAACTACTTTTCAGTTTTTCTTTCTTCATAGGAAATATTCTTAAATTTATTCTGAATATTTCTGTATTTTTTATGGTCTATATTTCAATTTTCAGATGCTTAAATGTGTACATTTTCTATCTCTAGTCTTGTATTCTGAAGAATAATCTTATTGAAACTCATTTTTATCTGTTTACTTTCTCTGGATACTTTGATATTTTCACATATATCCCCACTGTTACAGCTATCATTTATCTAAAGAATCCACTTTGCAGAATTTTTCATGTAACATATTAAATTTCAATTACCAAATGCTCTTCTTGCTTCCTTTTCTTTTTCCACCAAATACGACTTCAGCTTACTCTAAATGTGTTAACTCATGTATACAGTTCATGTTTTTGTTTAATATATTTAATTAAACACATTTTCTTTACCATCAAATGTCCTTTATTACATGAAGTAAATTTTCAAAGTATTTTGTCAGTTATTTCTTGGAAATGAAGAATTTTCTCACTTGTTTGTTCCCATAAGTATTATATGATTATTTGTATCTGAGTCAGCTCATTCTATCTGTACCTACCACTTCACTCTCCTACTCACAACTAGAAAATTCTTGACTTAATTTTAAGTACTTAGAGGTATATATTTTATTTTCACGTTTTTAATTGATTTGTTGTGACCAAGATAAATGCTGATGTTTTGTTTGGGGGCAATTCGGAGGCACCCCAATAAAACAGCACCCCTCTTTCCTTTCCAGGCCCTAAAGAAACCATAAAATAACTCTACCTGGGACTAACCTAACTAGTGACAGTGTGACATGTGGCCGATATGACAATCATAGTATTTAGCGTACTCTTCTCTGACCCCAAGGCCACAGCAACAAACACAGCTGTTCCCACATGGTGGACACTCAAGCTTTATTTGATAAATAATAAATAAAATAGAAATCACTGCCTGGCATGGTGTCCTAACTCACCAATACTTTTAAAATGAACACTTTTCAAAACACCTGGCACCAGGACTACATCGAGCTATTCAAATGTCTCATTCCCTGTGTTTCTCATCATGAATTAAGATCTCACCCATATCTTAAAACTATTGCTCTGCCCAGACCCTATGCAATTTTATAAAGGAACTATTCTACAAATCCTGAAACTTCCAATATTTCATGAAATATAATTGGAGAAGCATTTTCTGGTGTCCCATTAACTTGCTATTTTGAGAATCTGTTTTAGTACATTAGGTCAAATCAAAATGTTCTGCTCTAAGATATGTGATTATTAGCAATGGAAAATGGACATTTCACATTATGTATCAACCCCAGAGATTTATTTGGAAAATTCTAATTGCTACTATAATATTGGTTTTATTTATTATTTCTATATCAAATTTAAAATTAGAAGATGTCTTGATTATTGCAAAAATAAATTAGCATCTGTCTCATTTCATTATTTCATGAAGAGAATAATGTATTTGGTTTTAACTGAAACTGAGTGATCAGGACATTTTGTTTCAGTCTCCTCCGTGGTAAATGGTAAAATCTATAAATGGTAAAATCTATAAATCTCATAATAAAAGTTTGTCTTCATTCTCAAGCATATCATTGACAATCACAGGCTTATGAGTTAGTTACTGTGATGTTTGAGGCCATTTGGAAAAACTCAAGAAGCATGTGAAGGGAAAAATTATCATTAATTCCACATAATTTATTCAACAACCTTGAGAAACTACTGTGTGGATAATATTGAACTAGAATACCTATGTAGGAGAATAAATACTATTTTAAAATCTTTTGTAGGTTTTTCCGCGTAGAAAATTTCCTTTACTCATTTTTTTTGCATTTTTTAGGTTAATTAAACATGAAATAGGATCACTTGAAATACAAAAACTTTTACTGATATCTAAAAAAGCAATTTTGCAGCAACTGGAGTCTGTTAAATGTGGTTGAGGATCTTAATGAGGTTTATTCACAGATAAAGGTGTATTCTATTTGTTTAAATAGCCATATGCTATTAAACCTGAGGCTTTAAAGGTCATGATCAAATCAACAATGTTAGTGGTTCTATTAGATCTTGGGGCAAAGTTCTCTAAATTATTTCTTTTCCACTGATACATAAAGAAATAAAGAATAATGTTACCTAGAACAAATGTCATAAAACAATGAATGTTTATCGCCTTGTGAATATTAGCATGGTCATTTCTGAATTATAGCTTTTTTTTGAGTTGTCATTTTCAGGGGCTCTATTACTTATGCCATAATAAAAGATTATTCAAGCATGTCAAGTATATGTAATAAAAATAACTCATTATGTCTCATATCAACTTTTTGAACCAAATGTGTAAATATTTGTAGTAGCAACATGAATTTACATTTCACGGGAAGACTATACTAAAGAAAATATAAATCTAGGAATGTTCAGGGCCTCCCTGGTGGTGCAAGGGTTGAGACGCAACCTATGAAGCAGTCTGCGGCCACTACAGCATGAGTTCGAGCCCCACGCCAGCCAGGGAACAACCCACGGGGCGCAGCAGACCTCTCCTGACTTGCCCTGCTCCCCTCAGCAGTGTATTTCAGTCAGTCTGCCTGTTCTGTTCCCCACTCTGTCTCTGGTGAATCCTCTCACCCTCCCACACCCCCCGCATCTCTGGCCTGTGCCCCAGCTCTTGTGTGCATGAATAAATAAATCTTTAAAAAAAAAATCTAGGAATGTTCAATAAATAAGCATCAGAATATAGAAGAAACCAATCATTTATACTGTTTTACCTATCTTAATAGATAATTAAAATAATATTTCCTTTAATTCAACATTTTTTCCATTTTTTAAGGTTTTAGGAATGCAAAGTACTTGTAGGTTGAGCCACAAATATGACATGGCCAATTCATAGGATCATAGAATAGCTACCAAAAGTTGTTGTAAAAAAAGTCTCCCATCTTCTCTAAGTGGAGTTAGGCGCTTCTGATAAACAAAATGAGCCAACTCTCATTATCCCAATTTGTAAATTGCTGCCCCTTTTGTCAAACAAAAGTGATCAAAACCCATTAAGGACCCCCATCTGTGAGCCCCTGGCCCCTCAAACTGAGCAAGTATTTGCAATAGCAGCCCCAGACCCAAGGTGCATTGGCCTCCTCTAAATGGGTTCCACCATTTGCCATATAAAGACAAAACATACTCTTAGTGCATAAGACCTTCAATAGAAAAGTACTTTAATAGGGCCTCCCCTGGTGGCGCAGCGGTGGAGCGCTGCCCGCGAGGGTCCCACAAAAAAAAAAAAGTACTTTAATAGAATTAGCATGCAATAGAGAGAAGAGAAACAATAGACTTAAATAGTTGCCAATGAAACACCCAACTTACCCATCTCCTTGTGGGTAAATGCCAAGCCAAACAGGACTGCTGAGGCCCGAAATCTTGCTGGGAATCCTAGGAAAAGGATAGAAGAGGCCGGGCAAATCTGGAAGGAAAAGAGCAAAATCAAAATCCAAGCCAAGATAAAGGCTACCACTGTCAGCATCCCCACGGGTCTCTCACCCACATCTCTGCCTCTTTCAAGAGTCTCCTTCCATGTCCCCAAGTTCCTGGTACAAGCCCAAGGCTGAGAAGCAAGTGTGGCTTTTTCTTCATGTCTCTCTGCTCCACACATCTCCTCAAGCCTCCTCCCTGGTGTTCGTGCCCCTTCCTAAGACTTTCTCCCAGTCCTTTTCTAGCCTCTCCTGGCTGCTCAGCTGCATCCCTCCTTGGGTGGGACAGGGACCTTGGAATCTCTCCTTTCTGTGGATATCACTATTACAAAGTGACTACTATAGCAAATAAATTACTTAATTAATACATATATGGCTCTTTGTTGCAAAACAGTTTCAAAATTAATTACACAAAGATATGCTTTCATAATCAACCCATTTTTAAACATTTATAAACTTTTATTATGTGAACTATCCTTGAAAATATAGGGTCATACTTAGCACCAGAATCCAGTCTCTAGTATAAATAACTATTTCATATTATATCTAGGATGATAATTAAAATCAGATGTATATGTCAGAAAAATCCATCTTTATTTTTAAAAATAAATATCTGATATAATCATGATGTTACAGGGCAGGGAGAGAGGCACCCCAGAACCCCAAACCTGCCTGCTCTAAATAGGTTCTGCCATCTGCTGCATCAAGACAAAACATATAGACCTTTAATGGAAAGGAACTTTAAGACAATTAGTGTGCAATACAGAAAAGGGGAAGAATACAGTTTTCAAATCAAGCACCCAAAGTTACCCATCCCCTCGTGGGTAAAAGCTCAGACAAACAGGCCCCAAATCACGCCACACTCTAAAGCACCTTCCAGTGGGGAAGCATAGAAAAGGGTCAGAAACAGCCAGGCGAGTCTGGAAGTGTTAGGGGCTGCCCTATAACAGAAGGAAAAGAACAAAATAAAAATCAAGATCAACGCTGCCATTGTCACCTCCCCACAGGTCTCTCACCCAGGTCTGCTTCACCCAGTCCAGAACCAAGAAGCAAATGCAGCTTCTTCACATCTCTGCTCCTTATGCCTCCTCCAGGACTCCTTCTGGCTCCATCCTGCTCCCTTCCTTCCTCAGTCTCCTCTCTAGCTTCTTCACCTCCCTACTCAGCCCCACCCTCCCTTGGGTGGGGCTGGAAACCTGGAACCTCCCCTTTTCCTGGGGACCATGCTGTTTTACAATGAGTTTCTAGATATACACCCTGCTTATCAAATGAGATTAACCATTTCAAAATTAGAATAACCACCTGAAAAGTTAGAGAAGGAAATAAAGGGGATCTGGGGATCATTTTCTTTCCCAAAGTCATTATCTCACTGTTCTCTTCAGCATTTTGGAGCCTGAGGGGGCACTGAGGGACCCCGAGGTTCTTGACTTCTATGCAGAAAGGAATTCAAGGGAGTCAGCATAGGGGAGTTCAAAACGCAGCCTTTTATAGCGAGTGAGTGGGTAGATGGAGAGGCCAATGCACCTTGGGTCTGAGGCTGCTATTGCAAATACTTGCTCAGTTTGAGGGGCCAGGGGCTCACAGATGGGGGTCCTTAATGGGTTTTGACCACTTTTGTTTGACAAAAGGGGCAGCAATTTACAAATTGGGATAAGAGTTGGCTCATTTTGTTTATCAAAAGCGCCTAACTCCACTTAGAGAAGATGGGAGACTTTTTTACAAGCAATGGCTCCAGGGCTGAGAGGTACTAGTGGTTAAGTCAAAGTAATAGGGTTTGAATCACTTTGTTCTGAAATGTGCACAGCTGTTTTTCAGAACTACTGGATGGGGAAGTAGGGGCTGCAACCATGGTGCTATAATAAATGCCTTCCTGTTCTACCTCAGCTTCACTGACATGGACAGCTTTTTGGGACTATTTTCAGAGTACTTAGATTAGAAATTGCAAATTTTGTATCGGCCTTTTAGGACCTAAATCTTCTTCAAAGCCTCTTGCCAGTTCTGTGATCCAGCCATGACTGTGGAAGCCCCAGTGCACGATTTTTGAAAAGTCACCATCCAGGACAACCATCTCCTCCTCCAGGCTCACTTCCCAGGGTGCCAGTAAGCAAAGAGAGACAAAAACACAAATGCAGCAGCAATTCCAGGCTGAACTCATCCCATTGTTCATCCCTTATCCCTCCTGGCCAAAGTACTCATTACTTCCCCTACAACAGCCCCAGGGCTGAGAAACAATGTCTCCTTTGTTCCAGCAGAGCTGAGTTTATTCTCCTGCAGCAATTGTCCTGAATAAAGTCTTTCTTATCTGTTCATTCCGCACAATGTATTTTAAAATGAAATTAAAGCATCTTCGAGTATCTTAAATAAATGAATCAATAAACTACTCCACAGGGAAAACAAACAAACGAAAAACCTACAATTTTATCCTCAAAGGTTTAATAACCAGGAGTAGTAAAGCCACATTTTGAAAGTCTGTTCAAGGGGTAAATAATCTGAAATATGTAGATGCTTAATAGTATAATCTGCATAGAAAGAGGAGGTTCCCCAGCCCCACCCCAGGGTGGAGGTGAGCAGCTAGGGGAAGTGAAAAACAGACTTGGGAAAGAAGGCAGGAGGGAGACCAGGAGGAGCTCAGGAAACAGAGAGACAGGAAGGAAAAGCCACACTTGCTTCTCAGCCTTGGGCTTTGTAAAAGGCAGGAACGGGCACAGAGCAGGTTTTCTGATCCCATGCAGACCGGGTAAAGGAGGAGAAAGAGTCCTCAGTGGTTTTTGCAGGTCTTTTATTGGGGTTCACCAGGCATATGGCAGGCAGGGGTGCTGGGGGGCCGGGAGGCTGGTAGGCCTCCCAGCCCCCAGCAAATCCTCACTCTATCTGGGCTCTCTGGCGTTCTCTGCTTCTGCTTCTTCTCTGCTTCTCTCTCGGCTTCGCTTTCGGCTTCTGCTGCTACTGGCGTCCCCGTGACGCCGCCCTTAAAAGCCCAGTCTCAGCCCAGGTGAATCCCATCTACCTGTGCCGCCACCAGGCCTGCATTCAGGACCTCAAGGATCCATCATCTATCCTGATGGCGGGAGGGCAGAAAAGCCTGACATTTTCTTTACCCTGCAGGCTTGTACCAGGGACTTAGGGGACATGGAAGGAGACTCTTGAAAAGGCAGAGACGTGGGGGAGAGACCCGTGGGGAGGCTGACAGGGGCAGCCTTTATCGGGGCTTGTACTTTGATTCTGTCTTTTCCTTCCAGACTTGCCTGGCCTCTTCTGCCCCTTTCCTGTGGTCCCCACCAGAAGGTGCCCTACACTGGCTGGTCATCTTTCGGGCCTTGGTGACCCTCCTTGGGCCAGCCCTCTCTGACTTGTCATTTACCCACGCAGAGGGAATGGGGAACTTTGAGTGCTTCATTCTGAGATGGTGTTCTTTCTCTTTTCTCTACTGCATGGTGATGCTATTGAAGTTCTTTTCTATTAGGGTGTTACCCGCTGAGTGTATGTTTTGTCTTTATGGGTATATGGCAGAGCCCATTTAGAGCGTGCATGTTTGGGGGACAGGGTACCCCTCATTTTGCATGCTAACAGAAGGAAAAGGAAAGTTTTTTTCTAAACAAAATTACTTAGTTTCAATTATTGGTAAATATCTGACCTGATAAAAAAATCCCAAGGGAGGTACCGCAGATAATAATGTTATAGGACAGGGAGAGGGGCAGCCCAAACCCCGCAAACCTGCCTATTCTACATGGGTTCTGCCATCCGCCGCATCAACACAAAACATAGGAGACTTTAATGGGAAGGAACTTTAATAAAACTAGGAAACAATACAGGTAAGGCAAAGAGTCTAGTTTCTAAATGAAGCACCCAAAGTGACCCGTCCCCTCGTGGGTAAAACTCCATCCAAATGGGATCGGCCCAGAGCAAGGCCCCAAAGCCTGCTACAAGTCTAAAGCATCTTCCAGTGGGGACCCACAGAAAAGGGTCACAAACAACCGGACAAGCCCGGAAGGAAAAGAGCAAAATCAACATCAAGATAAAAGCTGCCATGGTCACCTCCCCACGGGTCTCACCCACATCTGTGTCACCCAGTCCACGACCAAAAGACAAGCACAGTTTCTTTACGTGTCTCTAGGCTCCATGCGCCTCCTCCAGGTCTCCTTCTGGCTCCAGCCAGCTTCCTTCCTCAGTCTCTTCTGCTTCTTCTCTTCCTGCTCAGCTCCACCCTCCCTTGGGTGGGGCAGGGAACCTCCCCCTTTCCTGGGGACCACCCTGTTGCAATCCCCCCTTTTAATTTTTATTCCACCATATCTATGGTGGCACAATCTCAGGGTGTAGTCTTAGGAGACAGTCTTTTTTAGGGTTACAATGTGTGTAAGAGAGAAAATGTGACAAGTTAGTTTTGCTGGAAAAAAAATTACAACCTTTCTGTAGATCCTGGTTACTCAAAACAAAACAAAACAAAACAAAAATTTCGTGGATTCAGGACAGAATGCACAAAAAAAAAATTTCCAGTATTATGTCAAAGAAACCTTAGTAAATGTCAGGTGTATTTCCAGGTCTATTCAGTCCTTTGTAGGAAAGTTTTTTACTCTCAACAGTTCCATCAATAGGAATCTGTTGAGACCTTTTCTCCCTATATTTCCGGAAACAATTTCTGTAGGTGTGAAACAATTGAATTATACAATATTACAAGGTGACAATCACCATTGACAATTTACATACATACCAGATACTACTGTTAACATCTTGTACATACCAAAGTTTTACCATTTTCCCAAGTGACAATGCTTCCCTTTCAGTTTTACTTCATTAGGTAAAAGCCAAATAGAACAAATTCATGTAATGCCTTCCCAGAAGGAAAAGGAGAAACTTCGTGGAGTGTCTCAGGAGCTCTACTGAGGTTCCACAAAATTTCCTTGCATCAGTCAAATGACAGGCTACCAAATTTGTACTTGAATTTAGATTTCTGGGAAGCTTTGCCATAAATATTAGAAAATTAACAGAAACAACAATATTCAATCTCTATGAAGGCACCGGCTTAGTTCAGTAGCACAATGTTGACAATCAAACCATAACTTTTTGTTTTTCTCATAACTGGAGACTTTTTTTTTTTTTTCAACTTATATGGGCACCATGTATACCAATTTGTCGATCACTGGAGGTCAAGACAGTTAGACACAAGGACATACAGACATACAACATATAGACAAAGACAGTTTTTTTTTAGTTATGCCACATAGAATATGTTATTTAACTGCAGTTTTACTCCATAGGCTCAGAAAAAAAAATGTCAAAGTCCAAAAAAAATGTGGAGTGTTGCTGGCAGAAAAATTTCCAGTTGTCATCCTACAAACCTAAGACTTTGGAAATAGGAAGGAAAAGTTTTATTTATCACAAGATTACATGAGCTTGTTTATCACCTTAGGGTTTTCAGTGTTGAAGACTTTTTATTAGAAGTCAATCCTGGGGTATTCTGTACAGCAACTGAAAGAATAAAAGTAACAGTTAACTTTTAAGCAAAAAGAGTCATTTTTTGTTAGCCACCAAGCAGGCACTCCTTGGGTTTCCTGGAATAGAACCTGAAAAAGCAAAATCAAATTATCAGTAATTAACTTTCAATTAAAAGGAGTCATTTCCTTACTTCTGTTAGCCACTCTGGGACAGAAGCTGAAAGAGCAGATTCAACATCTAAGCACGGATTACACCTCCCCCACACTAGGGAGGGACAACAACAACACAGGTATGAAAACCTGGTACAGTTATATGATGCACCCTAAAGAGTGCTTTCCATAACAGACCTTCCTCAGTAGGAAGCAGAAACTTAGAATCTTGTCTTACACCAGCAATTGAACAAATTCAGTATTCAAAATGGCAAACATGCCCAAAACAAATTGTGTAGACAAAATTCACAGTAGCAAATCCTTTCAGACTCAGACAAAATCTTGTTAATTTTTTTGATCCAGACTTTGCAAAAATTTAAGTTATCTCCAAGAATCCATCAAGGCTAGCAGTTACTGCTTAAGGGTACTCTGCACTTAACACCCAGGCATACATTTGCTAATTTAAACACCACTGCTCCACAATTGGCTTGCAAAATCCATCAGGCAGAGAGCAGGAAGTAGCCAAAGACAAAGCAACATACCCCTGAAGAACCATTATTGCCTTTAGAAATGCTAATGAGACAGCAGAGATTACAAAAAGAAAGAAAAAAAAATTCCAAAGTCTCTGAATTTTACAAGAGCCTGCCAAGTAGCCTCAGACCCCATCTTTGATCTGGCCACATGGTCCAATGTACTGCCTAATTTATTGAGTAAAACTGGCACAGAACAATTTCCACAACTTAAAATCTCTTAGCAAGTCACTACAAACAAATTACACACAAACACACAGAATCTTCACAAAGCCCAAGCCAGTTTTTCAACAGCAAATCGACATATGAAACAAACACACTAGAGAAACCAAAAATCACATTTGCGCTTATGGTAACCAGTGCCATAGGGAAGCCCAATTTCCCCATGGGGCTGACTAACCACGGATGGCTGTCCTAAATCTTCGTGGTCGCCAAATCTGTTATAGGACAGGGAGAGGGGCAGCCCAAACCCCGCAAACCTGCCTATTCTACATGGGTTCTGCCATCCGCCGCATCAACACAAAACATAGGAGACTTTAATGGGAAGGAACTTTAATAAAACTAGGAAACAATACAGGTAAGGCAAAGAGTCTAGTTTCTAAATGAAGCACCCAAAGTTACCCGTCCCCTCGTGGGTAAAACTCCATCCATATGGGATCGGCCCAGAGCAAGTCCCCAAAGCCTGCTACAAGTCTAAAGCATCTTCCAGTGGGGACCCACAGAAAAGGGTCACAAACAACCGGACAAGCCCAGAAGGAAAAGAGCAAAATCAACATCAAGATAAAAGCTGCCATGGTCACCTCCCCACGGGTCTCACCCACATCTGTGTCACCCAGTCCACGACCAAAAGACAAGCACAGTTTCTTTACGTGTCTCTAGGCTCCATGCGCCTCCTCCAGGTCTCCTTCTGGCTCCAGCCAGCTTCCTTCCTCAGTCTCTTCTGCTTCTTCTCTTCCTGCTCAGCTCCACCCTCCCTTGGGTGGGGCAGGGAACCTCCCCCTTTCCTGGGGACCACCCTGTTGCAATAATACATGATGCCCATCATTCAACCTGAGGCCTCAGGTAAGAGTTGATTTTTACCTGAATTCTTCATAAACATATTTGGAAGCATTTTTTGGCAGACTGCTGCTTCAGCATGCCAGCCTCCCACACCCAACAAAATTGCATGAAATTATTATAGTGGCAACTGCTTAGTTTTTCAGTGATGTAGGTGTTATGGTGCTAGAAAAGAGTGGCAGAAATTTTAGAAATTACCATGAAAGGGGGCATGGGTCACCTCAAATGATTTCCTATGTCAACAGAAATTACTGCTCTCCCACCAAGCTGCCCACACTCTAATTGGCACTGCAGCATCACTGATGGACAGACCTGCCTGTTGCCCAGCAAGTAGATGCACAAATAATCATATGAATATTGAAACACTTGAATAAATGCTGTGATCTCAGAATTCCATGAGACCTAGTTAGTTTTGGAGGTCAAGGGAGGCTCCTGGGAGGAGAGGTCATTAACTCGAGATCTGAAAGACACAGAAGAACAGGTCACAGGCATTAAAGTCAGTGGGTCTTCTACATACTGGCAATGTTGATGTCACCTACTGTTAGGGGGAAAGTCCTTTAAAGCGCGCGGGTGAGGACCCACAGTCAGGCACCCCATTTTGTATCGGGGCTGCCCTATAACACTACCACCTTCTAGCCACATGACCTAGGACTATTCATTAATTTTATGCTCCTTAGTTTTAATAACTGTAAGTCAGTGTCATAATAATAATATATTTCTCATTAGACCCAAACAATCTAAATAATGCATCCTACACCTGTAATTACACTATATTTTACTGGGTTTTCATATTGACGGAAACACAATTCTATTTCTGAATAGCTCTTGAGAAATGTTGAGGGTCTTGATTGCACCCGAGAGAGTCATCCCTTGAATCGTGGAAACATAAGTGGCAGTAAGGAAAGGAGAACTGAGGTTCTTTGGGGGGGGGGGTGGAATTGGGAGGACTTAATTGGGGCACAGGTGCTGAGAGGAGAAAATAAGATGTGGGCTGAGGTTCCAGTTCTGTGCAAAATGTGCTACCTTCACCCTTGAGGGAAAACTTGAGGAACGTGATGTGAGTAGAAAGAGGATGAGCCCAATTTAAGCACTTTGATTTTGAGATGCTTCCAGGTCCTCTCTCTCTCTCTCTCTTTCTCCCTCCCTCCTGCCCTCACCTCTACACTTCAGCAGCATTCTTAGTTGGACATATACATCTGGATATGATCATAATAGAAATGGTAATTACAGCCAAGCAGACAATCTTACTCAAGCAGAAAGAGTATCACAAAGAGACCAGTTAACTAAATTTTGCATGTTTATTTGTGCTGAATGACATGGAAATAACATCAAGATAAAATATCTAGCAAGAAAAGCAACTGGCATAAGTATATGACCTAATATGGCATTTTGGTAAGGAAGTCTATGTCCCCATGAGATTCTTTTTTTATTTAGCATTGGAAAACTTTCAGTGATGTTAGATCTTTGATGTTCATGATACATAGACAGATAGATAGATAGATAGATAGATAGATAGATAGATAGATAGATAGATGCACATACATATGACAAAAGAAATTACCAAACAGTCTAACAGTCTAACAAACCCAAAATCAGTAATAAATACAAATGAATACAATAGGTTATATATCATTAATTTTACTTCTGTCATTGTTAAAGCCAGCAGAACACTCCTGTATACACGAGAATAAATGGTGAACAAATCTGGTCTGTTGGACCTTAAAGTGTCTCATATTCAGTAATATGCAAACTACACATGATACATAAACACCATGGAATATTACTCAGCAGTCAGAAAAGATAAACTCATGCAATTTGCAGCAACATGGATGGAGCTGGAAGGGATCATGCTCAGTGACATAAGCCAGAAAGAAAAAGAAAAATACTGGATGGTCTCACTCATAGCAGGAATTTAGAAAACCTAAATACCCTTATTTAGGAAAAAGACTAATTATAATAAAGTAAAGATAAAAATCAACAAGCAACTGTAAACCAGAGACACACCACAGGGGGGGAGAAGGGAGTAGGATCAAAACAAAGGTGGTGGGAATTGTACAGGGACTATAACCAAGATGAACATGCATACATTGTACAAAAATGAAAAATGATGAAAAAATACATAAAATAAATAAAAAAGAAAAAACTATATATGATCTATATGAAGATAAATATAATTTATAAATATAAAAGGAATTTATAAAATTTGCTGATTAAAGAAATTGTGACTTTTAAAAATATTATAGCAAGTAGTATTAAATATTTCTTTAGTGATTTATTTGCTGCAATTACTTGGATATAACATACTACAGATGATAAGACACAAAAGATGTAAGTTCACCTTCTCATTCTCACACACATACATATACACACACATGTGGCAAGCAGGATGGAGATAAGCATAAATTCATTTTGCCAATATATACTACCAGGTATTTTAAATACTATATTCAGTGTCATGTTTTATTAAGAATGGGGTGAATCACCATGCTCAGACCAGTCTCTAGTAAATGGTCTTCCGTTGTCTAATTGTCATTCTTTGTGACATAACATTTAAGATGTCGGGAGGAAAATATCCATAGTGACTGAGAAATGGAGAATCAGTTGCTCACTATCTAAAAGCAGGATGCATGTATTGTACTTTTACAAATTTGCCCACGTGTGTGGCCTTATCCTTGTGTTAACAGATTGTTTTTCTCTCTGCATTTCCTGGATCAGTGTATTAGCCGGCAAACTCCCTGCTGAATTTTAAGAGTTGTTCTAGCCATACTGACAACACATTGGAATAGATGAACTGACTTCAGGTCTAGTGTGACAATTCCAGCCACATATCTGCCTTCCATCAGGATTTAAGCACCTCATCTCCTCTCTATTTGGAGCCAAAATAACTGAAACCTCATGCTTTGTACCAATATAGTATGTTTTTGCAGTGTCTGATTTAGTTCTTTGTATTCTTAACTATGGGCTGTACAGAAACTCCTAAGAGAGAGATACTGTATTGTACCAGGGTAAGTCTGAGGATAAGCCTGATAAAGAACAAATTGGAAAGTCAGTGGAATGGATTTCTCTTTATATTTTATATTTGATGATAAACTCCTTTATGGGTCTTTATTTTGGTATGCTGTCAATTTTCTAAGAATATTTGTGTTGCTGACATCAGATTGTTTTCTTTACCTTATCTGATAAATCTGGCTTTTCCACTCTGTTGAGCTTGAGAAAATAAATTTTATAGGTACCCGACCTGAATTATAAAATCAATGGGCGTATTTAAAATAATAACAGGATATGCTTCCCTGTAATGTCCTTTTTGGCTTCAGTGTGATGCCCCAGATTAGACAGAACAGACCTTTCAGCGTGGTGTTCTCTATCTGAATGACATTTTTCACTTTCCCAGTGACCTAAGTATTACTACAAGATTTAGCCACACCAGTGAGCTTTCTGTCAAAGTGATTTGGTCCATTTAAACATTTGGACAATCACTGCTGCAAGAAATTAATATGATGGTCAAATTCTCGGAGAGCTAAACACTTAAGGGAGCTCAAGCTCACAAATTCTCCATTCTCCTTAAAAAAAAATATATATATATATCTTATAAAGCAATCTGTGATCCAAAACCAGGAGAAAATTCCTTTTATCATTTATTTTTGGCAGAGTTTTATTGACTGATTATTTTTAATTGATGTGACATTGGTTTATAACAGTGTATAGGTTTAGGGGAATAGGTTCACACGTCCTCAGATGGAGGTCACACCCCACCCTTGCCACCTAAACACCCACAGTCTTTCTGTACCCCAGACAACTGGTCCCTCCCTCTCTGTCCCCACCCTGTTCTTTCTCCCCAGGTGGGAGCCTCAGGTCTGCTGTCAGCTTTCTAGGGTCTGTGTTGGCTTAGTTTTGTCAGTTACTTGTTTTGTTTGTTCTATATCCCATATATGAGATTTTTAAATCTGTAGACCTGACTGATATTTGCTTGTTCTTTGAACTTAGGGGAAATTTCTGAAACAGTACACATGACTCGCCAAGCTATAAGTGTTTTCTTTTTCTTTCAAAGGTTATTCATAATTGCCAAGCATGAAGAAATAAATCTCATAACAAACAAAACTGGGATGTCAGGGTCATTTGCAGGATGAGAGCTGATTTGCAGTAGGTAAAACCCATGGAAGAGGGGACTGCGTCCAGTGCCTGACATTTTGCGTACCTGGGAATAAGTCCTTGGAGGCTCTTCTACAAGTGGAAAGGGCATGTTTATATACTTATTGCCAGAAAAGCACTGGGGTGTTATTGAGCCCAGATTTCTACGGTGGGTTCACATGTAAACTTCAAATACCGTCATGACCTGCACAGTTGTATTTTCTTAAAACACAGTCACAATTCATCTGAGAGTATAAACAAAAATTATTCATTCATCCAAAAACTATTTCATTCCTACCAAATTCAACAATATGAGTTCATTCCCATCATTCATGAAACATCCATTTCAGATCTTTAGAATAGATGTGATGTGTCAGTGTCTCGAAACCACATGGAAAATTGCTGTGGGACGTAAGGTGAAGACACCTGCCGTCCAGGATATCATCTCCTAATGTGAGAATCACTGCAATCCAGGGCCATACATGCCAGTTTTACTGCTTTTCCAGAATCTTGAGGACATCTGGAAGGGTAGGCATGGGAATCTTAGTCCAGAACTGGAAACATTGGCTTGTCCATAACTAGCATTTAAACTGCCACTCTTCTGGCCATAGCCCAGTTTACACATAAATCTTTCAATTGATTTTTCAACCATTTAGAGGGAGTAACTGAGAGACACTGGCATAGACAGCGCTATGATGACGTCACTTACCAAGTGCAGGAAAGGTTGCCAAGCATCAGCTTAAGCTGAGTGGAATATAGAAGAGATACGATATTCCATGTGATATCAATATATTCAGAACATAAAGTGTATTTTCCTGGTTTTATGAACATATTTATATTTACATTTCCCCTTTGTCAATTTGCCCACTTATGTACTTGGGATTTAATATTCCTCTTATCAAATTTTATGAACTACATGTTAAGAGTAACAAAAATATACGCTTCCATAAAACATGCTCATAGCTTCTTGCGCTTAGTATGTGTGGGATGTACCCAGTTTGTGCTTGTGCAGTAAAGTAATTCATTGTTCTTAGTTGCTATTTTTACCGTTACTGTGATGTTTGGAAAGTATTTCCCAATCTAATTTAATTTAATGTTAATAAAGTTGAGCAAAGCTCTTAAATTATTGCTTTGTTTATCCTGATAGATGGTAAACAAAACCATCAGGCTGTTTTGCTTTCTGTTGGCTCCCTAGTTCTTATCCCTCATGTTCTGGAACAGATGTTCTACATTCAACTAAGGAAACCCTGAGACACTTGAATGACTGACGCGGTTGGACAGCCGAGGGTCCAGGAGCAGGCTGTGTTTGCCCACCTGTCGCTTGCTAGAAGCTTTCAAAACAAAACATTGGCAAGAGCATTCTTAAGGCAGCCAGCTCAACATTATTTTTTAAATTAGCCTATTTAATACAGGTATCTCTTCCCCCAAACTTGACTGAGGAGACAACTCCAATCTTCAAATATAGTTGCTTTTATTCAGGGGATGAAGCTATGTTTATTTCTTTTTTTTCCTAAAATTAATTTTGAACAGAAACAATTAGCGTCATTTCAGTCAGATACTGTTATTCAGCAAAGCTGTTCATCTCAACCAAGTCTCATATCTCACAAAGTTAATACATTAACAGATTGATGAATTCAGTAACATGTTCAAGTCCTATCAAGTTGTTTCCTCTGTAATTTTTTAATTCATATTGTTCACTATTCAAAAACTGCAAAAGATTGTAAATTGAAATGTCTCCCTTCCTCCCTTTTGAAGCCTGTCTCCTCACCCTCCTGCTCAGCCCCCTATCCTGACACCCCCTGCACAGCCCCCCTACCCTGACATCCTGCCTGCACTGGGCTGGCTGTCTCTGGCATGTGCAGGGACAAGTTGTGCTCCTCTGCACACGTATGATCAGTGTGACCATGTTCAGAGATGAGACCTTTAGAAGGGAAGTAGGTTTTGATAAGGTCAGGAGAGTTTGGCACCAGTGATGGCATCAGTGCCTTTATAAGAAGAGGCAGCAAGGAGATTCCTCTCCTTCTTTCCACAATGGGAAGAAGCAAAGCAAAGGCCAGGAAGGAGCTCATCACAGGAACCCAGCTGATCAGCAGCTTGATCTTGCACTTCCCAGCCTCCAGACCATGAGCAATAAAACTCTATTTTTTTTAAATATTTATTTTCATTCATTTATGCATATAAGAACTGGGGTGTAGGCCTGAGGTGCGGGGGGTGAGAGGATTCACCAGAGACAGAGCAGAACAGGGAGACTGACTGAAGCACACTGCTAAGGGGAGCAGCCAGGAGACAGGAGAGGTCTGCTGTGCCTTGTGGGTAGCTCCCTGGCCAAGGATCGAACTCAGGCTGCAGTGGCTGGTGATAACTTGATAGTGCTGAGTCTTAACCCCTGCGCCACCCTGGAGGGCAGGTTGAGATAATTAATGCAGGGTGCTTCCATATATATTGTTTATATGATTATCAAGGCAGAAATAATATTTCCACCTTTCTAATAATATATATACATGATCATATATGTACATTATATGCATCGATAATCATTTAGATGTTTTCTCCAGTTTTGCATTTCAGAATGTTGCAACAAATAACTGGATACATAGTGATCATTTTCTAAGAGGGCTGGATATCAGTATGCTACATTTCAAAAAATGCATTTGGGATTTTGATAGAATTTGTCACTTGTTCTCCTTAGAGATTTTACCAGTTTGTGTTCCCACCAGCATTCTGTGATAGTTTCTGCTTCATTACACCCTCTCTGGCACAGAGCTTTATAAAAATTCTGAATCTTTGCCACTAGGCACGTATCTTATGTAGAAAGCTTTACTAAGCGCGACTTGTAGTTCCTTTTCTTTGAACTGTCCAACTTCTGATCACTTTTGATTAGTGGGTCAATGACTTTCTTTATTGACTGTAGGAATCCATAAAGAGTAGGGAAGTTTTCTCTTTTTTCTATGATGTCTTGTAAATATATATCTCCACTGCCTTTTATTTTGCTTTTGACACTTTGCCATGTAGAGTTAATTACACAGTTAATTAAAAAAAATTAATTAATTAAAAAATATTTTCTATTAGAGATTTGGGGGAATGAGGCATTCTGTCATAAAAATCCATGAATGATTTCTTACGCCACATTTTATATTTTATCTTTCATGCTTAAATTTTAGATACTTTAGAATTCCTCATGTAAGTAGTTACATATGCTCCGACTTTTATTTCCAGGTGGCTACATAATTGTTCCAGCCTCAAAAATTAAATTATCCATTTTCCCTAGAGACTTAAGATGTAGCCTAAAGTAAGTTTTCACCAAATTTGGGTCTTTCCTTGACTTGATATATTCTGTTTCATCAAAATGTTTGTATGCAACTTACTCAGGACTATCCTACTAATCTTTTATTTTCTAAGCATTTGAGTTTAAATTCTTAGGGAACTCCTAAAAAATATGTCACTAAATGAGGAATTTGGAAGGTTGTAGATTAATGAACAAAAAAAAGTATTTCTGTAAACTAAAAGACAATAAGAAAATAGAAAATATTGTGAGCAAGTCTTGAATACTGGAAGTTTTAGAACATGATTTTTCACACCAAATTCAGTTTCAGTTCCATAGTCCCATGTTCTGTTTCTTCCTGTGTCAGTTTTTGAATTTGTCAGTTTCACCTACATTGTGGAATTCATATCTATAAGATCTACTGGGATATCTACTTGGATATCTACAATGTTTCATATATACTTTAATAATTTGTGTTTTCCATTATTTTATTGATTGAGATGGCTAAAAGTTTTTTTTCAATATTCCTCTCAAAACCTTACTATGATTTAATTGGTTTATTTTCTTTGTTTTATCTTTATGATATTCTTTCTGCTTATTTAGTTTGAACACATAGTAAGGTGACATTTTGTAACTTCCCTTGATGCCACTGATAGGTTAGTGTTTATTTAACTGAATATTAAATAACATGTAGGCATACTGATGCAACCACTCGTAGGCCTGGCCATACAGCATCATCATTTATAATCTCTCTCTGCCTGGTGCAGATATCCTGGGGGCCTCATGATAATGAACCTGTCATCTATATGAAAGGAAACTAGATTGCTGATAGATTACCTGAAAGATAGCTTCTGGAGAGCCAATAAACTTCAAACTCTAATTTAATGAAAAATATTTATTACAACAGGCACCTGATAGTCATGGTTTGCTTGTTATAGGAAATAGTACTCATTTAACATAATCAATATAGGACCAATACAAATAAATATACACTTATCTGAAAATATACGCAGCAGAAGCCAACAAAGGTTAGCACTCTATGCAAAATGGGATTTAGTGGGAGGGGTGGATGATCCAAGGTTGCCATCAATGCTTTTTTTTTTTTTTAATCCCTGAATGTTTTTAATTGACACAATTTCATTTGTTTTAAATATAAATTCAGGAAAATTATGAGATGTAAATTACATCTAGAAAGACTACAGTCAGTAAAATAGATAAAAATTGTGAGCATAGCAAACAGTGAGCTAAGGTTTTCATATTTCATATGCTAGAAAAATTATTTTCTAAATTTGTTAAATAAAGGAATACCAGTTTTATTTATTCAACGAATAAAATATGGCAAAGTAGTACATTTTGTGATTCTAAAAAGGAATAAAACAATGAACAAAATGGACATTATCCATGATACTATGTATTTAAATTCTAATGAGACAGCAATAACCCCAAAATTCAACAGCTGAAGCCAGTAATGATTATCTCTAGGGAAGGGAAACATGACTCAGGTTGACTTTTCCACTTGGGAGTGTTGTGTGGACTGATCGAGGAAAGGTTTTGCTGAAGAAGTGACATGTGGGCAGAGAGCAAGATTAAGGAGTGCAAGAGAGCCATGGTCACATTGTGACAAGCACATTTCATACGGAAAAGCAGAAAATGCCAAAGCCTTGGGTTCTGGTTACTCCCTTCTCATAGGTCTAAACTCCAGAGACAAGAGTTGGTGGAAGAAAATCAGGTTTAATCAGGGGCCAGCAAATCTGAGGACAAAATGGAATATTATGTCAAAGGCTGCTTCCCTGGATTGGCAAAAAGAGGGACTTGTATGGGGAAGTACTGAGGAAGGAGAGAGATTAAAGCATCTGCATCAGCAGGGTTGCAGAGAAACAGACAGTTTTCTAGCAACTGCATTCAAAATTCTTTTTCTTCTAAGTTTTGTCTTGACAGGATCTGTCCCGGTGCTGGTGGGTGTGATTCTCAACACTGGTCGTGAAGCTGTGATTTAACCTTTGTCTTACTTTTTCCTCCCTCTTGGTTTCATCTGGTTTTGCCTGGTTTTGTTTGTAAGAAAAAACAAACAGGAGCAAAGCAAAGATGAATAGGGCAAAGACAAGAAACAGGGTTACCACATCTCAGGCAGGTGAGGAAGGAAGACAGTGGCAGAGGGGAATGAGCGGTCACCAGGGATCAGGGACTGAGGCTCTCACAGGCCTGGAAACACAATATGTGAGTGAGAGACTGAGCGCAGCAATGTACAACCCAGAATTTTGATCCACACTGGCAGCAATCTTCCTTGACTGATAAATAAACAAAAAATGAACATGGAGGCATCCCCATCTGGGCAATCACTAAACAGAGCTGGCAGGCTTTTGCATGTCAGGACCAGATGTCCAGATGTGCAGGCATGTTGGGGGTTGTGCAGATGTGTTCACAGCCCAATGAAATGAATCCAGACTAGCAAGCCAAGCCTAGGATGGAAATCTGACCATTTACTGCTAGACAAACAATCCACCTATCAGAACTACACTGACTGAAAATCTCATTTGCATAAAGCTGCCCTAACCCCACCCTTTTGCCTCTATGAATGGCTTCACCACGGCCTCCTTAGGCTGTCAGCTGAGTGGCTGCTCATTCCGTATCCCTCCATCGAGAAACCCTGAGTAAGCATTTGCTGTAACAAGCAAGTGGCAATGCCACTGTAATACCTGAGCTGTAGAGCAAGAGCTGGAACACTTCTGCTCAGACAGCACCCGGGAACTCTGACACCAGCAGCTGTAACTTGACTAAATTTGGTATCTCAGTGGACACAACACTTAGGAAACCAAGAGGCCACCCTACTGCCTCAGAATTGCAGGAAGCAGATGGCTGTCTCTAGTGACAAGCCAGGAAGCCAAACCATAACTTCTGTAACAATTGGCTCCAAAAGGTCAGATGTGATTCATACCTGACAGCTTCCATAATTTTTGTCCGACTTCCATCTTAGGACCAACCAGAAGACTCAAACCTGCACTCCTGACCAATCACACATGATGCCTGATTCGAGTTACCCCCATACCAACAGCTTCCCCACAGCACACCCCCGAGTCTTCCCTGCTTGACGCTGTGAAATTCTCCCACCCTCTGCCTGTCTTTGAGTGCCTGCCAAAACAAAAATGACAACAGCTGACTCCATTGCTGTACAACAAGTTCAGAACAGGTAGCCTTTGCTTTCCTCACTCGGTGGACCTCCCTTTATTTCCACACCTCACAAAGTCAAACAGTATAATAACTAAAAGCAGACTCCATGGTTTTATTTTATTGTATTTATTTATTTTATTGTTTGTTTATTTTACAGAAGTAAAACACACACGCACAAGGTAAATAGAAAACCGAGTTCATATAACCAAAGGCAGAATAAATTGGAGCATTAAAAACAGAGAACATAGCATTAAATAAAAAATGACCTTCAGAGCGCATCCTTTAATAATTTCCAATATCTGAAGTCTTCAGTCTGCTGGAAATTTACAGGGATTTACCACTATTGACTCCAGCCTGTGGAAGCTCATCCTCAAGCACTGGAAAGTTCATGTCATTTTCTGACTTTAACCTTTTAATGAATGGCAGGTTGACCAGAGTTCCATTTAGGATTTTGTGTTTGTTTCTTCAGCTTTTTTTTTCCCCAAGCAAAATGCCTAATGGTGACTGCTGAGCCTGAGTTGAAATATTTTCCTCATGTATGTAAGCTAAAAATATCCAAGGAATAAGGTGCATCTGGAATAAACCTGTTCTTGTCAAATTGTTCTAATTGCATCCTCTCTCTTTCCAACAAGAATTTAAAGAAAAAATACTATTTAAATTTCTGTCAAGTGCTTAGTGTTTGTCTCCTCTACTCTGCCTCCAAATTCTGAGTACATCGCATGGTGATTTTTAAATGAGTTACATTTCTCTCTCTCTGAGGCTGTATAATGTTTTAAGAAGTGTAGCAGAAGCAATACATTCTATGTAGAAGTCAGATCATGACCCATGAATATTCCTTCTTGCCAACAAGGCAAAGCATCACATTTCAGGGGCACTCAGCATTACTGATCCTCATAAAACAAGTTATTTTCTCCACACCAATCAAGCTTTGGCTTAGCCATGAAATTTTAAAGACATCTCAACATTTCCAAAACCTGTCAAGTCTTTCATAGGAGATAGAAATGTTACTGATTTGTAGTAGATGACATGATTTGACAGAAACAAGACTTCAATAGCCCATTGATACTAAAAAGTTTTTTAAGCAATCATTTCCAATGTTTGATTTTACCAACACCACCAATCCTTTACAAACCAGCATACTTGAATAATGACTTTATATTGACATAAACCCAAAGATATTCTAGCCAACCTCTCTCAAGAAAACTACTTATTCTGTTCATTATATTTTCTCCATAGAAATAGAGAAGTTCATGTTCATTCTATGCTTCCTCCATTCACCATCAACAAACAAATTTCCCACATTTTGACACTTTTTCTTCCAGCATGTTTGAGATTAAAAGATAAGGAAAGCACACACACACACACACACATACACACACAACCCCCCTAGTTCCTGTCTCCAACTTTGCTGATTGAATACTTACGGAGGACACCATCAGGCCACCTGCATCTGGGGCTGGACCTAGCAAATTGGGACCGTCTTTCTGACTTGCCCCTCATTTCTCCATGTCTTGATTTTTCATCTACTACAACATGCATCACACACACTGGATTGTCTTAAGAACTGATAATATATTTTAATGTCCAGGAGTTTCTTCGTGCATAAAAATGACCATTATTTGCATCTTAGCTTTCAAATGAACATTGATTTATTGCAATATATATTTTAAAACATTTTCACTTGGCATACAATTTACTTAATTCTATTTATAATTCTAGACCATTTCCTAGGGAAATCTGATAAATGTTCTATGAAGTCTAATTTAACAAACTTCTCAGTCACATTTAGACAGTGCAATTTCATTAATCACTTTTTAAAGATAATATATTCAATAGCCATTTAAAGTTCTTCAAAGTCTAATTGGGCAGGCTTTAAAGTCCATCAGCAAAATAAACCAAAGTATTTGAACAGGCTTTAAAAATTCAATAAACTAAAAACATTAAACTGTCAAATTCCCTTGAATAATTTTTAATTTTTCAGATAAGACACATTATACTCATGTATAAAATCACAGGACCAAAATAAATTACACAATTTTAGTTTAAATCACTTATTGTAACTCTCAAAGGGTGACTATTTCACAAATGGCGTAAGTACCAATATATGCAAATCTTTTCAGCAAATGTGAAGATCTGACCCTGTTTCTAAAGGGTATTTGAAAAAGATGAGAAGGCTGGACAAGTAATTAAGCTGGAGTAGCTGTGACTGTCTCTCCAAGTGCAGATGTTAAGAAGACAAACTGGATAACATCCATTCCATTTTCTTTTGAACCTTTTCTCATGTCCAACTATTTTATTTCCTTATTTTCAACCTTGTGGGCTGAATCAAATCAAATGATCTGATCTATTATCAGTCCTGTATTTCCACAATTTTCCAGGTGACAATAAATAATATCAAATATGAGAAATTGAAGAGAATTCCAGTATGTCTCCTGAACAGTTTCCATTTAGAAGCAGGGTCCAAACTCCCCATGGGATCCATTAACAGAGCTAATATGATGGTTACTTTCATTATTCATTCATGGACAGAGTGAGCAAAAAATAGGCAGAAGTGACATGAACACTTAGTTCAACACAGCAACGATTCTGCCCATTCATCTCTTGGACTCCAGAACTTGTAAACCTCATATACATTAGGAGTAACACAATTAGTCTGGAGGTTACATGGCCACAATCAAACAACCTTTAATGAAGACATGTAAGTGACACCAAATGAGACCAAAGGAAGAGTCATCCGGAAGTGCACAGTTCCATGAGAAAATTTTAATATAAAGTCATAAGTTCATGGGTGATTTATAAGACAGCAATATAGTAACTGAAAAACAACTCCTTCCCAGAAGAGCCAGCATGCAATGACTTGGTTTGGGGGGTTGGAAGGAAGTCTGCTTCCTTTCCACCAAATCAGGAGCTCCCTGGAGGATCCTCTAACTTCAGGGATCCCTACAGATGATTAGTGACGTCTTTGCAGCAAAGCATTGCAGTTTAATTTCTCCTTCCCTGAAATGTGCTAATCCTGGGAGATATTGTGTCTTCTAACCACTGCTTCCCTGAATATTTATTTGGCACACAACTTTGTGACCCTAACAATTAAACCTTGTCATCAATCTTCAGCCATGTATACCCTGGGCTGTATCTGCCATGAAGGTAGCCTGATAGAGGTGGACCTGTGTCTTGAGAGAAATTCAAAGCTTTCTCTTATTACTGTTTTTTGTGCACACCCTCTAGTGCAGTCAACAACAGTCAGTTACAAAACATTAATCAACCTTGTTAGCACAGCACTGAGTGCCGGTTGTGCTTGTGTCCCAATGCCTTGTGCTCCATCTCTGACACCATCGGTGACAATGTGTGATGGTGACACACTGCTCAATGCCATGTTAATTAATTCACAGTATCCTTCAGCATGGAGTTTTTCTGAGTATTCATAAAATCAACATCCCTATCCCATAGTCTAATCTCATCCAATTTTCTGTTTTGTTTTTTTTTTTTTTCCTTATAACCACTGCAGCACCAATTGCCATGGTACTGTTGAAATATATATTCCAGATGGCACATCTGTAAAGGCAATTCAAAAAATTAATAAAGGGACTGTTTACAGAAATAAGGGGAAGATTAAGGAAATCAAGAGGAGATGCTATGGCTTCCAGAAATGACCAAAGAGGGAAGTTATTAATAGCCCTAGTCTGTGGGTGATGAGGGAAGAGTGGTGCTGATAGAAAATCATTATTGGGGTGACTCTGTGGAAGAGGCACAGCTATGGTAGAGTTAAGGCCACAGCTGTGGAAATCAGCATCAAAACAATATGCTCAAAAGAAGGCAAGGAGGTGGATATGCCAGCGACTCTTCCTGCCTTCCTGTCTCTTTGGCACCACTCCAGGGGGGGAGGGGCAGAAGGCAAAAGAGACTGGGGACATGTTATCTGTAGGGACCAGTATCCTGGGACAGACAGGAGGGCAGAGATGGGCATATGATGTGGAGAATCAGGTCAGGAGAGAGAGAACCAAATCATGTGTCCTGCCACAATCCTGTCTCATCAAGTCTATCAACCATCTTTTGCCAGCCCTGGCATCTGTGCTGAAACATGCCCCATGCTGCAGACTTTAATTTGATTTCCATCCTTTCTTCCTATACTGCTTCTACCATTCCTTTCTAGTTCTGCTTTTTCCTTTTTCCTTCCTTCCCCGCTTAGTCTTTCATAACCTACTCGTTGTCAAATACAAGGGAGGAGAGCTCTGAGCACAATATTAGTTGATCATCTGTGATGTGGGATCACAATTAAATTGGCATTAAAAAATAAACTTTTCACAGGCACAAATTAGTGGTTTCCAGAAGGGAGGGGTAAAGAGGGTTGGGTAATTCCTGTAAAAATGGTCAATTCTATGGTGAAGGCTAGTCTAGGACAGACTTTAAATGGTGGTATTAAATGTAGTAAATACACATATTGCTTTATAATCACGTACATTTGAAATGCATATAATGTTATAAGGCAATGTTATCCAATATTAGACCCATATTTTTTTTTTGTTTCATATCTTTTTGTCTCAATTTTTTGAAGTTTAGCTTCATAAATTCTAGAAGAGTATTAAAATTTGTTCAACTTTATACATATTAACTATTTTATGAACACCTTTTCTGTTCATTACCCCATTACTTTAATCACTATAGAAGCAATATTTTTTAATCTTTGATAAATTAAAAAAAATCACATTGATTTATATTGATCTTTACATAAAATAACATTATATATAGACCTATAGTGACATATATCTTTGATTGATTTATATATCCTTATATTTTCCAGAAATTAATTAAACACACATACCTTCTAGATTTTTAATTCCTTAGTATAAGAGTCTAATCTTGCACTCTTTTTGCTAATTTAAGTTCAATACAATGCTGACTTTCCAAGAGGTATTTTCTAAATGCTGTTGTCTTTATTTAGATTTTTATTTGGTGTTGGGTCACATGAATTAGATTTTCATAAAGTTTTGGATTGCTTCTTTATGACCATATGGTGAGAAATATGGTGAGTCTGTTATGGGATTGAGTTTGAGCACTATATATCATCACTTGGAAATTAAAAGAAATAAGAATATTTATGGCATGTTCACAGATAGAAAAATCTTCTTCCTATCATAATTTTAGAACAATGTAAATCTGACAGATTATTTTGAAAATCATAGAAGAAATATAAATTACTTAGAAGAAAAGTGTGAGCATCAAATATATTTTTTATTTTCTAAAAAGATGATTTTCATTTTTACTAGCTTTTATTTTATTAAATATATGCCAAAAAGCTTTTCTGGAACAAAATAACTCAAAATAAATAAGATGAGATTTGTTAAAAGTAGGCTTTTTCCAACACAACCATCAAAGAAGAACATCTAATTTTAATATAATGTAATGTAGCTCCATTGGTTCAAAATGCAAATGTGAAAGATCTATGAATTTAATCGCGAATTTGAAAAAAATAATATATCATTAATGCAAAAAATAACTAGCAATATTCAGTTTTACTGCAATCAGTCTATAAGTTTTATTGAAACATTGAATGAGGGCCTTCCTGGTGGCACAGGGGTTAAGACGTAACCTATGAAGCGATCCGCAGCCACTGCAGCACGAGTTCGATTCCCTGCCAGCCAGGGAGAAACACACATGGCGGGACAGACCTCTCCTGTCTTGCCTGCTGCTCCCCTCCACAGTGTACTTCTGTCCATCTGCCTGTTCTGTTCCCCGCTCTGTTCCTGGTGAATCCTCTCAAACCCCGCCCCCGCATTTCTGGCCTGTACCCCCGTTCTTGTATAAAAATAAATAAATCTTAAAAAAAAGAAACATTGAATGAAATTATTATGATCATTAAAATTATGTTTAATGTTGCAATAGAAATTATTTCTTTATATTCACAGAAGGAAGATGTCATCATTTATCAATCATCTTTATGACTGCATCAACACAAGTTTGTAATTCGCTTTTGTCTTACCAAGTAGAAGAAAATTTGATGGGTTTGCTCTTTCTAGACAGAACAGACTGGACTCAAAAATATTTAAAAAGTTGTTAGACCTCGTCTTCTGGACCTAGATTACTTTATCTTGAGGAGATTGCTGAAATCCCAGCCTCAAATTTCTCAATAGCCAGACTTAACATAAATGTTAAGGATATGAACATTCTCATTGTTCAGAGTGTCTCTGAGAAGTTTCATTGTGTGTGTGTGTATGTGTGTGTGTGTTATGCATACAACACACAGAGGGCAGCTTGAATATGAGGTTTGTGTTGAAATGACTAGGACAAATTTGAGGGATGTAAGAGACCAGAAGATCGACAGACAGACAAATATCTCACTTCTGTGATATGAAGTATTTTCCACATATGTACTAAAAAAGGATATATAAGTAAGTGAAAAAATGAAAGAGGTAGCAAACCTAGTCAATACTACTTTGGGATGAAAGCGGAGTACTAAATTTCATGCCATTGACAGACAAACCATTATGTTTACAAGCCACTTAAGTCTCTTAAGGTAGGAATCTTTTTAAAGGAGCAACTTGATAACCCAAAAAATAAATGATATATTTATTTTCCAGGGTTGAAAATAAATTCTAATTAAATAATAAATTCAGAAATACTGATAGCATATTTCTGAAAAGTCAACACGGCCAAGAAAGAGCCATAAAAAAAATAATAATAATGGAGGCACCAAGACAATGACAATATAAACCTCAAGGAAACTGCCGAATTTTGACAGCATTACATTCTATCAAACACAAAAGTGCCAACAATAAATATATATTAAGGGGCAGACATGTTCCCATTGACATTTGGTTCACATTAATAATTATGAAAACAATAAAAAATATTATTATCACCAGCTGCTCTCAGAAATTTGTTTTAAATTCTAGTTATATTAATGCTTCACTAGTTATATTAATGTTGAATTTAGCTAAAACCATCCCAAGGAAAATGATAAGAAATTTTGTGAAATATTGAAGGAATATTTGGAATGCTAATAAAGGAACATGTATTAGTTTGATTAACGGTTAAGAGAATGTTATTTGCAATATATGATATGAGTGATAATTTTAAATATTAGTTGTTTTTTTTCCTTATTTAGAACTCCATTTCTACATTATAGAGAGGCCACAAACTGATCAGTGAATTTTTATAGTGAGAAAATTATTTTAAATGCATTAAAAATAAAGCAAGTTGTCATGATCTCAGTTTATGAACTTTCTTGCATGAACTAAAATTTGGCAAAAATATTTTCTATTATTTCTTTTTCTTTTTAAATGTGTAGTGAATAAACAACATAGTCTAGAACGTAATCTATATAAAATAAGTTCATGGTTTTTATGAATATAAAGAACATTTTATTATATTATGTTATATATATTATGTATATCTACATTTTGAACATTTTTCAAAAAGTTATTTTCAAAGAGACTAATAAATGTGTCTACAACTTATTTCAAGCTATTGAACATTACTGAGGTTAATGAGTAAAACTATGAGAACTGTTTTATTTTCTGGTTCATTTTCTGACAAGGAAATATTTTGCAAACTATCTTTGATGTCACGTAAAGATTTGAATATTTGGTAAGTTTATTTTTCTGGACCTTCAAATTATTGGAGGACACTACTGAACATGGATTCTACATTCAGGAAATGATATCTAAGATTTGCCGGGGTTGAAAATAAATTCTAATTAAATTTCATTGGAATCTGTATACTAGATTTCAGTCTCCATGAACCTGTAATCTCTGACCATCCTTTGGCCAGTGCTAAGTTTCATATCCCAGAGCATCCCTGCACTGTCCCTTGAGAAAGAGTTTGTTCCTTTAGTTAAAAAAGAGCAGGTCAGGGCCTCCCTGGTGGCGCAGCAGTTGAGCGCTGAGTTGCAAAGCTGCCCGCAGCCTCCACAGCGCCAGTTCGATCCCCGGCTGCTCCCCGGCCACCGGAGGAGGGTTCCACATGGCGCGCAGACCTCTCCTGCCGCCCGCTGCTCCCCTCAGCAGTGTACTTCGGTCCTTCTGCCTGTTCTGTTCCCCGCTCTGGCTCTGGTGAATTCTCTCGCCCTCCCACACTTCTGACTGTGCCCAGTGCTTGTATAAATAAATAAATAAAATAAAATAATAAATCTTAAAAAAAAAAAATAAAAAAGAGCAGGTCACCTGCACTAATTTAATTTCTCTGGAGGGGGCTTCAGATTTTCCCACAGCAACAGGAATCTGCATTCCTTGCTTTGAAATTAGCTTCCTGAGCTGCTTGAGAGGGAAGAGATGAGGTATGGACCCGCTCTCTGCACTGTCCAAGTATATAATTAACACTACTATTAAATGGCATTAACTCAAAGTCCAGAGAATGTAGTCAAGTTTACGTCTTCTTCAATCTTCTCTGCAATTTTAGGATTGTTTATAGCCAGCGCTGTACTTAAGGCGATACAGACTTTGATAAGAATCATTCTCCGGGAGCTTTATTTCAATAGCGATCTCTTCCCTTGGCTGAGTGGATATTTCTTGCACGCTGGTCTCCCGAGAAAGACTAGGATCACCAGAAATGATTAAATCTGTTCTCCCATATCAGGGCCTTCAACCACTGCAATATTAAATCCTGGCAATTTAGCAGTGGCGGCACTATCTCGGCCTAGTCTGAATCAACGTATCATACTTTTGTGCTTTTAAACACAATTCCATTTTAGATGTTGTCACACAGCAGTCAGTCTCTACTTTCTATTTAAAAATTTAGTAAGATGCCAGTATTCTATAATCCAGTTGTAAAGAATATCAAAATTATAGTCATAGATATAGGACTTACACTGACTATTCTGGAACTAAAATAATCAGGGACATCCATGTAATTTTTGACACTTTAGGAGTTCTTGACCTCTACAAGAATAAAATCCATATTTTTATAGCAAAATTATTTGTAATATCTAAATACTCAGCAACTAAAAAAGATATACCAATAGTATAGTCAAATAATTGAGCTATAATTGAATATCATAGAAATAAATACTTGAATATAGCAGACATAATATTCAGCAAAAGTGCCAATGTAGGCTATGTTATACTGTGTTTTTACTTACATAAAGTTAGAAAGGCTACAAATCAATATTATGCATTGTTATTGTATATATTCCCATGGGGACGTATCAATGCATAAGATTCCCCCAGGTGATCCTCCTGTGCCTTCTCTTCCTCCACTACAACCGCCTCCCCTGTGTCTGGCAACCACTAATCAGTTATCTATTCTGTAGCTTTTTGCATAAATTAAGTCATACATGATTTTACATTTTGAACTTGGATTTTCCCCCTCAGACTTCATCTCCACAATTTTATCCAAAATGTTTGATTTATCAGTTCCTTTTTTATTACTTAGTAGTATTCTCCTTACACAAGCACTACAACTTGCTTAACCATTCACCTGTTTTAAGACATCTGGGTTCATTCAAGTTTCCAACTATTACATCTAAAGCTGCCTTAAACATTTATGCTCTAGTATTATGTAAACAAATGTCTGTTTCCTTGGATAAATACCATCAGCAGCTATCCATGGACCAGTTCTTCACATTTTTGATGTTCTTACAGATTTTTAAAATCTTATTCTAACAAGTGTGTAGTATTAAAATTAACTTAATTAATTAAAATAATGAATTAAAATAAACTTCCTGTGTTTATTGCAGTGCTATTTACAATAGCCAGATGCCCCAAAACGGATGAGTGGATCACGAAGATATAATATATGTACACAATGGAATGCTACTCAGCGATCGAAAAAAATAAACTCATGTCATTACAGCAATGTGGATGGAGTTGGAAGCAATTTTTCAAATGAATTAAGCTAGAAAGAGAAAGATAAACACCAGATGGTGTCACTTATAGGTGGAACGTAGAGAAACTAAAAGGTAAGGTAGAGATAAACTTTAAAGCCAACCTTAAATTTGGAAGCTGACCATAGATCTGGCAGCGTTCAGAGAAGGAGAGGGATGAGGATAGTGGGGTGGGGAAGCAGAGGAGGCACAGTGGACTTTGGTAGAGGACTGCAGGTGTTTCAGTGGCAGGAGTGCTATGTTGACTGCATCTGGGCAGGGAGCGCCTTTGCTGTCAAAACATAGACAAGGATGTGGAATGATGGCACTTCAATAGCAATAAATAAATTTAAAAATAAATAAGTAGTGCTATATCAGCATGGAGTGAATTTCATTTCCATAACTATAAAGTTAAACATTATACTGCCATCTGTAGATTATTGTCACAGAAGTAGCTATACAGTTATGTGCCATTTTAATTGCATTGTTTTCTTTTTATAGTTAAGTTTTGGAGTTTTATAGATTTTAGTATTAATACTCTGTCACATAAGCATTTTAAAATATTTTTCTTCAAATCTATAGATCTTTCTATCCTGTTCATGTATGCATGTATTATTTAAAATATAATTTTTCTACTAGCTGCTTTGAAATTCTTACCAGCTAGTTCCAATATCTGTTTTGGCTTCGTGCTGGATACATTGTCTTTTTCTCATTTCAGTTGAGATTTACCTGGTTTTTGGCATGATGATTGATGGTTGAAAATATCCTGAACATATTGGGTATTATGTTAAGACATTTTTGATCAATTTAAATCTTCCATTTTAATAGGCTGTACACTTAGTTAAGTCTAGAATGTGGATTCTGGCAGCCCTGTCAACACTGACATCATTGTCAGAGGGAGAATGACCTCCAGGTATCATTGGCAGTGTACAAAGGATAACTTTTCTAGTGTGGGTACCTTAAGAGTATGCAGTCCAGATAATTTCACATATTTTATGCACTACTTCAGATTGCACACTTTTGATTTTCATGGGATGTGTGGGTATGTGTGGGTATGTGTGATAGTCCTCTAACGCCTTTGGATACATGCACTATCTTATAAATTAAATTTTATTTTATTAATGTAGAATCTTTTTTATATCATAATCTTTTGAGTCACAAAACCCATTATCTTATAATAATTCTCTCTTATTAGTTATGTAGTAGTAAAACAGTTAAACACATTCATTGTTTTCTTATTTAGAAAAGGAAGATAAAAGATATATATAAAAAGATTTTAAAATAGGGCCTCGCCTGGTGACGCAGCTGTTGAACGCTGGACTACAAAGCTGCCCAAAGCCTCTGTAACACCGGTTCGATCCCCGGCCACCGGCGAGGGTCCCACATGGCGTGCAGACCTCTCCTGCCGCCCGCTGCTCCCCTCAGCAGTGTATTTCATCAGACTGCCTGTTCTGTTCCCTGCTCTGGCTCTGGTGAATTCTCTCACCCTCCCAAGCTTCTGACTGTACCCAGTGCTTATATAAATAAATAAATAAATCTTTGAAAAAGAAAAGATTTTAAAATAATACAAGTTTTGAATAATTAGTCATACAAATTAGCCTATTATTATACATTAGTATCCATTCAATCATTCAATAGCAATAGGAAAAAAGGTGCTAAATTAAAGAAACTCAAGTGAATTCAAGTGATGGGTCTATGAATTTTCAGAGCAGAAGGTCTCTGTGCCCAAATCAACTCTTGGTGACACCACAGTGAGAAATTTTGTCCTTGTCCCGGGTTCAACAACATTTACATTACAGTGCAGGGTGTGGAGGGGAGTTGATAGTTTTTTTAAATTTATTTATGCATACAAGAACTGGGGTACAGGCCAGAGGTATGGGGGTGAGAGGACTCACCAGAGACAGAGTGGGGAGCAGAACAGGCAGACTGACTGAAACACACTACTGAGGGGAGCAGCAGGGAGACAGGAGAGGTCTGCTGCGCCATGAGGGTAGCTCTCTAGCCGGCCGGGGATCAAACTTGTGCTGCTGTGTTGCAGAGGCTGCAGATAGCTTCACAGTGCTGTGCTTAACCCCTTGCACCCCCAGGGAGTTGATGGTTATTGCCTGAAACCCTCACCATGCATAAACTTTGTCAGAATGTGCTCATTGCAATGAAGAAAACTAAAGCAGCATAATGGCCTTGGAGGTTTTCATGGTTAAAAAGCTTTCTAGGAAATGACTCTGTGGTGATGATTTGGGGGCGGAGACAAATGCAGTGAGAAAAAACCCAGCACAGACTTTCAGGGAGGAAGTTCTTGGCAGGTGGAAGAGACAGACAACGACCCTAAAAAGGACCATGTTCGACAGGGTCCCAGGTTGCAAGGCGCTGGATGTGGAGATAGTGATGTGAGACAGAGCAGAGGAAGAAGAGGAGGCTGGACCACGGTGGGGACAGCAGCCCTGTGAGTGGTCATCAGTCTTGATTTTACTGGACTTGGTCTAGAACTTGGTAGGATTTTTTGAGCAGAGGAGTAACCTGAGTAACGATGATTCTGGTTGTTGTATGGTGTGTTGTATGCACTGGGGTAAGCAACAAGGTGGTTACCAGGCCAGTGCAGCAACCCCTGCGAAAGTGTCACAGGGCCAGGATGGGACAGGTGCATGTGGGGAGAGCATGCCATGTGGTGACCTCTAAGACTTGGGGATGAAACAGCCATGTCCTGTGAGGGAGATCTGTCAAGAGTGACTCCAACGTTTTTGACCTGACCAGTGGTTAGATCACTGTGGTGTATGACCCTGAGGAGGCCATGATATCTAGTTCTCTGGCCAAATACCCACCTAGATAATTATCTTGAAGTATTCTTTTAGATGGGATTGATATTTAATTCAATAGATTTTATTATAAGGCAGAAAACCCTCCATAGTGCAGGTGGGCCTCATCCAATCAGTTGAAATGTTTTAAAAAAGAATAAATTTTCCTGAAGAAGGATTCTGCCTCCAGGCTAAATGAAAGGCTGCTTCTGGGGAGCCCTGATACAAAGAAGTAGCCATTTACTAGGCAGGATTGAGTGTGAGTGGTAGATTTGGGAGAGGAAGGACTAAGATTTTGCTTATCCATAATGAAATATGCAGACCACAAAGTGAACTATAGATCATGTTAGCAAGGATGCTGAGGGGTCAGCTCCAACAGACTCTAGTCAAAGAGTGAAGTTTACGATCTTTCCAATAAGCCTCAACTAAGTAACAATTACCATGTTTAATGAACTTTTCTTTTGATTTTTTATATTTTTTATAGATATTTTCTGAAGTTAAGCAAAAAATGCATATCAAGAGCAAGCTGGGCATAATCTCAGGCATCCAGCAGGGGAAGGGAAAAGGATCAAAAGCAGGGAAGGAAGAGCACAAGGGTCTATGGTGATGGATGATGGGGGTTATGGTGGTGGGAGAAACCAAACACTGTACAAAAATGAGCACCAATGTAAGAAAATATGTAAAAAAATTAATTATGAATCATTCCAAGATCACCAATAATAGAAAAATCTGGAAACACACTACTGATCTATTAACAAGGCACTTACTTAAAGAAAATACACTTCATGTGATGAAAGGCAATAAAGCCCTTTAAAAACTGAAGCAGATTGTGTAGCACTAGTTGAACATTGCATGGCTTCCCTTCTGCAAACTAAGTAGACATATGTCATCTTCAGCTTCTGCAAATGCATCTGCATGAAATCTTTCCCCAAAATGTAATAAACAGTTTTGATGGCATTGGACTCTAGGGAGTGAAATTAGAATGTCATTTAGAAGAGTACTATCACTTGCTGTTAAAACATTTATATGACTCTTGGAATCCGCACTGTTTGTCAATTTCTAAATTAATTCACACATAAATAGAATCAGAAAGCACTTATTGAGTGACTTCTTTTTAGGTGGCACAGGAGACACGATGATGAATATGAGTGACATAATTGACTTCACAAAACTAAGACATTCTCAGGGAAGAATGGTAAACTCAGACATAGAAACTGAAGGAAAAAGCAGTGATTTCAGAACTGGCATTGGCTTTTGAAGAAGTTTTGCAGTTGGGCAGTAGGAACTAGAATTCAGGAAGAATCTAGACAAATAGAAACCTAAACCAAGTTACATTTTATTCTAAGGATTTTAGACTCTAATTATGATTGAACCTCATGGAAACTGAACTAAATCCTTGCATGAGCGCCTAAAAGTTGGGGGAAGGAAATAATATGGATGAGTGATACTAATAAAACTTAAATATATGGAAGACACTATTGTTCAGAGAAATAGTGTACACCTCATGGACCATTTTGTAGTATCATTATTTTCTATCTAAATATGGAAAAGTGCTGATACACAAATTTCTGAATTATTTCCATTTCACTCATCTGCCTTGTCTCACAGTTAATTTTTCCAGGAGAATGGAGAGCTAGAATTTAGGACAAGCAGCTATTTATAATGGGGTACCTTATAATAGCAGCCAAATGCCCCCTCTTTAAATGTGAACGTATTGAGGTCCTCCCTGGTGGTGCAAGGAGTTAAGCAATGCACTATGAAGCAATCTGCAGCCTCTGAAGCATGAGTCTGATCCCCAGCCGGCCAGAGAGCAACTTACATGGTGCAGCAGACCTTTCCTGTCTCACCCACTGTGCCCCTCAGCAGTGTATTTTGTAAGTCTGCCTGTTCTGTTGCCCACTCTGTCTCTAGTGGGTCCTCTCACCCTCCCGCATCTCTGGCCTGTACCTCAGCTCTTGTATGCATAAATAAATGAATCTTTAAAAAATTGTGAACTATTGAGTCTCAGTACATTTGCACATTCTTGAAGGCAAGGATTGATTCTGTTTACACATGTGGATGGGCCAAGGTAAGGGAAAATTTACCATCTAGAAGAAGAGAAATAGACCTTTGAAAAGTGTTCACAGCAGCAGTTAAAGATCATCATGTGAGAAATGGGAAAAGTAAACAACACTGTGTTAATATATGCTCACAATCATTGAATAATCGTTCATTTCAGTCTCTCACTCTGTTTCACTCCTTCAGTGTCTGTCTCTCTGTTTCTATCTCAAGTGCCTCTTCTCTCCATCACTTAATACATCCCTGGAATTTAAAATCCCAAATGAGAAAATGTATCTCAAGAGCCTCTAGCTTTAGGAGAGTCTGCATATCAAAACTAACCAAAACACTTCTGGAACTTATCAAAAACTCTTGAAAATAATTTGAAGATACTGGAGAAGATTCACATTTCCATTGAAAAAGTAGACTTATTTCCCAAACCAAGCTTTTTCTCCATTTTGAAAGCTGGTCATAGTCATTAGACTTACTACCAAATAATAAAATGTATTTGCCCCTTATAAGGATCTTTGTAACTGTTACAAAGAATTTCAGTGGCATGATGAATATAAAGGGAAGGGCAATAAAAAGCGGATCTGCTAAGAGAGGTTGGGGGTTTGCCTCTCTTAGAGTTGTTTCCTCTGCTTATGCTCCTAGCACTGGCAATGGGGAACGCATTTAAACTTTCCTTGATGGCGCTTGATAGTTGTCCTATTTTTAAACATTTTATTCTTCTTTCATGTAAGACAGTTGGGAACAGATTATGGGTTATCACTTAGCAGAGGCGTCTCAACCTTCAAAACACAACTTGGACATGTGCTGTAGGAGGCCTGCAAAAGTTCTTGCTTCGTGGGTCCTGAAGTCCCTTCACAGTGATATATTTAAGGAAATAGGAAGAAATATGTACAAAGATGAATGTTTGAAAATATGCACCTCAATTCTTACACTAGAAAAATCTTAGATCAATCTTTGAGGTTAATTGTCAATGACCTTACATGTGTAAGTATGTAAAATATTCATATAATGTGTGAAAGTCATATAAAATATTCATAAAATATTCATATATACCATATATATCACTGTGACCCAGATTTCATATATAGAAATAAATTATATATCATAACTACACACAAGTACATAAATACACCATTTGCACACATATACATAATACATATGTAATATTAATAAATAGTATTAGTAGGACATATAACACTATGTTGACATCTTTATCTATTAAAGCATTTATAGGTAGTTCTTTAATATTTTTTATGTTTCTCTGGATGTTTTGATTTTCTAAAATTAGGATCTACTGTTTTAGTAATCTGAAAATTGAATATAATTAAAGAAGTTTTACTACTGACTCTGAAGATAATTGCATGCATAATTGCAGATATGGCTAAGTGACAGAACATGCTGGAATACATAGAGCCTTCCAAAGTGTCTTTTCTGAAATTCAGTAGTACCCCTTTGCACATCTTCTGTGATATCAATTTTAAAGCCACTTACTACTACGCCACCTTAGAAAAGTAAGATGAACCATTCATATTCTCTCCAGTTGCACCATAATCAATACAAAACTTCATGTTTCTACAACTTAAAAAATTAAAATGGTGTTTTAGAAAGTCAATAAAAATTATGTATTTCATATATTGTGTTGTTTCAATTAGCAATTGCTCTCTTATCTGTAGGTGTGAATATCCCACCCCTACTTTCTATCCTGATATTAAGTGCAGAATCTGATAATTAACTTTATAGCTGCAGCACAAGAAGCTTGTTCCTTTTCAAATATGTAAGTAGAAAAACTAATGAAAATACTGTGGTTAAGAATTTACATGTAGTCAAACACTGGATTGTAGTATTTGAATTCCCACTAAAATATTTCTTCTAACAATTTATGTGTAGCTACTTCATTGCAATGGGCTTCCTACATCACATCCATTTGCTCTGTTTGCAGTGTCATCGAATTGCATAATTTGCAATTATACAGGGAGCACTGTGTTAAAGTCCTCACGTTAGCATGTGTGCATTATTAAACAGCACAGCAGGGTTTGAGGACGTACTGACACAGAATGAATTTTCTTTTGTACATACTATAGATTTCAAAACTGTTTTTCCTCATACAGTTCTAAACTAATCTGTATCAAATGCTCATAAACAGTCAGACAAGTATAATATGAACACAGTGAAATAGTATTGATTACAGTACAAAGTTCAAACCACTACAAATCATTAATGGGGTCTTCTTGCAAGCTGTGAAACTAAATTCTACCCATCTCTCTTTAAGATGACTTTCAGGAAGTTAAATGAATAATCTACTCAATGATGATATTCAGAAAAACAAATATTATAAAGAAAAATGATAGAGTTGGCATCAACTATTTCTATATAATGTTCAATAGCATTATGCTTTACTTATTTATATAGTGGATAAATTTCCACCAGATTTTTACATGCATCCTAATTTAGAAGAATATGAGTAATCTTAGCTATAATAATCAGTACCATCTGATTTAAATTGGCTGACATTGATTAAGACTAGATTAGGTCTCCACTATTTCCATCTTATTCTTTGAATGCCATGGTTAATCATCCAGCTTTCCTAGACAAATCCTAAGGAGCCAGTTTTGACTCCATTCCCCTCTTCTATCTATCCAATGCATACACACCACCACCTCCACCACCACCACTACTGGTTTTATCAACAAACACCAAATGGGGAAACATACAAATTCCCTTCACATGGGTAGTAATTGTAGGTGGTACAAGTTCCTACATAGGTTAACACCAAGTAGGACGCACCACAGCCTTCTCTACAGGGCTAGCAAAATTCACAGGACCTCCATTTTCAGATCATCAGCCTCCAGTCATTGTTCACACCATGTAGATTCTTTATCTGGAGACCTGACATTCTATGGGTGATGACATGCATATTGGCCCTTGGGGACAGAGTGAGGACTTTCTTGAAAGCTCATCAGGGAAGTGACTTATTCTGCTCCCTGCTCTGGCTCTGGTGAGTTCTCTCACCCTCCCATGCTTCTGACTGTACCCAGTGCTTATATAAATCAATCAATCAATCAAAAAAAAAAAAAACAATTTCCAAGGAAAAAATTTCCAAAAGGCCCTGGTTCTAACTATGTGTAAAATCTTTTTCTACAAAAGTCCATTCAATAAACCTATTGCTGAGTCCACCATTAGAATTGGATTTGGTAGGTCTGGCGTGGAGCCTGATCATCTCTCTGTCTCACAAATGTCCAGAAAAAGACCCTATGTAAAGGACCTCTGGTTAGCCTGTCCCAAAGGGATGCCATTATGGAACTTGTCCTTTAGTTCCAACCTCGAGTTCCTACACAGAGCTACAGAGAGCAATTTCTTATCGTGACAAGAGGAAATTCAGTGTAAGTATCATCTGGGTTTTTGCTTGAGCTGACCGGTGGCCTAGAGTAGATGATAATCACAAATGCGGTGCTTGTGGGTGATAGAGAATAAAAGCAGATTTAATAACAAATGAGGGGGGAAGGGAGAAAGCTTTGAAAGATAACAAAAACCAATTAATCTAACTTTGATCACTTTTTCCTGAAAGGGTGAGGAATAACTTTACTTTTTTAATGTTGAAACTCCCATTGTCACCTTAAAATGAATTGCTTGTCTTTTCTCAGGAGCTCTTGTGAATGAAAAGAGGTAGCTCTTTACCCACGCTTTCATTTATTGCAATGGCACCATTCTCACTCTCCAAGCAGAAGCTGGCATGTTTCTCCTTCAATGTGCATCCTAGACCTGATATCGAGGAAGCAAACATTTCTTTTCACTGCACTCTATCAGGTGCTCAATATCTCCATTACAAGAGCTTCAAAAACTTCTTCTCTTCACCATAGTCCATTGGAGCCTTGGTTATGGTAACATGCGTCTCAAAGTCTTGCGTCTCAAAGGTAAGACCAAATATGCATTGTGAAAGAAATTCCATTTTGTTGTTTTCTAATTTGTTGTTCCAATTTGTAACCCATACTCCCAAGTCATGTGCAGTGTTGAAAACCATGACCTCAATTGGAAACATTATACTACTTAAAAATATTTTTCTAATTTTAAATAAAAAAATAAAACTTGGGCCACCCTGGTGGCTCAAAGGGTTAAGTCTCAGCACTATGAAGCTATCCCAGCTACTGCAGCTTGAGTTCAATCCCCAGCCAGGGAGGTGACCCATAGGGCATAGCAGACCTCTCCTGTCTCCCCGCTGCTCCCCTCAGCAGTGTATTTCAGTAGATGGGCTTGTTCTGCTCCCTACTGTGTCTCTGGTAAATTATCTCATCCCTCTCCCCACCCTGCACCTCTGGCCTACACCCCAGCTCATATGTGCATAAATAAATAAAATAAATCTTTAAAAAAAATTAAAACTTACTGCCAGTGCAACTTGATAAAATTAGAGTATAAATTCCATTTAGTACTTAGCACAACTTTTTTTTTAATCTTAGTCAAGTGATTTCACCATAAAAATGCATCTAGTGTTTTTATCAACACCTAATATTACTTAAATACCCCAACAAGAGGCATAACAATATAATTACACTTTGATATAGCAGGATCGACAGGAAAGGCCATATTAACATGCAGCTTTGCAAACAACAAAATGGAATTTCTTTCACAATGCATATTTGGTCTTGCCTTTGAAAACTGAGTACCTGCTCTGCTACATGGTGAAGAAAATACGACAGCTCTGTGCGACATCGCACAAGCAGCCTTTCGATTGCTGCTTAGTGATTCTCAACTTGGGGTACTTTTACCTCCCACAAGGGACATTTATCAGTGCCTGGAGACATGTTTTGATCATCACAACTGGGGGGAGGTGCTAAATGGCACCTAAAGTAGAGACTGGGGTGCTGTTAAACCTTGTACAATATACAGATAAACTCCCTCTAATTACGACTTTTTCAGTGACTGTGTAGGAGAATTTCTGAGTTGTTGAGTTGCAGGTAACAGTGAGAACTGGGAAACTCCATTTTCCCTTTCACTCTAGTAATATCGTACAGAGGTGCTGGTGTCTATAAAATTTCTTTTGAACCATAGACAATGGCCCTGATAAAAAATGTTGGAGGTGGATGGTTATTAACTTACTATATGAGAAGAGAAAGATCAAAGCTTTATTAGTTCTAAAATGGTCCTGTTGGCATCAAGAAACCTCCCAAAAGTCACATGAAAATTATAGGTCAAAAGTGGTGTTGCTGACTAAATATGTATGTACCTTAAAGAATTTATAAAATGTTAGGGATTATCTTATGCTGAGTCTTGGAAATAATAAACACTTCATTTTCTCAATATGAAAGCGCAAAGACTGGACTAGATTTTTCTCTTACTGTCATCAAAATGAATAAAAGAAACAAGCAACAGAAACAGTAAGATTTCCTGACTCATGTTCATCAACTGAGTAGGTTTCCAATGTGCCCTTTTATTTTAACTTGTAGTGAAAACTCTATTTATTCCTTCCTTAGCTATTCTTTTCTGAAACATTCTCACCTGGCAATTATAAATATTTTAAAATAGCTCATAGCTATTTTGAATCCATTGCACCTAATAAAAATGTGAAACTATTCACTTTATCTCATGCGATAGGAATTTTTTTATTTGTCAGAGTCAGGGGTGCAGCTGGTTTTAAACACACCAGTTCCCTTTCTGTTTTCCTTTCCTCATTTTTCTTCCTCTCATTTAGTCAAATACTTTATTCCTTCCTTTCTCCCTTATTCCCCACTTCCTCTCTACCTACATCTCTCTGTTTCTCCCTCTCTCCTGCCTTTCATCTTTCCATCTTTTTGCAAACATTTATCAAGCACCATTTATTCCTAGAGATCGTGTTAGACACCAAGGATATGACACTAAGTGGACTTTATGGAACTGGAGTCGACTGAAGGACATTTCATCAGCTTTCCACAGCTGATTCCCTTAGGCAACCATCCAACCGAATGTCTATATTTTGCAGTCCCTTTCAGATCAACTGCAGAAAGAAAAATTGTTTTAATTTTTCCAATGATTCATGGATAGATAGACAGAAGTGTTATGAGATGGCTTTGCAGAGAGATAACTCAGAATCTAAAAAAAATGTGACACATATGTGGCCAGCACATTCGCTGGTTTGTTATCAGCTTCCCACACAGCATGACTGACCCCCGGGACAGTGACCCAATGGAATTTCACAAATTCATCTCAACAGTACATACTGTTATTGCTAAATAAAGGATTTTTAGGGCTCCCCATTGCCCACCACAATCAACCCCATGCTGGTATGACTGGACCTCATCAGATATGACACAGTGACAGATGGAATTTGCCTTCACCCCACCAATTTTTTACAGATAGTTTTTACTTTGAGTTAAGAGCTCAGATACAGATTGCTCACCTGGGGAATGTTCATGCTTACCAGGTAGCGGTTATTTATCCTAGTTCCTCCTCTCTCTATCTGTCTCGTCCATCACAAACTACCCTCTCGGTTTCCCATCAATATCAATATAATTCCCCCAACTGTCCCTTCTGATTTTTTTATTGAGAGTCTACCAAAACAGTGTTATTCTGCATTAGGTCTAAGAAACTTATCTTGGCTTTGTCAAAGATATTTTGGGTTGTGTATCTTGTAGGTAGAAGGAGTTGATGATCAACAGGAGAGATTATTAATGCAGAATCTGATAAGTTCATGCTTAGAACACATTGATTTTGAAGAGTCATAAAATATTCCAATAGAAATTCCCAAAAGTAATTTGGAAATAAGGTCCCTCCACAAAGTTCATGTTAACTTGAACAAAAATTCAGATAATAATAACCAATGTTTACTGAGAAAATGAAACTGAGAAACTATCCTTCAGGAATTTTTAGTTTTTAACACTTAATAATATTCAAAACAACCTTTTGAGAAACAGGTATAATTGTCCCTGTTTTACAGGTAAGGAAACTGAAGCACAAGTTAGGTAACTCAAGTTAGGTAACTCACCCGAGAATATAATGCCAGTTGACACTTCTAACAAATCTACTGCATGGTCTGCCTGTGAATGATTTATTTTTCTTTATTGTTTCACTCCAAAATAACTGACCTTCTCACATATAATAACACAGTATTTGGCAGTAGCATTCAAAACATTGCCATGATAGTATATTTTATTTGTATACATTTTAAAATTGGTTTTCATGATTGATTTCCACAGCATTTTTAAATGTTGAGGATGCTTATATTCATTTGCACTGGTATTATTTAAAACGATGCATTTGACCATCTTTTTAGAAACTTACATTTATCTGTTCTTTCCAATTTCCAGAACAGAAAGTGAAGTGTGTGTCTAGCTTCACCCAGCTTATACATTCCAGGTGCAGAATGGAAACCTTATATTTTTTCACACTTAAACACATGCACTTTGCAAGCAATAGAAAACACCAATTTCTTTAAAACCTTTGGGCTGTGTTTATTTCTACTGGAGGCATATTTTAAAGGGATATAGAAAAATCAATTAGTGAAAAAATTATGGCAAACAATAGCAAAAAGTTTAATCTGATCATGAAGTGGGTCACTTTCCTCAACTTCATCTACAAGACTGACTTCTGACTACAAATCTCTTCCTAATTTGCTCTCTATAGTCTAAGCATCCATTGTCCTGCTTTTCACACCTGATAATAACTCAGTTCAACAAAGACAGCTGGCTCGGAATTCCTGGTCAAAACTGTGGCTCATGAATCAGCAACGGCAATCTCACCTGGGAGGTTGGAGGAACTGCAGTCTTGGGGCTCATCCCAGACTTACTGAAGCAAAGCCAAGGCCCCTAAGCTCTTCTTAACCTCACCGACATTTGAGAAGTGGAGCCTCAGGTGTAAATGTAAGTAAAAATCCTGTTCCTCCTTGAAATATTTTTTTCTATTAGTATCTTCATACTTCACCCAGGAATAACTAACAGTGATCACAAGCAGCCACATCACCTTAGCGAAAATATATTTGGGTGGGATTAATTGACAATCAGTTACTTTCTACGTTAGTAACAGAATTTAGTTGAGTGACAATTTTATACAAAATTAGATTGCCCAGAGTCATCCCTGAGTTCTTGCATTTTATTAACAGACTGACCATAATCTGCTTTCAAAAGTTCATCTATTCCATTCATTATAAAAACATTCTCTTGTATCACTATTAAGTTTGACATTTGAATTTAAAATGTCAATAAATTCAGAGGCAAGAGCCCATGAGCAATCAGACCATGCCCTTCGCTTTATTTTAAACTAATGGGAATATTGTCACTTTGAGGTTCCGTTAACATTTTGTCAAACAACAAATAAGAACCTTTAAGGGCAATAATACACGAAACATATTGTGAACACTGACAGTTTTATCTCATGGCAACTATTTACATCAAGGTCACAAATTACTCGTAAAAAACAGTAGTGCAAATATTTTTGCAGTTATGAGAAAATAAAATGTCAGATATTAGGTATATATGCACCACCTATGAGTAGCAGACATATAATCATATCATCGATACGTAATAATTATGGAGAGACATACTAATGCAATCGTCTCTCTTCCAAATATAGTATGTCAATAGCCATCTTCACCAGAATCCATCTCCCTGTGTCTCCATGGAAATGAGTTTAATTACATTGTCTCTTACCTGACATGGACTTCTGTCGTTCAATTCCCTTCTTTGGATCGATAGGGTTCCAAATTAGCATTTGTATGTGTCTGCTGGCTTTGGATCATTGCCTCATTTCTCTTCTGATTCTAAAAAAAGAATTAGGCTAACATCATTTCAAGCCCATACCTTTTCACCAGTTTTCCTTACATAATTCCCAAACAAAACATTCTTGACAGCTCAACATTCAATCTGACTATTCCCAGCTTCAGATACCTGCAAACACTCATCATTATATAATGCTGATTAGTATTTTGCACTAACATCCCTTTCATCCGAAGAGTTTTAGGTACTTTATAAACCACCATGTAAGCTTCAAGCCAAGATTCCCACTGAGATCAAGAGAGAGCTGAAGAATAAATATCTGTAGCATTGAAGGCGGATTTGAGGTAGGAAAAAGAATTGCCGAGCTTTTGACAGAGTTAGCACTGCTCTCTCTACTATCTGATTATTGATGTTCAAATCCACAGGCACTCAGGACTACATGGCGTTTTATCCTAGGATGACAAACTCTTACTTTTAAGGAGCTTGTGTTGCTCTGACTTAAGATGCAGCCTTCATAGACTTCTGCGCTTATGATATTGCTTGATCCAAAATGCCATGTCTTTTTCCAAATATTCCCAATAAATGTGATTTGATTCCAAAGAGCATCAAAAAGGCTTCCTATATGAGAAAAAGAAATTAAAAATTAAATTAAATTTAAATTTAAAAACTTAATTTTGTTTATGCTAAATATGAAGGCAATATAAACCAAATAAATAAAATTTCGGATAAAGGCAACTCGAAACAATTAAGTAGAATTTAATGTCTATTTTGAACACAATTATTGATTGTTACATATAATGTTATTTTTTAAATATTTACTTTGAAATAGATGAACCATTAAGTAAATAGAGCAATGAAGAATTGAAGCACAGGAGACCGTTGGTTGACTTGTGATACTTTCAACAAACTCCAGCAGGGGTCCTCTCTGCCCTAGTGACCTTGCTTTTGGTATCCATACTTGTCATGCCTGCACTGCCCCTTGGGGTAGGAATCCTGTTCCATCCCTGAGAGAGGCTCTCCCACTCTGACATCCGATCACCCTGATATCTGAGTTTCTCCTTTCCCAACCTCAGTCTCTGCTCCCCTTGTCCTGCCTTCAGCAAGAACATGGTAACAGTGGGTTAGACAGACCCTTCCTTGCGCCTGATGACCCCTTTTACTCCTGACCCATCCGCTGCCCCCTACCCTGCTCTTTGGCACAAAGGCCACTCATGCATGCAGTACTAAGAATTGAGTCCGATTCTATACTGAGGTCTTCTTTTACCCTATTGCAATAGTTCCTCAATAAAGTATGTGCTTAACGTCTGTACTGCCTGGCTCTGGTGTCCTTTCACGGTGGCTGAAATCACTCTGCATGATATTTTCACAGTGGGTCTCAGACATCCCGGGTCCATCAAACTGCACAATACAGAGTGGGAACATTAATGGTGTCAGTGGTGTCTCTGCTATCGTTTCTTGTGATGTTTTTAATTATATGTTTAAACCAAAAAGAAAATGCTTGCAACTCTGGCTTTAACATGCACCACCGAGCTTCTAGATGTGCTGGAGGACTTGTAACAAAGAATGTGGCTGTCAAGGAGCAAGACACTCTCACTGCTGGGTGTTTCCAGTGTGATCTGATTGAGCCGCCTGAATTTAATTCCAAAACTCATCACGGTTTTTGGAGGCCTGACTCTACCCTGAATAAACAAGTTAGTGAAACAGAGAGAGCCAGAAGACTAAGCACAAACTCATTCAAAGCCTAATAAAGGGAGAAAAAGGTGATCTCAACGTTTTTCATTTTCCTTTTTTCTTTGCTTTTCCATACACACCCCAAGGCTGATTTCACCCTACTTCTGGGGAAAATGCTCAGCTCCTGCCTTTGACTGTGAAGGGTTTTGCTTCTGGAAGAGAAAATGATTGTTCCCCACTAATATTATCCAGCAAACAATGGGGCTGCCAAGGTGGTAATGCAGGAGAATCTCTCTCCATAACAACTGATGAAATGACACTGGTGTCACTGGATGAGCCACCAGGCTTGCATATAAAGGACACAACATTAATTTGTTACCTCCTGTAACACAAGATTTAGTTGGATTGTAAAGAAAGATCAATATCCCATACCTTAGCCTTCTGCTAAAAAGGAAAATGGTATTTTCTGGCTGACTAGCTGTCTGAGACTCATTTTTGATTTGTCAGCAATAAGCTGGCATGAGGAGCTTTCTGTGAATGGGGAGAAATATGACACACTTTGGAACTGACTTTTACATATACAACCAGCTGAGCTATTTTTGATAAAATGCCTTGAGTGGGAAAGAGAATCCATCAGTCAACAGCTCTCGTTTTTTTTTTCCAAAAGCAGTTCAAAGTGAGAACTGTTTTTAAACATTTTGTTTTCTTGTTTTCATATTTTCTGCCCACAACTGAGCTTTGTAGTTACATCCTGGCACGTTAGCACCCCAGATTAGTCACAAAACCAAGAAGCACGGAAAAGGGCTGGTCCTTCTTGTCCTCTCCTCTCCCTCCCAAGAAGCTGGCTTGGCCGTCCTGGGTCAGATTTTCCCCCACAGAGAATATGTGTCATTTTGCTTTTGTTTTGAGGATTAGGGCTTTAGCCAATGAGTTTCTAAGGAGACTGTTTCCCAGAATTCAAAAGAAGCAAATCCGTAGATGCCATAATGTGTAGACAAATTGATTGTAGGATTATTTAATCTAAACCAAATTTGAACATCTCTTTTAGTGGCTAATATATATCTCTAAGATAATTCATTATATATATATATATATATATATATTTTTTTTTTGTGAATGGGTCACATAACTCCTAGAGTATGTTAAAGAATCGATAAGTTTGGCCCAAACAAAATGTTTGTTGGTTTCAGTCTGTGCCAAATATTTTCATACATTTATTTTAAAATCAAACAAATCTGAAATGAATGTATAAAAAATAGGCTAGATACTAAATTTAGTCTGATTTTAGAATTGTCTAGATTAAAGCAAGATTAAAGACTAGACTAAAGGCATATGTGAATTTTCTTTTAAAAGCTCCATCCTTCTCAATTAATGGTTCATTTCAATTACTCATTAATTTTAAAGTTTCAAAACTTGAAATGTTTCATGTTGTATTATCATTTGTTCACAAAAAATTATAATATTAACTAAACCCAGAAGAAAATTACAAACAAATTCTGACACTGTTGCTTTTAATGAGATATTTTGAGATAAGTTACTTTACCCATTTGTGCCCAGGGTACTAAGAGGGTAGCAGTAAATGCCCACTTACATAGGGGGTAACAAAAAACTCTAACTCATAGTGTAGACCTGCAATGAGTTAATATATGTTACACCTACACCACACCAGGGTATAATGTATGCTAATTAAAATAGTAAACCATATTACAATTACTATATTATGCTATTATTGTCATTAATATAGTTTGGTAAAATATGGTAGTTTCACATTGTTGTCATAATTTATTGTAAAATTTTATTGGTGGCTTTAATAATATTCATTTATTTTCAAAAGTTAAGTAATTCAGAAATTTGACATAATCCCAAAAGATGAAAATTATGACACTGACAGAGATATATTCCTTTCTGGAGGTTCTAAAGGAGAATTCATTTCCCTGGTTGTTTATGTTGTTGACAGAGTTTAATTCTTTGTGGTTATAGGGAAGTGGGCTTTGTTTTCTTGCTGGGGGCCAGCTGAGGGCTGGTCCCACCTTAAGAGGACATTACATTTCTTGGTTGATGGCCCCTTTCTCCATGTTCGAAGGCAACAAGTGCATTGGAATCTCGCTCACACTCTCCCTCCCCCGACCTTTTACTTTTCCTTCCATTACATCTCTATCAACTCAGCTTCTTCCTTCCACTTTCACTTTTATGGATTTAGTGATTAGTCAAGTCCACCTGGGTAATCCAGAATAATCTCCCATTGCAAGATTATCTTTAATCATTCCTTCAAAACTCCTTTTTACCATGGAGGCTAACACAGTCACAAGTTCCTGGAATTGAGAGTGAGATTTTGGGGAGTTCATAATTCTGCCTACCCCACAGGACCTAAGACTTTTTGTTAGTGTATTGGTAGAGTAATAACTGACAGCCTTTATCAAACCCATAAAGTTCATGTTATGATGTGGGTCTATTCATTGCCACTTATAGTGCATCACAATGTCTTATGTAATCAGCAGCACCCCAGGAATTGTTGAGAAAGTAAGACAGAAAAAGACAAATCCTGTGCATTATAACTGATATGTAAATCTAGAAAAGTCAAACTCATAGAAACAGAGTACTCATCAGAGGCTGGGGGTGTGAAGGGGGGATCTGGGGAGAATTAGCTAAAGGGCACAAACTTGAAGTTATGAGATGGAGAAGTTCTGGGATCTAATGAATAGCATTGTGATTATAGTGAGCAGCACTATAATGCACACTTTCCAGTTGCTGAGAGTTTAGACCTTAAATATTCTCACTATACAAAAGAAGAGAATTTTGTGAACAATAAATAGAAATACAGTATGTATTAACTCAATATGCTGTATACCTTAAATTTATACTATGTCGCACAATTCTATCTCAATAGTTGGCACCTGGTAAACTCTCAATAATACTAAAAAATAGGGTTATTATATAGACAAGTCATCTGAAGATAATGATAGGTAAAAAAATACCTAAAAGTAAACAAAAATATTAAAATTTAAATGTCTGCTAAAGCAAAGAAAAATATGAGAAATTTGTGTGAAATATTAAGAAATATATGGGATTAAACCCAATAACAAAATCTCATTATTAGAAAGAGGCGCTAGAAAACAGGTGAAATTTTAATCAATGTTGAAATTTCAAAGAATAAAAGATAAAGAAAAGATACTAAGAAATTTCACAAATAAAATCCGGATTTTTTTTTTTTAATGAACCCATCAACAACACTGAACAATAGAACAATTCTTCAGAGTTCTGAGGGAAAATGATGGAAATCTACAATTTTTTACCCAATCAAATTTTAACTGAAGTCTATAGAAAGTAAACGTATATTTGGTCTTGCCAGAACATGCAAATTTTTCCCATTTATCCCCTTTGAAAATAAAATTGCTAAAGCATACATTTTAGCAAGCCTGAAAATATAAGAACAAAAGATGAAGCCATGGACTGCAAGAATCAATTCACTTAATTAAATTCAGTAGCTAACACAAGAACTCCCTGGATAACAGCTCGGGAGCAGGCAGAAACAACAACCAGTTTAATTTAAAATTGGAAGTCAAAAACTCTGAAAACTTATTCACTTAAAAATGGAGAGCATTAACAGTCAGGGTAAATTATTTGTGTAATTCTTTATTTATAATGATACAAATCAAAATCCTCTGAAAACTGAATTTGTTTTAACTCATTTGGTGGCATACTCAGATCTGCTGGAAGCAATATATTATTATCATTGTGTGTGATATTTTATGTTTATATGTTTCACTTAGAAATTATTTTTCAATATGCAGTTCTGCCTTCCTCTGCTGCTTCTGTTATGTCCTTTATAATATCTACCTGCTATGCCCCTCCTCAAGTTTGAAAAATATCTGAATTGCAAGTCACAGCTTGCCTCCAGTGTTTCAGATGAGGAATGAAGAATTGTAATTATAATGATAGCAGGTCCAAAGACAGCAGGTTTGACCATATATAATTTAAGAAAGAATTTTAATTGGTGTGATTTTGGAAAGATGGCATCACACTGAATGGCCAATTTGCTTGAACTTCATCCACCGGAGAATACACACCATCAATGTGTAGATTATTATTTTATACACCATGGAGCTAACACAATGCATGGGCTTACCCAGTCAGACTCACACTCAGAGACTATGCCCAGATCCAAGCCATGCTCATCATTTCAAGCATGCAAGAATCAAAAAATATAGGCAAAATTTAAAGTCAGAGAAAGACATGACAAAATAGTACAGTGAAATTTAAGCTTCCAGAGTTTCTGAGTTGTGAGTGGTTTCGAAAATTTGTTCAAAGTTCTAAAAAGATACTGTTCAGTGAGTTTTTTGGAAAACCAAGAATGTGATTGTTTTATTTGATGATGGAGATTTACAGAAATGTTGATTGCTGCTAGAAAAAAATTATAGTTGTCACCATCGACAATCCACATTTTTCTTCAAAAATCTCAGTCGGCCAATCACCAGAATTTGAGATGTAGACACACAATTTGGGGCATAGATTAGCCTGACAAGTGACTGCTAATTTCTTATTAATGGGAAGATAGAGGGGCACTCTGGAACCCCAAACTTGCACATTGTAAAGGGATTCTATAGTCTACACAGAAAGACAAACCACAATCTTGGTGTGTAAGATCTTTACTAGAATGAATGTGAATAGAGAGGGAAGAAGAGAAAGGATATAGTTTCCCAATGAAACACCCAGTTACCCATCCCCTTGTGGGTAAACGCCCAGCCAGACAGGGTTGGCCCAAAGCAGGGACACTGAGGCCTGAAAACTTGCCACAAGTCTAAGGCACCTCCAGGTGGGGAATCAGAGGAAAGGGACAGAAGGAGACAGGCAAGCCTGAAAGGAAAGGAAAAACTCAAAGTGTAAGTCCAGATAATGGCTGCCATTGTCAGCTTCCCCACGGGTCTCTTCCACATCCCAGTCTCTGGTACAAATGCAAAGCTGAGAAGCAAGCACACCTTCCTGGCCACTCAGCTGTGCCACTCATTAGATGGGGCAGGAAACTTGGAATCCCCCTTTTTATGAAGATTCCTCATTATATTCTCAATCAATAGATTCCATTCAGCTTCTCTTTGGTGCCTCTATCTCATAGGCTTCTCAATTTGATTATTTTATTACTTCTCTGACTTTTCAAGTTCTGCTTTTATTCTATTCTTCCTCAGTCTCTCCAATAATTGCATAATGGAATAAACACATTAGTCTAATTATAAAATATATAATAGTACTTTAATCTATTCAGATGATGTCCTGGTCTTATATTTTGGAAAATATTTGAACTTCCTGTTTTTGGAAATTTAGTCTCCTACATTTGAATGAACAAATTCACAGTGGTAGAAAAAAAAATTTGTTCTAATAAAAAAAATCACGGATACTAATTGAGAAAACTAATTTTAAAAGATCCAAGTCACACTACTCTTGAAAAGCCTTTTGGAAATACACCAGACAAACAAATAAAGTAGCAATTCTCATGAAAGATGCTTTTCTATTAATCACATTGATATTTTAAAGTCTATCAAATTATGATTCAAACATTAAAAAGTATAAGAATGTATTTTATCCCACAATGAACTACATATTTATTATTTCATGGCCTTTATTATCCCATTTCTTCTACTTTAGTCATGTTTTATGATATGGAATATTTGTGTACAGAAACCAGTTCGTTTCCTTGTGAAAAAGTGTTTATCTTCAAATAAAACATCAATAGATTTCAACTTAATTTAGTATTCAAGGGGTGAGAAACTAAAGGCATCATGACTTGGGGCCTCCCTGGTGGCGCAAGGGGTTAAGCACCATGCTATGAAGCTGTCCACAGCCTCTGCAGCACAAGTTCGATCCCCGGCCAGGGAGCAACCCACATGGTGCAGCAGACCTCTCCTGTCTCCTCGCTGCTCCCCTCAGCAGTGGATTTCAGTAGATCTGCCTGTTCTGTTCCCCACTCTGTCTCTGGTGAGTCCTCCCACCTCCCGCATCTCTGGCCTGTACCCCAGCTCTTGTATGCATAAATAAATAAATCTTTAAAAAAATACAAAGGCTTCATGACTCAAATCCATGGTCTCTGTGTATGTTTCATTACTTCACTATGGTTTTGCAACTTCTTATGCAATAGCTGGCACCCCTCTCCCTGCTAACTCAAAACCCCAAGGTCTGTGCTCTTCCTTCTACACTCCTCTACCTCCTAACAGCTAGGAAATAATTTACAGCCCAGAATAACATTTTTATGTAAAATATGTTACCCCCTTCTCCTGAAATGGGCATTATGTTACCTCCTTTGCTAATTAAATACTTAGCTCCCCTTATAAACACATACACACTCTTTTTAGTGACAGAAAATGAATAGATTAGGAAAAACATCATTCAAATGAGCAGATCCTATACACATAGACTGGCTTGACTGAGATTGAATTTACAGTTTTTTAATTTATTTATTAAAAGATTTATTTATTTATGCAAGCGCTGGGTGTAGTCAGAAGTGCGGGAGGGTGAAAGAATTTACCAGAGCCAGAGCAGGGAGCAGAACAGGCAGAAGGACCGAAGTACACTGCTGAGGGGAGCAGCAGGTGCCGCAGGAGAGGTCTGTGAGCCATGTGGGACCCTCGACCATGGCCGGGGATTGAACTGGCGCTGCAGAGGCTGCGGGCAGCTTCGCAGCCCAGTGCTCAACTGCTGCACCACTGGGGAGGCCCTGAATTTACATTTTAAAAGAAGAAAAGTAATACCCTAAAGCTAGAAATCACTCCATCAGGAAAATGGTTGATCTCCCTCGAATCTTCCACACTAACTTCCAGTTAATTTAGTGTATTTTTAAACCGGTTTGTAGCTCTAGTTCTCTTACCTGAAGCCACATGTAGCATACTTTTAAAAAAAATACATTTTAGAAAGTGCAAGATGCCTTCATCATAGCCAGCAATCTTTGACAAATTTCATTTTTGTTTATAATTTCTTTTGCTTACCTTGGGAACTAGGGAAGGCAATTAAGAAAAGAAATAAAATATCTCCTGCTTTCCTTTTATAGTTTCACAAGGCAGAAGAAACTATCTGGCTTTCTCTAGATTAGGGATCATTAAAAAGTTGCCACTTTGATGTGTGAACAGAAAAATAGTCTCTGTAAGAACTGCTCATACGTTTCTGGATATGCCAAAAAGGGAACAAACAGAAAGAGATGAAGTTACTGGAAGTCTCCAGGGTCTTGTGAGAGATTTAGGAAATGAGAATTCTCAATAATGCATAGTTCAAATTTCTTTTCATCAAGCAGGATGACATTGCAATATTTTCCTTTATCATTTCAATAATAAAGCCACTAGAAAAGACACAATAGTTTTCTTCTAAACAAGTTAAGGTCAGGAGCAATGAATGGATTATTTATTGATGTATATACAAAGTAAAAGTATACATTTCTTATATCTACCCACATAAATTTTGTATTTTGAGCTAAAATCCTGGTTTCTATTTATTTCATTTTGCTCCACCAATATTGTATTCTGGGAAGCACAGACCTTGCTTTCATTTTATTTGTTATAAAAAGAACCACCCTTTCTGCTTCAGATTTCACTGGGGATTGCAAGAAACATTTACCTCCCTCACTATTTAAAACACCCTTAGCAGCTATCACCTGGGTACAAAAGCTAGTTAAATTTAGACTTTTTTCAATTTTTCCAGTTAATTTTGGACCCTAACCTTTTTACATATTCTACTTGGAATATGAAAGCAGGTCAAACATTGCAACTTATGCATTCTCTTGCTAGCAATGAGGATGAACCATTATTTTTGCCCCTATTTTAGCAAACCATGAACCTTTTATGACATAAAATGCACACATCATTTCAACTCCCTACTTAAATATGTATTGGGAAGATAATTCTCCCACTGAATAGCTGGAGTTATTACTGTTCCAACAATTTAACTTTTCTCCTCTAGTCATTGTAAAACTTCATTTTTTTCCCTTCTTTGATAGTATGAGTTGTGGTTAATTTCTGTAAAAACACAGGGACTTTCTTAGTGTCAAGCAAGGACTGGCAAACTGGTTCAAAGTACAGTTTGTCATATCAACTTTTACAAAATATCATAAAGAAATAATGCTTGATATTTTAGATGTTACTTCTACTCAATGTCATTTAAATATAGTAAATGATCATTCATGATGATTTTTTTGAAAGTTTACTTTATTAGGAAAACAAAAACAGCAAGAATTTAACTGCAAAGGAAACTAAAAAAACTTATTTAAACCTAACGCCATTCACACATCTGACATTTCATTGCATGTTGTTTATGGTAGTTACGTCATTTGCTTTAAATATCATAAATTGCTAATTATTATGGAAATAAATATAAAACTAGCATTTTATTCTAATAACTACAGTGATGAGGATATGGAAATAGGCTAACAGAACCAAGTCTGTACATTAACTTGAGAAAAACTGCTGTAGATTACAGAGAACATTTAGTGTGTATTATGTTACAAGCCTCCACTCATAATTGTTAATTGTATGAACGTGCACTCAGCTAGCTTTTTAATATTATTGTCAGATTTTGAAGTTTCCTGGACCCAAAGGGCACTTTGGTCATATGGCTGCATTGACAGCCCACTTCAGTGTTTCCAGGGTCTAAGATGTGTTTCTGGAGACGGCCCCACATCCACAGTGGACTGAAGAGGCCGCTGGGACAGAACAGAGAGACCGTCTGAGAGGTGGAGAGAGTGTTTTGTTCTAGGTGCACCTCTCACAACCTTCGAGATCCTGGGAAATGGAGATCCTCTCCGTTTTGAAGGGGAAGTTTGACTAACTCACCACCGAGGCCTATTTAAATTTAAAAGTTGAAAAGTTGGACTCTTCGCTGTACATGAAAGTGAAATACACTTTTTCTCGGGACCTGGGCCCAAGCCCTCCACGAAGAAAGGCCCAGTCTGCCTCGTTACCTGTAAGTCCCCCAAGTCCAGCAGAGGCCTAAGGCAGGATTGAGGGGGAATGTGCTGAATAAATGAACAAGTGAGTGAGTGAATATCTTCTCCTGATGGTTATATTTTTCTTGTGGTGAAACTACCTGGGCTGATGGCTATTTCTTTCCAGAGCTTCACACTCCTCTGTTTCTTGTCGTTGTTAGCAGCATGCTTGCTGTGCAAATAGAGTGAATACAAGACTCACCAGCAATTTCATTTTCTTTACTGATTTGGTGAGTTCCTTTGACTTGTGTGACTTCTATTCACAAACTTCAAAATTCCAGGAAAAATGTAAAATGATTAGGGAGTAGAGAATTATTTAAAATTATAGAAAATATAGAACATTTGTCCCTAGCAGAGTGAATTCAAAAATTCAGAATAACTTTCCATCTGAGAACCAGAGGCAAAGTATAGACAACCTTGGGAAGGTACAGACCCAGATGGGGCAGAAGAGGGAAACCCAGAGAATTGCATTTCAATTCTAGTTGGTGGCTGGAGTCCTGAGAATCTGAGCTTAGCAGAGGGAGTTAGAAGATTAGGAGAATGAATCACCCAACTTGAGCCTCTGCTAAGCGGGATTTTACAGGGAAGACCTGAACACTGCACTCCACAAGTAAGGATGAGCTTACTCTTTCCCCAAATTCAAATCTCAGTCCCTGAAATCGGGATGCAAAAATACCACACTGCTTGTTTCTCTCAGATTAGCATGACAGAGCTAAAGGAAATTCTCTCTAGGAGTTAACATCATCCTAGGCCTGCAAATCATCCTGAAGGTGATGTTATCAAATGTTCTGCTTGGCACAAAGAACAACACAGGATCAAGCAAGTAGCCATTCCATGTGTACATAGCATAGCAAGGGCACCCTTCATCTTGCTACCAATAGATTTTGCTTGCAAATCAATTCCTCGCTTGGTATGAACTTGCAAAGCCTTGCTTGGTTCCCCATTCCTACGTATGTATTTTCATCAGGACACACAGAAATTATATATTCTGAGCTTAGCAGGAAATTCTCAGGAAATATGTTGGGACCACTCTTTATTACTGAAAAGGAAAAGCAGTAAGTAGCATTGTCTTTCTGACAGGACACGGCATTTTTGCTACTGCTAAAATAAAATAGGTCTCTGCCTACACATTTGGTACATGTTAATTCATTATCCTTCCAAGATATGAAGAATGAAATTGTTGGGGGAAAAGGTTTTGTACTCCAGTCGATATTAAAATATCCAGGCATCATTAAAATATATCAATAAATAAAATATAATTGGATACATTCTGATCTGTGGTTGCAATTTTTTTCTACAGGTAATTCTTAAATATTGTGTACTGATACTTGAGGAGGTGAATCCTATGAAATCTCCCCCTGCAAATATATATACCCATAATATTTACATGTTACACTTGGGAAACTGCTATGCACTGATAAAGTCATATGCCGTGAGGTTAATATGCTCTTCTTAAGCAGAAATGTCACGGGAGCAGACAATAAAACATGTTTTTTCTTCTCTTGAAAAATAACTTCTAAAATATTAAGCGGGGCCTCCATGGTGGTGCAAAGTGTTAAGACACAACACTATGAAGCTGGCCACAGCCACTCTAGCATGAGTTTGATCCCCTGCCAGGGAGCTGATCCATATGGCGCAGCAGACCTCTCCTGTCCCCCCTCAGCTCCCCTCAGCAGTGTATTTCAGTAGATCCGCCTTTTCTGCTCCCCACTCTGTCTCTGGTGGGTCCTCTCACCCCCGCACCTCTGGCCTGTATCCCAGTTCTTGAATGCATAAATAAATAAATCTTTAAAAAAATATTAAGCAATGAAATACCGTTTCCTGGATTTTTATTACATTGTTACATAGGAACAGCTACCAGGCTGGTGTTATCCAAAAATGTTGCAGACCTTAGCTTATCAACATCCATTCTGCCTCAAATTTTAATGATGTCCAACACCTGCCAATTAGATTGCTGGCTTGGATAAAGAGAGAAAGGAAGGAAGAAAAGGAAGGGGAACATAAAGGGGGAGAGAGAAAAGAAAAGAAGGAGGTAGGCGGGCAGGAAAGGAAAGGATAAACTTGGGCTTGGCTTCCAAGGACATCAAGAGGGCATCAGGGAAAACTCCAGGGAAAAAAGGGGTGAGGGTGAAGAAAAACCTGTGCTACCTGAGTAGGGGGTGGGCAAGTTACCTTCTGGAATATCACCGTTCACCCCGTACCTAAGGGTGAGCTTCATACAGGGTTGTAAGGACCTAAACAGCCATTAGTTGTTATATACATTCTTGGGCAGGAAATTGTTCGAAGCCCAAGGTCAACCTGTGAGGTTCTGCAGATTGGGCCTACCAGGAAGCAGCCCTGGCAGGAGGGACTGCTAACACAGTGAACAAATAACCAAGATTTTAATTTCCTTCTAAGGACTGAACAACCATGAGGGTTTTAAAAATATAATCTCCCAACCATTAAAAATTAACATGAATTACATCTTTTAAATGAAGTTTGAGAAGACATCTATTCTATTTTATAGGAATGTCGCCATCATGAAAAGAAACATGGACATAAAATGTCAAGTACTTAATATTCTTCAAATTGGTTGAAGCTTCATTTGCTCCATTGTATTCGGCTGAAGCTAAGCGGTGCAGGTACAATGTGTTAGTTAACCATTGTGCTGGGAAGACCAGCAGTCCTGCAGCACAGAATAGAGAAGGTTCTACAGCCTCAGCGCAGCCTGGCAAAGGTGAAGCAATTCCTGGTTCTCCTCTTTAACGGAGGCAAGCAGTTGATAAACAGCATAACACAGATTTACTGGTCTATTATGCTAATTAAGTTACTCAGCTTATCTACTTGATGCTGCAGCCTTGTTTTATAATTTGTATCATCTTGAAAGACACTGGAACGTCAACCTAAAGCATAACTATCAAATATGTAATTTGTTTAACTTACAAAATAATTTTGAAGTGCCATGTTTTAAAATGCACGATGCGTAAGTCATTCCAGAGTAAACCCATCCAGGTATCTATGTATAGATAGTGCAGCGTCATCTAGGAGTGCTCGATCATAAAACTCTATCATAAAACACTTCTCCTTTGTAACACACTGACATCACAACAAATTGATCTACATTCAATGTCAGAAAAGCAGCAATTGTGTCAGCACAAAGCTATACTTTAATACTTTTTAGAGGAGTCTAAATACCTGGAAAATAAATGGAATAGTTCTCTTGATCGAGCAGGAGGAGAAGCAAGCAGTCAGTGCACACATTACAACAGGAAACAGTGGTGTGAGCGGCAGCTAAATTCTTCAACGCTTCAGGGCCAAGCTCATTTAGCAGCTGTTAAAGATCATAAATCACATGCCAAGTCCTTCTACAGAACATTTTCAAAGAACCACAGCACTAATAAACCCCAGAACCATGCACTCGTAATCTGAATGAATAGAATTAAAATAATCACCAAAACATACACCCTCGTAGATGGTTTATATTTTCTATAATTGATGTTTTCACAGAACCCCACATTTATATATCAAATGAAGACAGCAAATCTTCTAAAGCTGTTAGGGTGCAAATAGATGGTTTAAATTAAAAAACTTAGATTATTATGATGTCACTGTATTTTCAAATCAGATTATAAATGTAAGGGAGAGGTTATGGACACCATTGCCCTGACTGTTTCTCTGGCTCTGTGGGGTGGGTTAATCTCCTATTGCCCACAGAGGGAAAGGCTGGTGCTAACTCCATGCAGAGCTAACAGAAGCAACATGTGCAGCCTTCGAACACATTTGTAGTCTCAATTTTTCTAAACATAAAATGATATTTTGTGTGGATGACTTTATTAAGTTTTAGAAACACAGTGCCAGATGTTTTATATGGAATTAATTTCCCTGGTACAGACTCAAGACTTATTAAGGTTAAGATTGTGAAAGGAATACTCACACCCGCCTCACTCACACCCCTCCCTCTCACCCAAATCAGCACAGTTAGTACTCATAAAGAAACTGATATTTAAAAGTTAATTTTCTTGGAAGGAGTATACTTTGGGCAAAAGTGCATATTTAGACAAACTTGAATAAATTAATTTATTTTACAATGCCAGGTTTTATAAATTTATGTAGGAAAGATATGGCAAACATGAGGGGGCGGGCATGACCAGGATGGTGAGTCCTCATGCACTTAAGAATGCAGGACACACAGAGACAGCTAAGAAAATAAAGGATTAGTTTTTTTTTTTTTAATAGGGTGTAAGACAACGCAGAGCTAAGAGAGAAACAGAGAAGAAAATTATTGACTGGCACTTCGCCAGATACAGTCTGTCCTGCCCCACATGGTGTCTGCTGAGCAGAGAATAGGGGGCAACCAGAAGCCAATCAAAAAACAGACCAGAATGGGCCTCTCTGGTAGCACAAGGGGAAAATGTCAGCACTATGAAGCCATCCACAGCCACTAAAGCTCGAGTTCGATCCCCGGCCAGGGAGCTACCCGCATGACGCAGCAGACCTCTCCTGTCTCACCTGGTCCTCACCTCAGCAGTGTAATTCAGTGGATCTGCCTGTTGTGTTCTCCACTCTGTCTCTAGTGAACTGTCTCACCCCCACACCTCTGGCCTCACCCCAGCTCTTGTATGCATAAAGAAATAAATCTTTAAAAAAAAAAAAAAAACAGTCCAGAGAGACCCATGCTTTGTGACTTAAGGCCAATATGGTCACACTCTATGCCCAGCCCCCAGGGAACACAGCTCAGGGAGGCGGGTGGTGAGGGCTGGAGTCAGGAAACTGCGCTTAGACTGTGAGCACCAGCACTAGCTCAGAGGCACAGACTCATTGTTTCTTGAAGAGAAATATATGCTTATTAACAACTTTTTCCAGATCACATTCTAGTGTGTGATTAAATGAAAACAAAATTTAAACTAATAGGTGAATGTGATGAAAAACAAGGACTTAAATATTTTTAGAGATTTGGGGCATAGTGAAACTGTTAAATTTCAAAAGCACGTGATCGATGTTTTCTTCTATAATTTCTGATTTTTATAAAATTTGAGGCACTTAGTCTGTTTTAAAATTCTTACCCAATATTGATTTAGTGCAATCAATTGAACACAGATAAACACACTTTAAAATTAATTCCATATGGATTTGTAATAAGGGAGACAGACATATTTAGTCATGCAACTATATTACCTAAATTTATCAATTTCTCTTGATACAATTATCTATAGCTTTTATCTTTTAAACTATGGTCTTCATGTTCTGTAATCCCATAGGTACGAGAGTGATGTCACAGATTAATAAATTAATGGTGAAAAAATTGACTCTGAAATACTTTGTTCATCAATTCAAAATTATACTTATTATAACTAGGTTTATAATGATGATGTTTTAAATACATTAAATTACATTTTTAAAAGTGTAATTAGTCTTCATATAACTAAACAAAATTCTCTCTTCTGGAGCTCGTTGCCCCTGAAATGACGCAAATAATCACAAATTATTAACTTAGATATTTTTCTCTTTTCCCAGTGAGCATTTCCAAATGGCAAACAATTCACTTCTTCACCAAAGGTGGTACATTCATTAGTTACCATGACAAAGCTCCAGACTACATAAACAGCACAGCTATTTTTTTTTTTTAAGATTTATTTATTTATACAAGAACTGGGGTACAGGCCACAGAGATGCAGGGGGTGAGAGGACTCACCAGAGACAGAGCAGGGAACAGAACAGGCAGACTGACCGAAACACACTGCTTAGGGGAGCACAGGGGAGACAGGAGAGGTCTGCCGAGCCATGTGGGCATCTCCCTGGCTGGCCAGGTTTGAACCAGCGCTGCAGAGGCTGCGGAAGCTTCACAGCGCGGTGCTCAACCGCCTGAGCCACGAGGGAAGGCCCACAGACAGCTTTTTGTCACAACTCTTAGAGGTTCATGAACTTTCATGTCCAGCTTTAAAAGATTGTTTCCTAAACTCAACATAGAGTTTATTTTCTTATCCTAAGATTCATGCATGTTCATGTGAAAGAAAGATGCAGAACTAGACTTTTCCACTGACCACAATCAGAGCTGGGGAGGACCCACCAGGAAACAAACACAACTTCCCCACCTACAGCTATTCCTCTCCACCCAGATGGCTAATCGATGGCTAATCCCAGCCCCTCCCGCCAAGGAGCCAGACCCAGGTCCCATCATGCTAACCTCTACATCCTGTCTACAGCAGCCCCAGTTTCTCTATATTTTGCATGAATTTGAACAGTTTCCAGAAGAAAAAAATAACCTTAACATCAGCAGCCTTGTTCAATGCATCCTATAAAAATTTTATGCTTGTTCCTTCCATTGAACCCTGCTGTTACCTGAAATAAAAGTTTCGATCATAGTTGAAGAGTTTATTAAAGAGTCTATAGATAGAAACAATGAATTGTGGTTTTTTTTTTTTTTAAGACTGAATAACTGTTTTATTTTTGTATAGAAGAATTGGGGTACAGGCCAGAGGTGCTGGGAATGAGAGGATTCACCAAAGACAGAGTGGGGAGCAAAACAGGAGTATCCACTGATATACACTGCTGAGGGGAGCCGAGGGGAGACAGGAGAGGTCTGCTGTGCCATGTGGGTCAGCTCCCTGGCCGGGGATCAAACTCATGCTGCAGTAGCTGCAGATAGGCTTTATAGTGCTGAGACTTAACCACTTGCACCTCCAGGGAGGCCCCCAAAATGAATTGTTTGCACATAAAAAGTAGCAGACCTCTCCTGTCTCACCTGCTGCTCCACTCAGAAGTGTATTTCAGTACATCAGCCTGTTCTGCTCCCCACTCTGTCTCTAGTGAATCCTCTCACCCCCAACACATCTGGCCTATACCCCAGTTCTTGTATGCATAAAGAAATAAAATAAATCATAAAATATAAATAAAATGGTAACACCTGGCTCTTGCATTCAACCTAGTGAGCAAGGCTTTATGGGTATTAATCTGGACACATCTCTAGGAAGGTTTAGATAATTTGACAAGAAACTTTTTTTTGCGTATGGTGTTTTTAAATTTTACATCTTTTTCCAATTGTAAGCATACATGGCAATTACACAGAGAGTTAATTAGTGGAGATCAAGTGAACTTGTATAAATAAATGGAACATATTTTGTCCTTATCAAATATGTCTGGTAGGATATGAATTAATAATATCCATACTAAGGTTACCATCCAAGAATGAAATAATAATCTACTAACTAAATTTCAGTACATTTATTTCAAGAATCCCAATATATTTCTTTTCAAGGAAGCAGCTGAGAAAGCTGATGGTAAATATCTCACAGTTCTTTTTTCCCCCCAATTTTGTGTTTGACGCTAATGTTATCAGTAACTGATTTAAAAGCAGTGGGTATTTTACAGGATTTGAAGTTGTCCTTTGTTCTGTTTTAGGCACCCATGACTGGAATCACTTTGATTCCTTTTGTCACTAATACATGTTAATAGTACAAGCAATGAATTTGGAACTAGTTAGAGTCTCAGGTCAGTGAGTAAGGAGACTAACAAGAAGGAAAGCTCTGGGCAGTGCCAGAGTGACCCCAGATGTGAGGACTTCATCAGCATCAACACTGAGGAATTATCTCTCTTTACAAAAGAAAAAGAAATAATAGGAGGAATATAGGGGAACCAAATAAGGGATTGGGGAAAAATAATTATAATAAATTTAAAAAAATAACAGGTGGGCCTCCCTGGTGGTGCAAGGGGTTAAGCACCTGACTATGAAGCAATCTGAAGCTTCTGCAGCACAAGTTCAAGCCCCTGCCAGCCAGGGAGCTACCCACATGGCACAGCAGACCTCCCCTGGCTAGCCCGCTGCTCCCCTCAGCAGTGTGTTTCACTCAGTCTGCCTGTTCTGTTCCCCGCTCTGTTTCGGGTGAGTCCTCTCACCCTCACACCTCTGGCCTATACCCCAGCTCTTGTATGCATAAATAAATAAATCTTTAAAAAAAATTAACAGGCAACTATAAATCAGAGTCATTCTGCAGGGGAGAGGGAGGGAGAGGGATGAAGAGAGTGGGAAGAGCACAAGGGACTATGGTGATGGTGCACCGGAGAACTGGTGGTGGGAATTTTGTGGGGACTACACCTGAGAGGAGAAAGCACACATTGTGCAAAAATGAAGAATAATGCAAAATTCAAAAAAATAAACAATAACTAAATAAACAAGAAAATATCAGTGTGCCCAAATTTTTAAAGATGACTCTGAGCCTCTTTGAGATACTTTAGTCCTAATATTATGAGGCTCCTGATGGCTCATCAGCTGAATTAGCAAAACACTCCTCACACCCAAAGAGTTCTTCCCACTGTTCCTGACAAGACAATCATCTGAGTGGCCAGGCTCCTGGAAAGAGCCGGAATGTGACAGAACCCTCTGGCACCCAGGAGGCACAGACATGACTTTAAATTGAGCTGTCCTCTGTGTTCTTCAGACAGGACTTGGCAGCTAATAATCCTGAGAGCCTTTCCGTGTTGAGAGACTGCCAGCTGCCTGCCAGCCACTGGGAGTAGGACACAGGCCCTTCCCCCAGGGAGCCCCCTGACCCGACAAGAGCCTGTCCAGGTATCCGCCGCTTGGCAGTCATCTGCTCCCATCCAGCTGGAGGCTGCCTCTCGCCTCCGGTCATCATCTGAACACATGACACAAACTCACCTAGAAAAAGCACATCTCACGTGATGCTGCTGGAAACGGAATATAAACACGCCAGGTGAACGGAGTCATCTCAGGCTATCAGTGCAGGGTCCTCCTCTGGAATAAATGTCTCATTCCGGCATTCTTGACAACAGGGAGGCTGTGCATGTTTGGGGGCGGCAAAGGGAAGGTATGTGGGAAGTGTCTGTACCTTCCCTGAATTTTGCTGTGAATCCGAAACTACTCTAAAGAAATTAAGTCTTTTTTTTTTTTTTTTTAAATGGGACTGTATTTCCTCAAAGGAATGATTACAATTCCACAGACTGTAACTGGGACAAGATGCATTCTGTCTCTACTCTTCCAACTGGGACATCTTCGAGAACATGGAGCCTTACAAAATAGCTTTGATCCAATGATATATTCCTCACACAAACCATAAGTGGCACATTTCACTATGTCTTTAAGAAACGTAAAGATTATAATCACCTCTATGCATTTTTTTTTTAAATTCCCTTTGTCATATGTGAAAGTCCTGCCACAGTACGTAGGACAACATCCACGCTTCTGAGGGAAGCTCAAAGCAAAAGCTTTCTGTCCAGGAGTGCTGTGAACTCAGAACACAGCCTCCTCAGCTAGCGCAGGACAAGGTCCAGTCCTGCTGGAGCAAAAGCTCGAACTCTCTTTCCAAAGAGTACAGGAGGTTCAAGGCATAATCTCTGTGCCTTAGGAGGTGCGGGTGGGGGTTAGGGGGCACACTGAGGAAGGTGCCCCTGGAACCCAGCTGCAGAGCGCCCCGTCCATGCCCGCAGAACTGGATCCCCCAACAACGTAGGCCTCAGGCAGCCTTCAGCTGGGGAAGTGGCAAGACTATAACCAAGAGCTCCACTTTGGTCACACACTCAGGGCCTGGTAAGAATTGGGGGTGAAGCAGGGATTCAGGAGTATTATTTCAGGATAAGAAGAACTGAATAGTAAACTTTTAAAAATAGTAAATAATCCCTCCCTCCAAAAGTGCACGGTACCATATTTAGATTGAGAGATTTGGAGAATGTGCTTTTTGACTCAGTTTTGATCGGCTCAACTAGTGTGTCTCCCTAAAGATGCCAGAGTGGCTAATACAAGTGAATTTAAAGGAATTACATAAAATTCCTCTTTCCTTGGCATTGCTTCAAGAAAATCATCGATTCTTAATTCCCTTTAATAATAGACTTTTAAAAAAGGTAAAGATTCAAACCAGCACTATGAGGTACAAGAGATAAAAATATTTTAATTAAAACCAAGGAGGTAAAAAGAAAGAGGAAGAAGCAAGTCCTGAATGTTTGCTGTCTTGGGGCGTCTCTGCTGGGGAAGAACCGGGCACCATAAAGGCCATGTTTCCTCATCACAAATGAAGTCAGAAATGCATCTTCTCTTCTGTATTTTATTTTAGTGACTTTTTTTCACTGACTAGGGATAAAAATGACTTTTTTTTTTAAAGGAAAAGTCTGTACTATTCAGAAACAAGACTTTTCTTTTAAAATAACAGGCAAATAAAAACCTCCCTGTTCCAGCAGCCGGTGCCCAGGAGAGCCTGCCGCTCTGTCTGCAGCGACGCCCGCTAGGGAACTGCAGGCTGCTTCTGGCACTTGAGGCAACGTAGAAATTCAAAATCCAATAGAAGCCTCCCTATAGTGTAATCAATCTTCATTCTCTCTTCACATGCCAGGATCAATCAAATCCCCAATTTTTCTTTCCTCTTTTCCTCTATTCCTCAGGTTTTCCCTTGAAAAGTTGAAAGAAATCCCATGACTGAAAATCCTCCCTCTGTCTCCTGGCTTCCTGGGGGAAAGTTGGCAACCAGGCAAAAAGGAACTCTTGTAGCTGATGGCAGAAAAGTGACATGAACTAATTATTTCTTAATCTAAAGGTTTTCATATATATATTCGGATTCTGAAATGTCAAGTTTTCCACATCTTAGTGAGAGAATAGTTTGTGAGGAAGGTGTGGGACTAACATAGGGAATGCCAAGGGATCTGATTATTTTACCCTGAGGTCTCATCAGGAAGAAGGCATTTAAGCAAAGACTTGAAGTAGGTAAAAACATTTTTTTTATACTATTACCTAGAGGTAAAACTTGTCAGCAGAGCAAACAACCAGTACAAACTTTTAAGCAGAGTTATGCCGATTTTTTTTCAAGAAACAGAAAGGAGACCCCGTGAAAGAGTTAAGGAGAAAAAAAAGATTATTGGGCAATGAGAACTGAGAGAAAACAGTGAGAAGGTCAAAGGGGAAAGAGGTGGATGGGGACTTTGCAGGCATACCATGCAAGGTCATTGGCTTTTCTCTCCAGGTAACGGAGGGTCACCTCAGGGGTCCAGGCAGAACAGCCGCAGGATCTAATCTGTGTTCAAAGCTTACTCGGATGTCCATGCTGGAATTGCACTGAGCAAGAACAGGGCCAGAGACTACAGTTAGATGCTCCTGGAGGAATGGAGGAGGGGCAGACATTTCTCCAGCACACTGGACCTTCTGCACATTTACACCTTCAAGGATGTGAAAGTCTCATTTTCTAGAAGATGGTAATGCAGGTGGGCAGAGATTCGGACCTAATTTTCCTCCTGGTGCATGGTCATTGTGCTTCTCTGGGCTCTTGCCCTCAGCTCACTTCCAGGCACTTCCAGAAACCACGCCCGTCTTCTGCAAGTGACCCTTTCTTGGGAATCTAGACCAGGTATCTCTGTGCATCAGCCAAAAAGCCTCTCTACAGCTGTTGGCCCCACTCCCAAAGCTGCCCCCACTGTCATCTCTGTATTTCACACCTCTCAGCAAATGCTCTATTGCAGATCAGTGCACACAGGTGACCCGGGAATGGGTCCTGATGTTTACCATCACAGAGCTTAATCTTTAACCCAAAATCTTCACCAACGTTTTACCTAGCAATGGACTGTATTTATAGAGAAGTATTTTTATTTCACACAAATAGGTCTATCCCCATGGTAGCATCATCTTAAGTAATAGCATTTATGAAATTACAAGGTGGATGAGACGATGATAGTGTTTCCCGCCCAGGTACATTATCTGTTATTTGCTGCATCATGTTGGAAAGCCTGTCCCATTATGAAACACAGGGAACACAGTCTCTGCTCATACATTTAATGTCAAGAGAAACAGCCTGACTAGGGCAAGCAGAACAGCACCGGGAGCAGTATGGATAAAATGCCATGTAACTGGTAGCAATTCTCTTAGACTTCTGCGTAAGTCTGTGTCCTGGCTTTCCACAATCTAGTTCTCAGAAGGAAGGTTGTCTTCCCAGAAGACACTGGAAACAACATAATCTTATTTGTCAATTATTTTTCAAGAAAGATAGGAAAGGAAGCATCCTGACATTTGCAGTCTGCATTGGGTCAACCCCCTAACCTATTTATCACCAGTGACACTGTCCTACAATTGTCTCGGTTTCTCCCCTACATTGCTGGGAGGGGGTCACAGCTGGGTAGCAGGCCTAAGAGAAGGAGTCACAGACAAAACCTAAGGCATCCTGGGCTGGATAACCCGCAGCTGTATGAATGGCTGGGCCGACTCATGGCGCCTGTGAAAGGAACACGTGCCTCCCTTGCAAAGGAGGAACTTGTTGTCTTCAAGTGAAATTGCACAAAAATAAAAAAAATAAATAAATAAAAAGCAGCTGTAAGTGAGCTGTAAAAAAAAAAAGAAAGAAAAGAAAGTGCAGGTAATGAACTTAATATCTACAAGCAGCAAAGAGAAAGTTAAGTAAAAGGAGCAAAATGGGAAACTAGAACAAGAGATGTTCAGCAAGAGAGGGCCGAGCACAAGAGCCTCAATACCCAGTTTCAGTACAAATTCAGGTATATTGTGATGTTGAATTTTATAAAATCAATGGCTTTCTCTTAGTGACCTGCTGTCATTAGGAAACAGAATTGCAGGAGAAAACAATCTACAATAACACAGATGTCTCAAAAATGTTCTCTGCTGGAAAAGTAAGAAATCATTTTATAGTCCCTGGAGGAGGGGGGAATCTTAATATTCTACCACTTGATACCTGTTACTTGTACATTACAAAAGGATATGGACATTCAAGCTAGCCAACTAAAATTTAAAACATTTTTTAACATTACCGGAAACTAAGTGGAATGATGATACTGTTTTCTACATGTCAAATGGGCTAGACAAATGTTACTAGTAAACATTTTTACAGAATATTTTAAATCAATTTTATAGGTATTTTTTAATATAATTGTTTTTACTTTGTCAAACTGTCTGATTTTGTATGTTTTTGTTTGTTTTTTTGACCAGTGTGAGTATAAGGCCCATAGACTTTGAATGTAAACTTTGAATGTAAAAAAGGATTTTAGGGCCTCCCCGGTGGCACAGTGGTTGAGCGCTGGGTTACGAGGCTGCCTGTAGCCTCTGTAGCGCCGGTTCAATCCCCGGCCACCAGGCAAATGTCCCACATGGTGCGCAGACCTCTCCTGCCGCCCGCTGCTCCCCTCAGCACTGTACTTTGGTCCTTCTGCCTGCTCTGCTCCCTGCTCTGGCTCTGGTGAATTCTCTCGCCCTCCCGCGCTTCTGACTGTGCTCAGTGCTTGTTTAAATAAATAAATGAATCTTTAGAGAAAAAAAAATAAAAAAGGATTTTATTTTTAACACAGAGTAAATTGATCAATATCCAAGTATGCAAGTTCATTAAAATTAAAATATCAAAATGTTATGAATTTGCTCTGATGTTGAGGTATATTAGCTTCAAGAGTAGGAAATTGTGGATTATCAAATGTTTAGATCTGCAAAATGGCAACGCTATGTGGGTCAATCAGATATGCTGTACTCCATCACTTAGGAGAAAAGTATCTAAAACCAATATAAATACAAATAACTTAATCACATGTCAGTGATCCAGCTATTGTGAACTAAAACTGCAAGCTTAAGATTATTTTTTCCACAAATCTAAATTTAGGAAAAAGATTTGCAATAGCAAGAGCTTACTGCACCAGTAATTACATCTTGGAGACTTTTCAACACCTATTAAATGCATATGAGAAGAGTGTCAGGGTCTCAACTCTGCACATATCCTCATTCTTAATGACACTTTGGGTCCTATCATACAGGAGAATACATGTGACAATTACTAAGCCATCTCCAATGTTGTTCAATTTTTATACATTGTCTTATTTGTCCTTTCCAAAACATATCATTTCTAGAAAAATCTCATGATCCAGGTTAAGATGAATGGAACTTTCATCTTCTGTGCATGACGTGGAAGTGACACTAGACAAGGTGTTGCAGACATGAGAAACATTTGGGCTTGCGTAGGGCTGACAGCTCTCATCCTGGGCTCTACAGCATTTGGTCTTCATGAAAATGATTCTTTGCTGACCCATTATGCCAGCACTTATATCTAAAGCTGTCTTTCAAAAATTTTTTTTCAAAATATTTTTATATTTAATATGATTTTATTGAAAATAATAACCACAGAGCAGACAGAATGTCAAGGATGATACTCTGCTCTCTCCTCTCTGCCAATACGTACTGCTTTTGTCCATGTTACTGTCACTGACTATGAAAAATGGATCCTCTGTTTTAATGAACTTTTCCATAATCAGCTTATTTTATGCAGACCTAAAATAAGAACAGTGCAGTTAGGAATTTAAACATGGTGCATTTTGACTTTAACCTCCTTGGAATACATGTTTTATACAATGGTTTATCAGAGCATTCTGATGGAGAACACAATATCTAAACCTGACTACACTGAAAACAAGACAATACCAAAAGCATGTAGTATGATTTTCAAGACTAATGAATGCAGCATTTATTTTCCAATTCAACAAATCATGTGTGTGTGTGTGTGTGTGTGTGTGTGTTTGAGTGTATGTGTGTGTGAGTTTAGTTAAACACGAGACAGATAAAATGAGGCATAGGAAATTATAATGCATGGACTCTGAAAACCTTGATTAATTTAAACCGTGGAAGTTAATAATCCAATACATTTTCACACCACATTAAGATAGTGTCTTCAATGGCAGAAATAAGATGATTTGTTACATAGAAAGTGATTGACTTATTCTGAATTTAGCGCCTTCAGGGATCTAGTAAGAGGAACAATTCACTTATTTTTCCTGTTCCCTAACACTTTGCTGGACAAATTGAAAGTTATTTCAAATACTGAGAAGTACTAAGCTTTTTTCATACTTACAAATTCAGATCGTGACTACAATTAGTTCTACTCGAAGTATTAAGTGATAAACAAGATTCCAACCCTCCATAGGAAACAATAAAATAGTATGTTGGAATAACTCTCCGCATTGTATTTTTAATTCCTAGGATAAAACTAGAAATAAAAATGCACATCCTGACTTGAATGCATTGTCTCTTAAGTTTGTGCTTTTTCAAAACACAGCTATTTCTCTCCATCAATGCTCAATGCTGTTCTTGCTCCAGCAATTTCGGGTTAGTCTTCCACTCGCCAAAACCAAACTGATCCCAGTTATGTACACCTTCCTCACATCGTCCTCACTCTAAATTACATATTTGAGAAACAATTCATGAACTTTTTTTTCCCCCTTACCTTAAAAATTAGCACTTTCCGAGTGAACGTATTAAGACTATGCCTATTATTTCTATTTGGATGGTAAAGATTTCCCCATTTTATTAAACATGATAAATGACTAGCACTAAATATGGGGAAGGGACAGCAAGACACCCAATAATCAAAATTCTTCATGTAGGTGGACAACGAGTTATATACTTTCGGAGGTTAAACATAATTTAGCTTGTTTTTTAGATTACCGTGGCAATTAGAGCATTTATCTTGCAGCAATTTTAGCAGGTAAGTGGCAATAAAATGTTTTGGTTATTTGAAAGTTATTAACTTGGCTTTTGGCTGTGTATTCTCTGGGGATCTCACTTCCTATTTTACTTACAGGATTGGAGGCTCTACCTGGGGAAGGCCCAAGGACCAGGATTCTCAGTGAAAGGGTGTGGGGTGTGAGTTGCAGTAGTGAGTGCTGGGTAGCGAGGTTTTAGGGAGTGACAGGCCACAGGTAAGCCGTGCTCCCTAAAAGCAGGCCAGGCGAAGGCCCTTCCATCTAGGCTTGTGCAGCTACACTCCACGAGGTTCGCACAAGGACAAAAGCCTACGCATCTCTCAGAATGGATCTCCATCATGCAGCCTGCAGGACCGTAACTCGAAGCAGCTGACCTGTGAGCAGAACCCAAGGTCCGAGAGCCCCCCGAGACGCACCAGCACGGACCCCGGGTGGAAGTCGGGGGCCAGAGGTGTCCAGCTCCGTCCTGCGTCCTGCGAGACCCTGATGAGGTCAGAGACCTGCAGGAGAGCCCTGGCTCACGAGGAAACGATACAGGATGCCCTGATTTTTTTCTCGGTAACTTTCTTACCTGTCCTGGGGCAGAAAAAAAGCAATCCATGCACTACTGCGTGCTTCTGCAGAGGCAGGCTGTGAAAAGTGTGTCCTAGAGAAAAAAAAAAATCAGCTTTTAATTCCTGTTTGTCTTTAATTAATGAAGCTGTAATATAAATATGTATAGATTTTAATTAGGTTTGTCTATTTTGAGTATAAAGTACATATTTACTATAGGCGGATGTAGAGTAAAAAGTAAAATAAATATGGTTTTATCATCCCTGAAATAGCAATTATTAATAATTTAATATGTATCTTTTATCTTTTATTTTTGAAAAAACACATACATAGACTTTTCAGATATTTATGTATTTTTTTTTAGCTTGCTTGACAAAGTTATTCATAAACATGAGTTCAGTGGCTTTATAACATTTCTTAATGTTTATATAGAAAAATTTAATCAAGAAGTATGTGGGGTTGGTTATTTTGTTTTTAGAGTTGTCTTATTTTGGGGGATAATTTTGGGAGTTGGGTTTGTTTTCACTGACTAAAGCGGTCATAAATATTTATGGAAAAAATTATCAGTCTTGGTTTTGTCTTTTTTCTGCATTGTATTATGGAATTAAATTATTGCTATTGCAGACTCTTTTTATTTATATTGGCAATTGATTTTCAGATAAGCCAAATCTGAGCTATTCACCCATGAACAACACTAGCTTGAGTGGCACTTTTAAACTTCATCCATCCTATTATCACTATGATTATAGTACTTAACAGAAGGAAAATTATTTTCCTGCACTTTTATGTGTACATTAAGATGTGTTTACAACTGTCCTCTATATATATTTCTACACACTGGATGTATGCCTTGCAAAATGTCTGTGTTCATTTATATATGATTTTATTTTTATTTTTTTAAAGATTTGTTTTTATTCATTTATGCATGCAAGAACTGGGTGTAGGGCAGAGCTGCAGAGGGTAAAAGGATTCACCAGAGACAGAGTAGGGAGCAGAACAGGCAGATTGGCTGAAATACACTGCTGAGGGGAGCAGTGGGCAAGACAGGGGAGGTCTGCTGCACCATGTGGGTAGCTCCCTGGCCGAGGATCAAACTCTGCTGCAGTGGCTGCTGATAGCTTATAGCACTGAGACTTTAACTCCTGCACCACCAGGGAACCCATATATGTATGTATTTTTCACTTTGATGGTTAAAGTGAAGTCTGTGCATTTCATCTTTAAAATATTAATGGGCATTTTCCACTCAAAAGTTAGCGACATTGCTGAAAATGCAGGCATAATACAGAAGTGAATCAGTGACCATCATGCCTATATTCTTACGTCTATGATAGAGACAAAGAAGTGGAATCTGTGCAAAGGTCCACATAACTCATGGGCATAGTGTGATGCTCTGGGTTACCTAAGTATCTGTGATGACTAGATTTATGTGACAGTGACAAGGCCCAGTTAAAATACCACTTCTGAGTGTGAAATTGGAAGGTGGTTCCAGAAGGGGTTAACATTTGAAAGAGTAGGCTGAGTAAAGAAGATGGCCTCACCAGTGGCTATGGACAGCACACCATCCTTCACAGACCTGGATAGGAAAAAGGGATAGTGCAGTGGTGAAGCTCCCCTCTTGGCTTGAGCTGGACTTTGGTACTTTGGATCTTAGTCTTTTGGACACAGACCCAGATTTACATCAGCTCCTCTAGCTCTCAGACAGGGAATCAATTTCACCGCCGGCTTTCCTGCAACTCCAGTTTTCAGATCGTGGGGCTTCTCAGTTTCCATAATTTTATGAGCCAATTCCTATTATAAAACTCTTTTCACGCGTATGTACATGTACACACACACACACATCATATATTCAGGAGCCAGTGCCAATGTGCTCATTCTTGGTGTGGGTCTTCATGAGTGGGAGAAGCACCAAACCCAACTAAGTAGGGGTGTGGCTGTCCTGTTAGAGTCAATGGGAAACAAACCAACCTTAGTGGAGCCCTAACAAGATGCACTCATGCGCTTTCTGAGGGTCACAGCTGGAGGAGTCATATGCCAAAATGCACTGATTGTTCAGATTTGAATTTCTCTCATAATACAAAGGATTTTATATCATTAGTTTTTGGAAAATACCATGTTTCAGGGTGGAGTCTTAGAGAAGTACTGATAGACGTTCAACAGATTGTCTCCACGTCAAAGGAAAATTACTAGGTTACCGGGGCACCAAAATAGTGTTAACTCATCAGATTTTGTAAATGGGGGTGACCTAGATAATAAAAATTATTTCGGTGGGATTCTACCACATGTGGCAGGCTGTTCCTAGGGAATCTATCCAGTGGATCTGTGCAGGGATTGGGAGGGGGATTTTTGCCTCTGGGACTTAGGGAGATGTCAGTATCCTGGGAGATATGGAGCAGTAATCAAAGATGTTTTGACACCCCCTCAGCCATCTGCAGGGTACTGCCTGTAGACCATTTTCATCACACAGCGAGAACAGAAAGACAAGTCTTTTCTCTGATATGTGTATTCAGTTATCCTTGACATAGGGATAAATAAGGTATGCAGAAAAGATGATAGTAAATCTTGTTTTCAAAGAGAGCTTTTCAAGAAGGAAGATATGAAATGTTTCTACAAGTTTTGTGGTCTCTGTTTAAGAGGCTTTACCAAGTTATACCTACAGAATAATTTAAAAGATATTGGTGGATGGAAACATGAAAAATGATGTTATAGAATAGCATGAAATGATTAGTAAAATAAGCCTCTCTAGAAGGCAGATCGTTGAAACTAAACCTAGGGAAAAGGCTGAAGAGATCCAAATAATAACACATTTTGACTTTTACTCTCTACTTTTAGCAATGGGGTATGAGAGAAGATAAACTCACAAAAGAATGAGTCTATTTGTCTGAAGAAATGAAAGTGAATAGAGGGAGTAATTTAGGGCTTTGAAGTGTTAGAAACACTGATTGCCTCTATACTTCAAAAGTATGGAATACGACACGAGTAGCTGTGAGTGACAAAGACTTATTAATATTTACCCCGTGACATACATGTGAGCATGCCCTTCTCACCTAAAGTCATTATTTCTAATAGCCTCAAGGTAACTGGCATTAAGTTGAAAGAAAAACTATTGGGCCAGGGAGTGCAAAAAATAAAAGATTTTATTTTGATTATGTTCTCCTTGGTTTAAAATTCCATGTTGAGTGTATATGGATTAAGGGCAGGAAATCCTTATGACTTAACTCCTTGGGTTCTAAGTCACTGGGGTTGGAGGGTCAATGTCTGAGAATGAAAGTGAGAACTCACATCCTTCAAATTCTGTGACTTGTGGCTGGATGCAAGAACTAGGTACAGCCACCAAGAGTAGGGAGGACAATGAAATAGTATTTGTTAAGATACTATTATGGATGTCTGATCAACCAAACCTGTTTATTCTTTTTGTACATAGAGCTAGACTACATTTCTCAGCCTTCTGTGCAGGTATAACTGGGTAACTATTCATTGCATGTCGGTCAACAAAGGTAGAAATTACATGAGCTTATCACATGAAAACTCCCATGTGGGTCTCCATGTTGCTCTTCCTAGGGAGCAAATATGACTTCCAGTGTTACACTGATAAACATAGAGATGCAGATAGTCATTTCCTCTTCCAAGACAGAAATATCACAGGGTGCAGTCAAACAGTAGGAAGAAATACCAACACAGAGGAGATGCAAATTTCTAAATCAACATTGGGAAAATATCACCCAATCGATAAGTCTTATATTAGACAATTTTAAGAGCAAGAAAACACTTTTATTTGTGAAGGTATTAAGATCTAAGGGTTCATTGACTTTGATTCCCTACTCAATATCTCAAAAATACTGAACTTTACTCTCATTCTACTTAATATTAAAAAAAATAACTAATTCTTCCCATCTTTAATATGGATGCCACTTATCTTAAATGAAAGCTGCCCTCTTGAAATCCTTTAATTGAGAGAAAATATTGGAGATGGCTCTGTGCTGACACAGCACCTCACTCATAAAAGGTCTTTCATGCTTCTACTTCTGCTTAGGGAAGCCAGCTGCCTTGTAAGAAGTAGCAGTACTCTGAGATCAATATGCTGTAAGGAAGCCCCACATAGCTTCTTCAAATAATTCTGGAGAGGAAGTTGGGGTACCCTGCCCAGGTGCTGGCCCACTCATCACTCAGTTGCTGGGGGTGTGGGTTTTCTGTGGCTGCCGGGGAACCTGGCACTTCTTGTTAGGGACCCTGCCTTCATGCGAAAGAGCAACCCTGCCAGAAAATACCCCAACCCCTTTGCATAGCTAGTTACCTTGCTTCAAAGAGAAGACTAAGGTGAAGTTTGCTCCAGGCTCCTTCTCCTAGTGATAGAGCCATGGCTAAATATTGTTAAGACCATATCTTTGATTAACTTCCCTCTGTGCTTCACCCTCTCCCGCCAGATTTTGCAAAGAGCAATTATTCATAAGCAGGTGCACTCAAGTCCCAGTATCCCTCTCAGCTTCTAAGGATCCCGGCCCTTACCAGCTGAATATGGGTCACCTGGTTATATTCGTGCCACAATGAATCACCCTGTGCTCATCTCTGCATGCGCTGTGTGGTGGTGCTACTGCCGGGTGAGGATCCTGGGGAACACACATGAGTGGAGACAGGACAGATAACAGGCAACCAGATGAACCAGAAAGATTTAAAGTAAGACACTCAGCAGATCAGTGTTAAAAGAACCCAAATAAACGAAAATGTTCCCCTTCTATTTAAAATAGGAAAAAATGACAAAACTGTATCACCAAAGCCCTCCATCTTACATTATTTTCAAACATAACTGTCTTTACATATGATATTATTTCATTTAAATAGCCTACACCATATATACCATATGCTACATATTTAGGTCTTGTCTTTGCTTCACATTTACAGAACACAGGTTTCAAATACACTATTTACACCACAATAAAATAATATTTTTAGCTCTGCATATTTCACACATATGTACCATTATATATTCTGCATCTGTATTTTTCTCCTCTTTTACAACCGACCTTAGAGCTACCCAGCATAATTTTCTTTCCTCAAATTACACCAATGAGTCTCTGTTTTTCTTACTTACCCCTCCTACATATTTTATAATTATAATGTTCACAGCTGACAGGCATAAGAAGAAAGTCCTAACCTATAATTAAGATTAAATTAGTTGTCTTATGTCTCCCAGCTCATTAGTGAGACAGCCAATACCTTGTAGATATCAAAAGGTAAGATGTCTGAAAAATCTTTTACTGTATTGTTTCACAAAGAGCATCTTTCCCCACACACAGAAAATAATTCCGTGGTGATCTGTGTGAGGCTTGGAGATATTAAAGTAATTGAAAATCAAGCAAACTGACAATTTCTAAACATGTGTAAAAATTCTAACACTAAGGTTACTTGACTTTTCTCAAGAGGAGTTATCTTGCTTCAGATCAGTTGGGGGGCACTAAAAATCAGTAGGGCCAATTCATAGTTTTGTTTGAATATAGAATTTTCCTTGTGGGATGAAAAAGTGCCCTTCTAAATCATTATTAAAAGGGCCCTTCTAAATAATTATTTCATACCATGAAAAAGTGCCCTCCTAAATAATTATTTCATACCGTGAGGATCTGCTTGGCTTACTTACCTTTTTTGGGAAAAAGCTGTTTTATATCCATGTATGAAAAACCTCATCAGGTACTAGAGAATTGTTTTATTATCATTAAAATCTATTGAAACAATTTTTTAATTCTACACCAAATTTTTTTTTTAAGATTTATTTATTTATACAAGCACTGGGGTACAAGCCAGAGGCACGGGAGGGTGAGAGAATTCACCAGAGCCAGAGCGGGGAGCAGAGCAGGCAGAAGGACCGAAGGACACTGCTGAGGGGAGCAGCAGGGAGACAGGAGAGGTCTGCAGCGCCATGTGGGTTGCTCCCTGGCCGGCCGGAAATCGAACCTGAGCTGCAGAGGCTGCGGACAGCTCCACAGCTCCATGCCCAACCCGCTCCGCCACCAGGGAGGCCCAACACTAAATTTTATCCTACAAATCTTTCTGTTTTCTACAAGGTCATACATCAGTCACATAAAGTGTATCCTTTCCAACAGAGATGTGACTCAAAAGCAGCGACACTGCTACCAACCTTACAGAAGTAAGAATTATTCTAGAATAATACTTTACTGCATCTTTAATTCAGGAAGAGGGCTTTCCTGAATGTAACATTCTTGGTTGACAGATTTTTCCTTTTGTGCACTTGAAATCTATTATTCTGGCTTGTATTGTTTGTGCTCAGATGCCAGCTGTTAATCTTACATAGGCACACATCATTTTTCTCCTGCTATTTCCAAGACTTTCTCCTTCTATTTGACCTTTGGCATTTTTACTATGATGTATCTATTTGTGGGTATTTTGATGTGCATCCCAACTGGAGTTTGTTGAATTTTTACAAGTGTGTAGGTTGTCGTTGTCAATGAATTTAGAAGGTTTTCAGCTATTATTAGTAATTTAAATATTTTCCTAATCTTGCTTTCTCTTCTTTCGCTCTGAAATTCCCATTACATGTTGGTGTACTTAATAATGCCCCAGTTTCTCTGAGGTTCTTTCATTTTTCTTCACTCTTTTATCTCTGTTTATCTACTTGCATATACCCTATTGACCTGCCTTCGCGTTCATAATTTTTCTTCTTCTGACAGTTGAAATCGCCTATCGAGTCCCTGTAGTAAATTTTTCATTTCAGTTATTGCGCTTTTTAGCTCCAGAAATTCCATTTGGTTCTTTTACAACATCTGTGTCTTTGGTGATCGTCTTCATTTGAAGGAATATTGTCATTACAGGTCAATTCCAGTGAGGAAGGGGGTGACCAAGGGCGTGTGCCCTCACCCGCACCCTGAAGACCTCAGAACAAAATGCAAAAGCAGACACACAGAATGAAATTTAAAAAAAAAAAAAAATTAAGGTTTATTTACAAAGGGAATGAGAAGAGGGAGCACAGGAGAGAAACAAACAAGATTAATTGGTCAACATGTTCAACCACCAGTGCTGTCTGAGCTGAGAAAACAGGGTGCAAGTGCTAGCCAGTAAGACAACAGAGTCTGAGGCCACATATTTAATTACAAGCCAAGCTTGACCACTTAACTCTGCACCTTGGTCCCAGCAGGCCCCAATTCAGGAAGTCAGATTCAGGCATGCTGGTAGTTGTTGTTTTTGACACTTGAGAAGTCTTCATTATGGAAATGGGGGTGGAGTCTATAAAAAACACCCGGGGGGGGGGGGGTACAGTTCCTCTGACAATTTTTATTTTTTTTTTTTTATTTATTTTTTTTTTTATTTTATTTATTTATTTTTTCTTTTTATAGAGGCATGTTTTTTTTTTTATTTATTTATTTATTTGTTTGTTTGTTTGGTTTATACATGCACTGGGTACAGTCAGAAGCGCGGGAGGGTGAGAGAATTCACCAGAGCCAGAGCGGGGAGCAGAGCAGGCAGAAGGACCGAAGTACACTGCTGAGGGGAGCAGCGGGCGGCAGGAGAGGTCTGCGCGCCATGTGGGACCCTCCTCTGGTGGCCGGGGAGCAGCCGAGAATCGAACCTGCGCTGCAGAGGCTGCGGGCAGCTTCGCAACCCAGCGCTCAACCGCTGCGCCACCGGGGAGGCCCTCCTCTGACAATTTTTTACATAACTTCCTAAACTCTAGCCATAGTTGCTTTTAGCTTTCTGGACATATTTATAAAGGCTGTTTTAAAGTCTTTCTGAAAAATAGCATATGTGATCAATCTCACAGGTGGTTTCTGCCTTTTTTCACCAGTGCTATTTCTTTGTAAGCCTCAAAATTTGTCATTGGAAACTAGAGAATTTAGATAATCTAATGTTGCAGCTCTGGAGACTGTTTGCCCTCACTCCAGAGCAAGGCATTGGTAGTTGCTTGCTTGTTTGTTCAGTGACTATCTGGATTGATTTAGTGAATTCTGTTTTACCCTCTTGTGTATTAAGCCTATGATGCCCCTTCTTGGGGAGCTCATTTGGAATAGCCACAGCTGTTCTGGAGGAGGGTGGTTTTGGTTTGTCTGCTTTCTTCTCTGTCCCTGTGCATTCAACTATTGAGTTCCACTAACTGCCAGCTAATTGCTCAAATGTTTTCAACAATACCCTCAGGCATAAATTGCTTTTCATGTAACCTGATCAAATCTGGTTCTTTTGAAGTCTGGGGTTAGGGTCTCATTCCCTAGTTCTCTTTGCCATCTAGCCAGTTTATAATTTAGCCTCCGTCTGGAATCTTCTGCCACTTGTCTTACACTACAAGCTCTTCTGAATTTGAGGATAGTAGGCTTGAGCTTCTTTGTACTTTGTTGTAAATCAAGTCAGCACCTTTAGGAAAGGATTGATTAGGGAAGATCTGTTTTACTATCTGCCTTTCCCCCACCAAGACAAAATGCTAGGAACAGAAACAATGCCTGGTTTTTCTGAATGATACCTTTGCTTATATATGTAATGCCTTGACCTGTTAAACATTTTTATAATTAGCAATAGGTTCTGCTTGTGTTTGCTAGGTCTGCCAAGTCAAAATATCACAGGTTTGGAGGTTTAACAACAGAATTTTTTTTTTTTTTCCAGTTTTGGAGCGTGGAAGTCTATGATCAAGATATTAAAAGGTTTGGTTTCCCTTGAGGCCTCTTTCCTTGGTTTTCAGACACTCACCTTCTTCTTGTGTCCTCATATACCTTGTCCTCTATGCATATGCCTTCCTGGTGTCAGTCGCATTGGCTTATAGTCCCAATTGAATGGCCTCATTTTAACTTAATTGCTTCTTCAAAAGCTCTGTCTCCAAATGCAGTCACATTCTAGGTGCTGGTCTTTCAACATATAAATTTGGGGAGGACACAATTCAGTCCATGGCAGGAACTTAACAGATACAATTAAGATAAGAATCTTAGAATGAGATCACCTTTTATTATCTGGGTGGGCCCTAAATCTAAAGAGAAGTGTTCTTACAAAAGGCAGAAGAGAACAGGCTCAGAGGAAGTTATCTGAAGACAGAGGCAGAGATTGGAGTAATGTGTCCATAAATCATGAAGCCAAGAGATGCCAACCATCTGAAACTAGAAGTTGCCTGCACCAGATTCTTCCTCAGAGTCTCCAAAATGAATCAACCATGTTGATATCTTGATTTCAGGCTTTTCCTTCCAGGGCTGTGAGAGAATAAATTTCCACTGTTTAAGTGACATGATTTGTTGCAGCTTCCTTAGAAAGTAATACATTTATATTGATAAAAAATAATTTTCTATGTCTACCCCATTTTGTATGTCCTTTATCTTTCTCTGCATAGTATTTTTAGTACTTGTAGATTCCTAGCAAAAAATATTGAGTGAAATTTCTTACTTACCTTTGAATTCTCAGCAATTTATATTGCTAGAATATAAAGAGAACTTATAAATATTATTTACATTAGAGAAGTAAAGTAAACAAAGTTTATTGTATAGTAGTATAGAACAAAAATTTATTATGATCATTCCCAATAGTTCACAAATATTAATCATCCAAAATTCCATTGACAAATTTTTCCAACCTACATTTTGAAATTTTCAAATGAATGTCAGGGCATTCCTAAAATAAATCAAAGCAATATGCTTAAAGAAGTACTTTCCTTTGATCTTGAGAGATAATCTTATTTTTTCAAGAACAATGTCATGTGAGATAGTAATTTTTCATGTTTCTCATGGGAACTATAGAAAGCAAAGCCCCTCAGTGGTGAGTTCAATGTGCGGCCAACTGTGCTGCTTCATTTTTCCTTCCAGAAGAACTGAAGACTCGACTGTGCATGTACACCAGTAAAAATGGGATAATGACCCTTACAAAGTACTATAAATTGAAGTCAGCAAGAAGACATTTTATAACAGTTACCTACAATTATTTCTTATAATTCCTTATATGAAAACCTTATCAAACTCTAGTTAATGATTTCATGTAAAAGATTAAATATTGATGACAAAATGCTTCATTTCTTGCTTCCGAGTGGAATATTTCAGTCACAGCTTCAGAAAGCTAAGGCCTTATAAACTCCAGTAAGTGTGAATTTCTGCAGGCAATGAGATTGCATGAGTTATTTTCCCTGTAGAAATCACTTTCATCAGGCTTACTCTGAAAAACAGAGAGAAACAAAGAGCAAGAGATTTTATCACTCATTCAAGGTATTCCAATTCAATTATATCAATAAATATTTAATGCATATCATAAAAATCTATGATAATGTTGTTTTCCTTCCATTATATACAAGACTTCAGCATGTCTGCCACTTACATTTAGTGGCATTGAGAATTCTAATTTTTGGTGTTTGGAGCATTTGAAGTATTTCTCCCAGTTTCCAAAGTTTACTGTATTCTTGATTCTTCAAATTATAAATATGTCAAATGTTTAGTTTCTTCATATTATCTCTTTTAAAACTAATATTTAGCATGAGAAAAATCAGTATGACCTAATGCAAATCATAAGATAGATGGATAGAGAGGGCATACATAAATAAGCATGTAGATAGGAATAGAAATATTAGCATGTATGCATACACGTATTGTCACACATATATGTATTTCTTAGTTCTGCCCACTGAGAGGGTTTAGAAGCAATGATACTTCAAAACAGCAGAAACGCTTAGAAACAGATGTTGATTTCTAAATAACATTTTCCAACAAAAGGACCATGGTTATGTGAGGTGTGATATAAGGAAAGCTGGGTGATGGGGATGCAGAAAATCCCTTTGCTACTTTTTTTGTAAATCTTAAATGAAAGCAAGTTAAGAAATACCTCCAATACATATGGTACAAAGCAATATAGTTCTGTTACAATAAGCAAGTGTATCATGTCTATGCAAAGCCAGGCTCTTCTAAGTGCTTATGTATATAAACTTACTGATTCCCGACAACCATTCAAGAGTTGATATTCTCTCACAGATGAAAATCAGGCTAGAAAGTATTTCCCAAGTTGCCCTCCCTAAGAACATCAGGGTTTTGCAACTGGCCTCTGACTCCACACTCCATTCTTTCAACTTTTACACTTTTTGTGTTCACTCTTAAATGACAGGATTGAGTGATTCCAGTACATAGAAACACAGAAAATGTTGAAATGCGAGATTAAAAATTGAGCAGTTTTCTGAAATGTGATTTTTAAAGCATTGCAATTATTAGCTCCTAGGTGAGTTTTGTCACTTATGTAATGTGAAATGACAAATGTCTACTTGTGGGTAAGATGAAATTAAAAAAAAAATCAGACCCATCTGCCCTTGACATCAGCTGATAAAGGAAGATAAACTATAAAAATCTGGAGTATGAAAGGATGCAAACCCGAGCTTCTTGGTCCAATGTGTCACCTGTGGAAATTCCCCTCTTTACCCGGTACCTAAATCTGCAGATCATAGAACCAACTTCAAACCTTTGCAACTCTAGGAGCGCACATTAAATGGTTGACCTGGTCTATGAAAATAGCTGAGAGGAAAGGCCAGAGAGGGAGCTGGGTTAGGGTGGGGCAACTTTTCCATAACGGGTGGCCTGGAAGAGCCACTGCACAATGATAGATGAACAGAAACCTGAATAATACAAGACAGTGATTCACAGAACCTTCTTGAGAAGAGTATTTTAGGAAGAGGGAAGATACATCAGGCAAGAGTAAGCTTGAGATTAGAGACCTGGGAAGAACAGAGAATAAGGAGACTGGTAGCGTGTAAATATAAAGATCCCAAAACTGACTTGCAAACCTAAACCACTCTGCTCTACCATCCACAGATCTGGCATTCAAATACATAGGGCTCTATACAGAGCCTGTATGAGTGTTAATTGTTCTTCTGTAACTGGATTGTAAATTGGTTCATGCCATTTATCATACTGTGTGCGTGCAATTGTCTATGTATATACATGAAAGGTCTTCACACTTAACTTCTTAAATATCTAGAAAATTATTATCAAGATTGTGTGATCAATGAATTCAATGGGCGTATACAGAACAAGAACTATGGCTTTGGTAAGAATTGTTTCGTCATGAATCCTGTGAACTTTATGTGCACTCGTTGGATTTGAAATTATCTTAAATTTATAATATAGTTTACAGGTTCAATGGAATCATGCAAATATTACTATACACTGTGATTCATCTCATAGCCATGAATGATTATCAAAGATCATTTTAATCTCAAAGCCAGGTCTACATTTACTCCGAGAACCCAAACTCTCCCAGTTAAAATATAGTAGAGATCGGACTAGAACCAAGGTTAGCAGACCTGTAACTTTATTTTCTTGTAACTTTGTTATAAACCAACATGACTTTAAAATATCACAAGGTAAGATTAAGGCTATCAACATTTAAAGGAATATTATTATGCTTCCTCAAGAAGCAAGGACTATAATTTTCTTAATTGAATTTGAGTCATGCCCTTGATAAATAAATGTTCTAGGAGCTATTTGCCTGGCAATGAAGAAGATGACTTTTAAAAGGTTGTATTTCTAAAATATTATAGCAATGCAAAGTGATAGCTTTCACAGGAACTAAATTTCTAACAACAGAAATTGCATGAACTGTTCTGTGGAGATATGAAAGATTCACTTTAATACCTTTTCCATAGGTGATGGGAATTCCAATGTGACTGTTTTCAAAGCTTAATATTAAATGCTAAAAGTATTGAGTTATTTTCAGGGACAGAAATCCAGAAGCATGCAAGGCAGAAGAGTGGATGAAAACTCAAAAAAAAAAAATTTGGCTTTTCTACAAAACTGGAAGATGAATCTGTAGCCGGTCATGCATTATATTAATATAGAGAGTCAACTCTCACTTTTCGAATTATTCATCCATGCGTTTCCCTCTTCCCATTATCTGTAGCCAAGCTAGAATCCAAGTTTGGATTCTTTTAATCTCTGAGAACTCTATTGAAAGATTTTCTTGGCTTTGTCTAGTGAATAACTAGAGAGGAAATACAAAACATTTTAAATAGTATCCAATAAATTATGTGGTAGGCAGATCTCCTAACAAAACCTGTATGATTTCCAAAGACAAGTAAAAGTTTTGCCTTTTCCTTGCACTCATCTGTCTTCATGAGCCTAATCGCTGGAATATTAACAGCACAAAATCGCAAGGAGTGTGTAGCGCCAGTTATCCGATTCCTGCCTTGTCTATCAAAGTTACAACTGAAAACACAGGATTTCAGTTTTGTAGAAACATGTGTCCTAAAGCCATTTGAAATGTTGGCATCGTCAAAGCAGCTCTTTAATATTCAGCAGATGACACCTCATCAAATCCACACATGCTACATTTCCTTTAACAACGACATGTCTCATGCAGAGCAACTCAAAAATAGAACCGGGGGCAAAATTGTAATGCTGAATTCTTAATAATTAAACTAACTATGATGTAACATTTTTAGGCAAATGGAAGAATATAACTATTTTTAAAATTTAGGTATCAGCTATTGGGCATTATATTGTAGGATGTTTTTAACTGTTAATTTAATTTTCATTGAGGTAATGCTGGTTTACAACACTGTGTTTTAGGGACACAGGCTCACCCCTCTTGAGATGTATGTTACCACACTACACCTACCACCAAAGTCCCATCATTCTCCACAATAGTCCATTGGGCCCCTGACTTTATAGAAATTTACAGTTCGTAGAAATCCAGAGAATAACTAAGCCCATGAAAAATAAGATAATTTTCAAGTTGGGAAATTGAAATGTAGTCTGTGATTTTAGAGCAAATAACTACTCCTTTAGTGAAAGTGCAGGCACCGTGTTCAGGAGCTTAGGTCATGTTGCTGTTGAATCATAAGATTTACATTTTGAGAGCATTTCTTCAGGCATGGTGCTACTTTTTTATTAAATCATGTGCATGTTTCAATATCTCCCACACATTTGGAAACCCACCAAATTTTGTTAACTGGTTTTATTCTTGGGAAGACTTCAAAAAAATATTCCTATATGTTTATGTATATTTTAATCTAACCCAAAAACATGAAATGTAGGGACTTTCTGATTTTTATGAAGTGGATACAATATATTCATAGGATATTGGGTTTTTTTGTATAATTTCTGAACAAGATTTTTAAGAGTACTACTCTTCTGCTGACTTTAAATGGTAGGAGGACCTCCAATTCTATTCACCAAAATATAATAAAACATACTGAGTTATTGAATATTTTTACTTTAAGAGAGAATTATGACATAGTCTAGACAAAATTAATTTCCAACCAGCAGTCTGGTTTCCTAGAATCTATTGTCCACTAACCATCACTTCTCAGGGAAACTAAAATTCTGTCAGATGCACTAGATAAAATCCCTCTGGGTTTGTTCAAAGCTATTCTTGTCAGGCTTTTCTATAACAGTTTCTCTAGCCTCACAATAGAGCCAAGACAGACTCTGTCATTTAATCCAGCATATTTTATCAAAAAATCAGCATTTTCCAAAAAGACTGAAAAGTTACTCAGTGCCCACATCCATACATGCAATTCAGTGGCACACCTCCCCACCTATATAAAATACATAACAAGAAGAAAAGGTCATAAGAGATATAATTACATCAAACCTGAAGATGTGGAGAGAATCAATTAAGATTTTGGTGTAAGGTCCTGGTTAACACTCAGTATAGTACTTTTTATTTTCCTTGTTTGACTTTGCCAAGATGTTATGTTAAACAGCAAACCTGAAAGACTGAATTGTCAAATTTGTGGTCAGTTTTATTTATGCATATCTTGTTTCATTTAAGGGGTACAGTGAGCATACAGAGGCAAAGGCTGAAACGGGGGATCTTCAGTCCCCTTTGATGTACATACACACCACCAAGGACACATGCTGTTACCCACTGTAAGTCAGGCATTCCTTTCCTGACATAGTGGTAGTTGAACCAGAAGTTTTACTTGACTAAAAACCCTTCATTGATAAATTTTACTGCTCCTTTAAAGCCTTCTCCTCCACAAGAACTTTGCTCTCCATATCCACCTTGATTTCTCTCTTCTCCAAACTCTAATAATAGGGATTTTCCATGCACAGAACTTGCAGCTTGCAGGACGGCGTTGTACTCCATGGTAATGACGGTACACATTTTCATCATCTTTCTAAATTAAGAGCGACAGGGGATGCCTGCTGCAGACCCTCCAGAGCGCTCTCCATAGTGCTCTGTCCACATGGATGCCCAGAAACATTGCTTGATTGATTGACAGATGCATGCATGTATAGAGCATTAATCCAAATCAAACAGCTTTATTTTGCATTAAAACTTGATCCTTGGGTGTCCCTGGTGGTGCAGGGGTTAAAGTCAGAGCTATCAAGCTATAGCCAGCAACTGCAAGATGAGTTCAATCTCCAGCTGGCCAGGAAGCAACCCAAGTTGCAGCAGACCAGTCCTATCTACCCACTGCTCCCCTCAGCAGTGTTTTTCAGTAGATCCGCTTGCTCTGTTCTCCACTCTGTCTCTGGTGAATCCTCTCACCGCCGGCAATGCTGGCCTGTACCCCAGTTCTTATATGCATAAATAAATCTTTAAAAAAATTTAAAAAACCCTTGATCCTCGTGACATGAACATGTGACATCAGCTTAACCCTCTACCCCTTGCTGCTATTTCAATTATTATGAAGTAGCTCATTTATAATAGTGTCTATCCTAACTCATTAGGACTAAGTTCCAACATAGAAAAATATTTTCACTTAAAAGGAAATTTAAAAATCTTATTGCTACCTTTAATTTTTAATCAGGAAAGAAATCCCTTTGGGGTAATATAAAGCACCACCCTGATGGTGTATTTCATTATTGCTCCTGGTGCAGAGGGCAAGAGCTGGATTCATTTTCAAAACAGTAAGAAAAAACAAATATATTCAAGCTTGAAGCAACAATGGTAATTCACAGCAAAATTAGTAGACTGTAATGGGAATATTTAAAGCTCTGGAAAACAATGCACCAAAGGTGAAGCCTATTATAAATTCTTCCCCACAAACACCCACGAAATGTATATTTTCTTGTTAGAGATCAGACATTTCTGTCTGACAGTTATAAAGAGAAAAGAGTGAAATAATTGTTTTCCTGACCTTCACCTATCTAGCTCCTGCCGAACGGGGCATCCATATTACCAATCAGACTACCTCAACAGTTTCACCTGCGGGCTTTCTCATTAGAACAGTGAAAACAATTGAGTCTCTGTTGAGAACTCACAGAAATGTCAAGTTACTAATGCCCTTACCTTAAAAAAGAAAATATTGGTTTGCATGTTCTCACTGAAGCATAAATATCCACTTAACATGTACATGACTTTATGGAATACAAAGGAAAGTTTTATTATTTGCAAAGAAATTTAAGAAAAAAATTAAAATGCAGCAGAGACTTGATCTTTTGGTATACAGAAAAACTAAATTGGGGGAAAGAAATTTAGAGATTAGATAAGTATATATTAGGAATTCTTACTTGACTATTGGATATCCAATTTTCCTCTATTTCCAAAAATAGAAGATACGAGTAAATTAATGTTGCTATACATTATCTGAGAATATGAATTATATTGAATGGCCAACTTATAAAATATGCTAAACTATTAAACTGGGAATTTTTCATATATTCTAACTGAATGTTAGTAGTTTTATTAGCTATAGAATTCATTTAAGAATATTTTGGGTGACATTCTGTTTCTTTTTCTAATCTTTTCTAATATGTACAGGAAGATACTTTGGCAAAATAGCATTGCCATGGTAACATGAAATTGCTATACAATTTTTAAAACTGAACAGCTAATGTCTGTATATCTATTTAGTTTGGGCCATTAGTAAATATTCTCAGGACCAGACATAATCCATGGTCCCATCTTGAGTGGCATGGGGTTGATAGGTTATGAGAAAACTACATGTTTTGATGATTGTTATAACTATCCATATTGATGCATTCTGGTTTAATTTTTGCTGTGGTGTGACTGTTGTTTCATAAGGTAATCCTATAAGAAATGTGATGTTGAAAAGAACTTCCAATGGCTGTGTTCAGATCTTTGAGAGAATCCAGCTGCTTCTCTTACCTAGAGTTGACGGTGCCAAGGAAAGTAAAGTGAAAAAACTTAGGAACCATGAACATGCAGTTTAATCTTACATGTTAGTGGTGAAGATAAAGAGGAATGAAGATGTCAAACATGGCTCCTGGGCTTGAGGTATGAGGTCCTGTTGGTTTCACCACTCCAGATAAGAAGTGATCCTGTCTGGAAATAAAGTTAATCAGTTCACATGGAGACATTCAGTAGCGTTCAAGGCTGTTTTGGAATTTTCATCAATCTAGCAATCCTATCCTAGATAATTATACAATGTTCTTAGAGGAGCCACCTACGGTTGCTCACTACCTTGATGTCATTACCTAGTGCACAGGAATCTTTATAAATACCTGTAGCATTAATTAGGAGATGATAGCAGCACCCACATAATGCGAGCCCTCTTCAGTTGAGCGCAGCGCTGTGAAGCTGTCCACAGCCTCTGCAGTGCCGGTTCGATCCCCACCGGTCAGCGAAGGTCTCACATGGCTGGGCAGACCTCTCCTGCCTAGCCTGCTGCTCCTATTTTGTCAATCTGCCTGTTCTGTTCCCCGCTCTGTCTCTGGTGAATCCTTTCTCCCTCCCATGGATCTGGCTTGTACCCCAGTTCTTGTATAAATAAATAAAAAAATCTTAAAAAATAATGCAAGCCCTCTTGAATTAGAGAGGTTAAATAAAATTTGTATGACTTCACATTTTTCACATTTGTTTCATCACATTTTTCAGCAGCTTTCCTGGCCACCTGTGGCTATTCAGGTGCCTCTCTGTTGCTCTTTTTTCCTAATAAACCTGCTCCTTCTAAAATATATTTTAAAAAAATCACTTCATTCAAAGCACAGTGTGTGTAGGCTATTCCATTTTTTAAAGTCAAAGGAATACTCTTACATACAGAGGAATACTCTTTGGATGAAACCTCACAGCTATGGTTTGCCTATTATGAAGATATAACAAATATCCATTGAATTTATGTGTCTTTTCATGTGTGCTAGGAGGATATAAGGGCAGTCTTTCATAAACTAGGAACTTTCATGCTTTCTTTTCTAATTTTTCATTTCTGTTTACTTTCCTATAAATACCTCCTTATAAATGAACAGAACTTTAAACATATAGCTTAATCCTCAATGTTAGTGGTGAAGGTAATGAGTAGGCATTATGCCCCACTTTAATATAAATGTGTAAAGTTTCTACTTAAAGTACTGATGAAGTAAAACTTTTAATATTAAAAACACAGCTTACACAAGGAAATAAATGTATGTCATCATTTAAATTTTTGTTAATGAATGAGAAAAATCTGACAAATAGTAAATAAGGATCCTAGATAAATGTATATTATCAACGGAGGTTAAAAAGAGTTTACAAGTGAAAGCAAAACTGGTTAAATTTGACAAGCAAAACATTGTCACCTGTGGAATGACCTTAAGATAGTAAAAAGCTCTATCATAGCTGGAAATCAAAACAATGTTTTTCTCACATAATGAGCCAAAGCAAGTCAACAGGTGTGAGTCTTACTAGATTCTTGGAAAGGAGATTTGGAAAAGTCTTTAACACCCTGCAGCCACAGTCTCTGAATCATTTATTTGGGAAAACATTTTATCACATCTCAGTCTACAATTGACTTAATCCTTTTTGCTTTTTTTCTTTATATCTGTGTTTCATTAGGTGATTTCTTCAAATCTGTCTTCTAAGTCACTGATTATCTATTCAGCTGTGTTTATTCTTTATGCTTTGTCATATATTTACTTCAAATATTATTTTTCCACATCCACGATTTCTGTATGGCTGTTTTTCATTGGCCTACTTTTATGTTTAATAATATTTTATTATTCAAATACATGCTTAAGCTACTTCAAACTCCTTTTTACATCTATTCTATTTTGGAGTCATGAAATATTCAGTATTTTTGTTTTCTGAATCTCATAGTTATAGAATTTTTTAGTATCCTTTATACTTTTATGTTTGACCATACGTTCAGCAAGAATTATCTTCTACAGTAATTCCACTGACTCCTAACTTCTTGTGTCCTCCCTGTGGAGGACTAACCTATGACTAACCTCTTATCAAGACCACAGGTGTACCACAACAAATTATTTTTAAAAATAATCATTATATATTGTATTAGTCGATGTCCTGACCCAGAAGTTGGGATCCAATTGTCAGTAAATTTAATGATTTAGCAATAATATTTAATTAATAGTGATGTTACAGTAAGCACTTATTTCTCATTTTAAATATATTTTCATTTTCAAGATTTGTGCATAATTATTTTTCAAGTTTGCTTTCTTTTGCTTTTTAATAATCTCTTCTTATGTAAATAATGTCTTCATTATTTTAAACTTCTTTTCATGTTGTTGAATTATATCTATCTTGTTACTTGAGTATTAAATTCTTGTGGTTTTGTTACAAAAAATACTACCTAGAAATTACAATTCTATTTTCAACAAATTCTTGAATTATTTAGAATGCTCTAAATATCAAAAAATGCAGCAGCTAAGCAATTAACAGTATATATTCATCTACTTATTTATTTAATATGTATATAGCAAGATTTATTTTTTAGGTATGCATTCTATAGTTTTGACAAATTGATAGGATATATTCACCATCACAATCAGAATATAGAGCAGTTTTATCACTGACAAAATTTTTCCTACCTCTCCCTACATCTCCTGAAAACCAAGTTTGTTCTCCATTCTGCTAATTTTCTTTTTTCAGAATATGAAATTGAAGCTTTATCATTTATAATGTTATAAGAGACTATTTCTTGATAATGAACACATATTTCATATTAATTCCTTGTCAAAGATCAAAGAAAAGTTCTCATTATATTTAATTAACAAATGAAACTGTAATTCTAAAAGATAGAGCCATTTAGAAGAGCATTTTTATTTGTTTAAACTGTTTTAAACTTTTCAACCCCAGATAATCAAATAATAATTAAACTAAAGCTCATCAAAAGAGCTTTCATCTGCTGGTGAAATCTCTTAATTTTTTTCCAATGTCTGTAGAAATTCAGAACACCCTTTGACTGCCCCCTGGTGTTGGAGACTATGGATACCCAGGCAGAGTGAAGAAAACCGGGTAGCTACTGTTGTCTTGGTCAGGTATTCTGCCTTGCTGCTCCTTTATTTTGCATCAGAGATGACTGGTGGTGATGACACACATGAAATATGAGGACATAAATCTCAAGACAGGATCTAGTATAATATGTAAATCATGGTAGAGTGCCCAAGTCATGTGGAAATATGCTCTGCTGATTCCAATTTATTTCTCCAGCGGAGAAATCATTATCACAGGAAAAGGGGTTAAATAAAATGTCACTAACTTTCAAGACAAGATTGTGCTAGACTCGATTCCAAAACTAAGTATGGAGTCACATTCAATTCGCAGCTTAAGAAGGGTCAGTAAACATCACATCTGTCACCAGCTACATTCTGGACCACCTGGAATAGACACTGTGTTTGGATCATCCAAGAAGCAGACACCAAAGTAAGATTAAAGGTATGAGAAATTTATCAGGGAACTCTGGATACTTAGAATGATACCTGATATGTATTATTATGTAATTATTTGTTATGTGAAATTATCCCACTGATAGATTTTTAAGTTGCTTTCAAAATTTCTCATGGAGTTGTCAGATTTAGGAAATAAAATTGCATGGTGCCCAGTTAAATTAATACTTCAGACAAGAAATCCTTCAGACAGAAAAGATTTTTTTGTATATCATAAGTAATTTTTTAATGAAATCATAAAAAGTTGTGAATGTGTTAAATTATTTTACTAGCCAAAAAGAAATGCTACTAAGTATAGGAACAAGATTATTCTAGAGTCAAGAGCAGGTTGGATTCCAAAACATTTCAGAGATAAATTTTTTAAGCCATCTCTCTAGATATAGTTCCAACTTTAATATACATTTATTTATATATATAAAGATAAGATACTGCAACTCATAATTGTAGACATGCTATTTGATATAAAATATGCAATAATACTTACACTTTAAAAAGTGAAAAAGATCATTTCTTTATTTCATTAACTTGTTTCTAGTTTCATTCTTTTCATACTTACATGAAAATAAAAATTCAGTTATCTGCTCTAATTTTAAGAACTTGCAATAAAAATGTTTTTTAAAAGGCTGATACATTGACAGATGCCTATAATTTAACATGATAATTTCTCTACAGTTTCTCAAGCATTTCATTCTATATTGAAAATCAAAGTGCTATCAGACTAGGTTTGATATCATTTGAAATTAAGTTTCTAACTTTAGCTCTGAATCTTAAAACAGACTTCTAGGTCCCAATGCACAAGGAGAGCTAATTAGACACCTTGAGAGGTGAGAACCTTCACAATTGCTTCACTTTTGAAAATCCAGAAATATTTTAAAGAGGGCCATGGGGATTTCTTTTAAAATTTATGTGATAATTTGTCTGCATAGCTTTGAAAATGAAAGGTTTGCCAAACCTGGATTCATGTCTACATTCTACAGCTTCAACCAGTGATATGAAGTCTCCTAGTCTAGTTCTACCTACTTATTTCCATTTATGTGTGTGGTTTTATAAGGGGCACTTACTAAGATTTAGTCTTGAGAGTACAGATTCATGCATTTCTCTTAACATCCCACCCTCAAACTCAATGCAGGAAATGTTTTCAGTCCAACAAGATCATCATTCAGTAGACACATACATGATCCACCAAATCGGAAGAGTTTTGTGTGGGTATTGTTGTGTGACAACATGCCTCACCAGTCCTCTAAATTGAGGAATGTTCTTTGTTGTGGGCTCAATGGACATTCACAAGTGAACTTTGTAAGTTTTATCCTTGAAATCTGCAAGAACGATGCCTGGGTTTGTTTCATCATTGTAACTCCAAGGTTTATGTATGTTAAATTATTTTACAAAATTTTAAAAAATGGAATGAACTCCATGGACTTAGGTTTATAAATACCTATGCATTTATTTCATGATTCCAATGACCCCATAATTATATTTGAACATAAAAGTTAGCATGCATTTAATATATAATTTAGTTATTATATATCATATTCAAATATATAACACACACCTTTAATGCTATAAATATCAAATCCTTATTTTGAGGGTTTTTTTTTTAAGATTTATTTTTATTTATACAAGAACAGGGCTATAGGTCAGAGGCGTAGGAGGGTGAGAGAATTCACCAGAGACAGAGAAGGGAGCAGAACAGGCAGACTGACTGAAATACACTTGCTGAGGGGAGCACCGGGGAGACAGGAGAGGTCTGCCATGCCATGTGGGAATCTCCCTGGCCAGCTGGGAATTGACCCCATGCTGCAGAGGCTGTGAACTTCTTCACAGTGCTGCGCTCAACACACTGTGCCACTGGGGAGGCCCTTGAGTGTTTTTAAAGTTTTTTAAGATTCTTATTTTTTGGAAAATAACATTTTAAAACTTCTTTATTTAAGGTAATAATTATTTTTCTATATGTGTATAATATACAATTTATTATAATATACATTTTTCTTTATGTATATATTATAATATACAATATACATATAATATATACATACAATTGTATATTATACAATTATATAAGTATATCTTTTATACACATATAATTCACACATACATTGTACATATTTAGTGAAGTGCAAACATGCATGAGAATCAACTATCAGAGACACTCACAGAGATGGCGCCATATTTCTTTGGTGAAGTGTGACTTTGGTCACCAACCACCCATGATTTATAAATAAGAAGCAGTTTTCATAGAATATACAAAAATCTAGCTCCAATATCTTTAGCTGTGCACCCTTCCTTTTTTTTCTAGAAAAGGATTTATTATTTTATTTAAAATATAGAAAACTAAAAAGTTACTTTCTAATGTTTTCAGGATCATAGTAAAATATGCAAATATTTAAACATAATTTTTTAATATCCATAATTGTATTGTTAGCTAATATAATTCAATAAATATTGGCAATCCTTTAATTCTTTGTGGAATGCTGAAATGTCTCTAGGTCTGTGGTCCAACATCTTCATATATAATTTAATTATCTTACTGACATAACCAAGAATGATAATGAGAGCTGGTGCTGAGCTTTAGGTTACGGTTGCTGGCGGGTGTAGTAGTATTGCACACAGAGGAACATGATCACTGAGTTCAGTCACATACAGCAGATGTTTTGCTCTGATAGCTGACAATCAAGAGGTGATTCCACTCTCCAAAAGATAGAACTGTTTATTCAACTGCTCTTATTAATGCAAAGAACACACATTGGAAGGTGATCACCTTCTTTATGATCCATTATTATGCAGAAAGGCCCAGTAGGGAAAGGAAACCTAATACCATTAGTACAGAATTGCAATTAGTTGAAAGTGCTGATACAATTATTTTGTATAGATCAATATAGACAGGGAACTTCCTTTGGAGACAGGGAAATATTTGCCAGCATTTTATTGAATCATAAGTGTGAAAATACAGGAAAATCTAAAGAGGCACAAGTTAGAAACTATTTTCATAGACAAAGCCTGCCCAGACATTCCAACAAACCTCTGTATTTGCAGCCAGATAGGATATTTGTTATTTAGCCTATGTCTGTGTGTATTTGTGTATAACTAGGAAAATTTATATAGTGCATTCTAGCATGTGATCAATCATTCTTGAGTCAAGTGGTTGTCTTTGCAAAGTTTCAAAACCTAAAACCTGTTGGTGTGGTTACTGATAAGTATCTTAATACGCAGGCCGATAACCAAGTGATGCAGTCTCTAGTATGGTTGCTGGTGAGGTGATCAAAACAGAAGCATAAGCATGAAACATTGACTGAATATTTCTTGTCAAGGCCAGTCAAATATCACACCCAAGATTTCATTACTCTGCGAAGTGCTCTGTCCTGTCTTATCCTTCTGAGTTATTTCCCAGGCTTGATTTTGTTACTCTCTGATTTTTCCATCAATAAAAGTGCTCATCAGTGGGACTCTATTAGATGCCATCCTCTGTACATTAACCTGTCCACCCCTTGGTCCCACTGCCCGTGCATTGGGTCAATTAATTGGTGTAAATATCTGATGGATGGTTGCAAATTAAATCTCAAAACATCTCAGTGATCAGTGCTCCCCATTTTTGACAAGGGATCATATTTTGACAAGGAGTAATTATCATGATAGTATTTTCAACTTTGGCTGCACTTTGGCATCATTTTTGGAACACCTGATATCAGCTGCAGCTGTCCCCAGTGGAATTATTACCTAAAGAATAGTTTCAAAACCTTTACTCAATTAAATATTTGTTCCATTCTGATTCTCCTAGACATTCACAAATATGAGTCGCAAACCAGTGAAGTGTAATCACCACTGGATTCCAGTATCAGCTAAGCAACAAAAGCTCTGTCCTACTCTATCTTTTGGTCAGTCTAGTAGAGGTGACACATCTATGACAACCAGATTAGCAAACCAATACTCATGAAATATAAAAGATGTAACTAGAACTCAGAAATTTTTAAAAAAGTGGTAGGGCTTAAGACCAAGTGCTATTATAGAGGACCCCCCCCCCCAGCAGCAATGGTTTTATCAAGACAAAAATTAGCTATTTCTCCAAAAGCAATGCAATAGAAGGTAGGTACCAGCCACACACTTTCAGTCAAAAATCCCTCCTTATTTTACCATTCCCAGGGGATCACTCCATCCACATTTCCCAGAATGATGCATTACTACACCCTGATGCTGGTTTGCAGAAAGAAAGACAGGTGGGTTGACCTTTTCCAAGTAGCATCCAGAAGTCTCAAACATCCCTCACACTTTTATCCTATTAACAAAAACCTGTCTCATGGGCATCCCTAGATAGGGAGTCTGGGAAATGTTATGTTTGACTTTCTTTGCTCAGCCTTGTATGAAAGGACCTGAGGAGAAGGTTGAAGAGGTAGCTGAGCATTAATCTGCCATCTCTCCACTGGGGCAACTTCATTTATTTATAGAAGATCTCCTTAAGGAAATGTTTCTGATTAAACCAAAAGGATGAGAAAATCAGGAAATTGAGGCAGTGAAGGACAGATGGCCATTGTCCTAAAGTTCAAAAGAACTCATTGTATTAAAGCCCAAGTAGTTGAAGAATAGTGATTATACAAATAGACTAAAATGATTTTGCAGGAGAAAATAAGAACTCGGTTATAAAGCTACGATCTGGACATGTCATGTAGCAGCTCCTGGATTTTATTTAATTCAGGAAACCATTTGAATAGGGCAGGTGTATGTTCTAACTTCATGTTTTCAAAGATCATGTTTGTGATTCTGAGCATTTTGGAGTTGAGAGAAATGACAGAAGAAAAACAGTGAACTCCCACAATGCTAAAAGAAAGAAATGGCACTGGTTTGTATCAAGTTGAAGGAGCAAAGGTGGTGATGGATGAAAGCATTGCAGATAACATCTGTTGAAGAAGACTGGTCTGGTTTGGTGGTTATAAAGTGGCTGCAAAAAAAAAAAAAAAAAACAGGAGCAAAGTTTCTGAATCAAGGTAATTGGCTGATGGCAGGGTCGTTTACTGAAATGGAACAGTGGGAGGGAAAACCAATTGGAGAGAAAATAGCAACTCTTCTGAAAATGTAACTCTGAACTCTGCGATTTACCTAAGTCCAAAAGTCAAACAAGGCATTGGTTATATGATACCAGATTTTAAAAGAGAATTCTAGGGTATGAGCAGGAATGTCAAGTCTGTTAACATTTGCAGGTTAATCAAAGCCTAGAGAGAAGAACCAGGACTAGGAATGGGTTGGGACCCAGCATCGCACAGAGAGAGAAGAGGCAAGAGAGCAGGGACTCAGGGCAAGGAACAGGGGGAGAGGAAATATGGAAGGGCTTGATCTGCTTGGCGTGTGTGTAGCGTGTACACTGAATGATGAGCAAGATGGTTCTTGTGAGTCTTCACGTGCTATCTAAAGTGAAGGAAAAATATAATTTATATTTGTAGGAAAATTCAGTTAACCCTCAGAGAGAGAATTCCTGTGCATCATTCTACATTTAAAAAAAAAAATGAGTCTGGGCAATAATAATACATTGTCCTAAATTACACAATCTAGAAGGTGAAGAATTAAGTTTGAAAGAGGTTATTTTTATCCTGAAACCTCTAAACATCTAACTACCTGAAGGTGGAATAAACATTTCTTCTACAGAAGTGAATTAATTTGAGCAGACTGAGAATAAATACAAGATAACTGGGAGATTCTCGGGGATGGAGGGCGCTATAGGAAACTGAATAAACTCATAGCTGTTAGAGGACTTGACTAATCAGAGTGAAGTAAAAACAGGAAAAAAGCATGTGTTGAGGGGAGCAGCGGGCGAGACAGGGGGGGTCTGCCGCACCATGTGGGATTCTCGCCATCCGGCCAGGATCGAACCAGAGCTGCAGAGGCTGTGGACAGCTTCACAGCGCTGAGCACAACCGCCTGCGCCACCAGGGGAGGCCCAATGCTTATAATTATACTTCAAGTCATGTTTTGTTTTTCATATTTATGTATGAAAAGTTTGCATTGACAAGTTTTTAAAACCATGGATTTCACAATTTACTGCAACATTCAGACATATCACTAAGTATATTTTTGGAAGTCTCTGAACATTGTTATACTGAGCACATTTTTCCTAGAAAATACGTCTATAACTAGCATTATCTTTCCTATTATATATAAAAATCTAATCTTAAATAAGTCATGGTCATGCTTTCTTATAGGAAATCTTTGTAAGGTTCCTATTTTAGGTGTTAAAGATAGGCTTTTCTCATTTCTGCCTGTAAAATTGCTTTCCTGGTTGAATACTAATATGTAAGATATTCTCTGACATCAACTAGTGACATAAGAATGGATTGTTTTCTTGTATCACCTACATATTAGATAAACTCACTAGGCAAAGACAGGGGAAAAATGTTCAAATATACCCCTTTATAAACCAGCTATAATTTCTCTTCTTCCATAGTCCTCTGCTGAATCAATATCCTCCATGCAGTAACCTCACAATTGTGTCACTTTGCTCAGTGAATTGCATCTTGATGCACCAAAATCTATCAATGGCATAAAAAATTCATAAATGTTGGCTGTGTTTAGTGTTTCCAAATGATCTTATGTTATTATGTATCTTAACGTGAAAGAACTTTAATAGGATTAGTGCGCTTGGAGAGGTAAGAGAGAAAGGATAATAATTTCCCAATGAAACACTCAAAATTACCCACCTCCTCATGAGGGTTGGCCCAAAATGGGATCACGGAGTCCCAGAACTTGCCACAAGTCTACGGCACCTTCTGGTGGGGAACCACAGTTAAAGGGCACATGGGGCCAGGCAAGTTTGGGACAAAAGAAGCAAAACAGATCACCAATCAAGGTAATGGCTGCCACCATCAGCCTACCAAGGGCGGCTCACCACGTCTCTTCCAAGTGTGTCTACATGTCTTGGTGCCACATGTCTCTTTCTATGTCCCCAAGTCTCTGGCACAAGTCCAAAGCAGAGAAGCAAACACAGCTACTTCTTCACATGTCTCTCTGTTCCAAGTGGCATTACCTGACATTGAAAGTCATCATCTCTACAAATAATCTAACACTTCCTACTTGTACAATAATCATCACCATCTTTGGTCTGCATCTTAGATCTCATCCTGTGGTCTTCTGGCCACCACACTGGGTTCTGTAGATGGGAAAGCTGAGGATATTGAAACAACTTGACCTCTTTTCACAAGTGGTATTGGCCAGGCATGGAACTGAGGCAGAAGCTGGGGTGAAAGCAGAGCATCCTTCTAGCAGCCCCCATGGCTACATCTAGGAAACAAAACAAAATGTGCTGAATTTTCCAGAATATTGTTTCATTCCTTCAATGTGTTATTGAAAACATTCTTTTAACCAAATACTTTCTACTTTCACAGCCCTTTTTTCACATGTGGTAAATATGCTTCTCAGGGTTCTATAGGAATAATATTTTAAACTATTATTTAATACAGTAAGGCTAAGACAACACTTTAACCAAAGAAAAAGAAAGTGATATGTAATGAGTCTGGGACTGGGGGGGAAAGTATATGGATTTTAGAGTATTTCTACCAGTTTTTCTTGGATTTTTTTCCCATGTGTTGGATATAGAGTCCCTGAAAACAAGTGGAGCCCAGCTTGGGGGTAGGGGCTTGAGGAGCAGAGGGTGGAGGAGGCACCGAGGTGAGAGAAACTGGCTATAATCCCTAAGACGGCATCTGCCTCTGGGTCCCTTTTTCTTGGTCTTGTGTCCTGCTCTCTTCCCCATGGGCCTTGGGGTCAAGCATCATTTTGTAAGTGGAGAGATAGCAAGACAAATGAGACTCTAAATCTCTTTTGTTGACATGGAAATGAAAATATTTCTCTAAGAAAGTTGTCTTGATTTGCTAAAGAGATGAAGGAAATTTGGGGCAGGAGAAGTGCCTTCTCTGCTATCACTTTGAGTTGTTTTAGGCCTATTTTCTGCTCCCTCAGGAACTTTGCATTTCTCTTGAGGTAATTACCACATCCAAGCTTTCATCAGAGATTTAAGGCAATTACTCCAGAAATCTATGCATTGGCTGAACCACCTACTTTGAACTCTAATTAATACAGCATAAGAACCTTCCCGTCTCGTTCCATTTTTTCTCCATTAAATCATGTTTTTAAAAATGTATGACTCTATATTTATGTTTTCTAAAAATGCATGTTTAGGATTGATAGTAACACCAAGGATAGCAACATATATTAATAATTCCAATAGTTCTAATTCTTATATATATATATACATATATATCATTCATAATAACATATAGAAAATAGCTAAACCATTCTGTAAATTCCAGCCTACCCTCCTCATTAAGTAATTGCTCAACAAATGTTCTTGAATATGTTGAATAAATGAGTGAATGAATAACTGAATAAACAAATATCTCCAAATCTTACTTATTTTTCTGGGTAATATTTTGGGGAGTCCTTTATGACTGCTTACTCCACTCTCCAAAGTCTTAGTCCCTATCCTTTTTCCCCATCCACTGTGGTGGCTTCCATGCTAGTGTCAGAGCTGCTGAGGTCAGTTTATTACCAGCAATGAAGAAATCCGGTAAAGACCTATATCTGTCATAACTTTAGTTTTTTGAAGCTTTACTCTTCTGAAAATAATATCCCAAACCTTGACAAAGTTTTCAAAGAACTATACAATCTGGTTTCTACCACTGGAAACTCTGGGAAATTCTGCTCTTGACAATTTGAACAAATTTTCTTTGTTTCACATCATCTCATTTTAAAATATATTTTTCCAGTAAATCCTAGAGTCTGCTGACAGATCTTAAGCATCTTATCTCTGAATAAGAAAATAAACTTGGTGTATTTTCACTTTTCACCATCCACTCTCTCCCCACGATTTCCCATTGTGAGCTCTTTGGGGGTTCTATCTATATATTTTTTTAATTATACAAAAATTATTTAGACATAAACTTTACTGCTATTATTAGTTTGACCATTTCTTTTAGCCTAAAATATCCTTAAAAACCTTTTCACTATTTAATATTTACTGCAGGGAGATCCTTGACTTGGTAAAAATTTCTGAGACTTGGGATATCAAAAAATAAATGTTCATTCATCTTTTCCCACAAATTCTAGTTTGACTGGACCAGGAAAGCAAGTTTCAAGTGATTTTCCCCTTGGAATATTTAAGGCGTTGGTTTTCATTCCACATTCGATGTACCAGATGAAAATTTCATTATGAATGCAATTAACATTCCCTTGCAGATAAACCACGTTTCTCCATTCTGCTTTTCACCCTCTGCATTATGCTGCTCTCATTCTAATTTGTTGACAATAATGTTTGAAGTGTTGACATATTTTTTCCTGTCTTACAATACCATTTTTTGTCAGAATTAAAGCACTGCCTCTGTCCCTGAAAACATTTACCTTAAATCTCTACATGCTTTGGGACTGCTGCCCACACTATCCCTAACATTTCCCATTGTGAGCTCTCTGGGGGGGGGCCTATTTATATATATTTTTTCTGCTCTCCTGAACCCCCTTGGCTCTCCAGACACTGCTGGCTGCTTTCCTTCTACACACGTCCCTGCTAATCTCTGCTTCTTCATGCTGTGGTCTGGTGCAGACAAAGAGAAACCCCAAGCCGGCCTGCTTTTCCAAAGTCTTCCTCCTTAGCCAGACCACTGCTTGCTCTTTGGCTTCTGGTCCTGTTCATTCATGAACTATAATCTTGTAGTCACCCCCAAATTTCTTCTCCGCCGCTTTCCTTTGTGTGATTTGCATTACTGAGGTTTTACTCAGAGAAGTAGATCCACTAGGAATGACAGAAATAGGGTATTAATTGTGATGATTTATCTTTATACACTGTGGGGCTCACAAAGAAGTTTCTAGCAGCCTCTGGTTGTGCAGATGAGCGTGAGGCCAGTGTCATGAGTCCCGAGAAACAGCTGGATGTGCAGCCAGGACCAACCATCAGTCTTGCCAAAAATTTATTAAGCTTATTACTCTTTCCAAAGAACCAGCATTTGTTCTTGTTGATCCTTCGAATTTATTTTATGCTTCTCTTTTTCATTGATTTCTGCAGTTGCTTTTATTACTTTCTACTTTCGACTTTCCATGGAAGTCATCTGTTAGGGGTTTTTTTCACAGAAGTCTGTTTATCTCATTTTTTCAGTCTTTTTGCTTCTTTAGTGTGTGCGTTTAAGACAATGATATTTTATGTAAGTAGAGCTTTGCTGGCAACATTTGCAGAATTCCTGGCCAGGCGTGGAGGGTCTGGTGGAAGAGCACCTGGCCTAGTTCAGGAGTAGCAGATCAGAGAGGCCATGTGAGCTACAGCCCCTCGGGCCCAGAGGCATCTTCACACCAGAGTGACACTTGCTCCAGTTTCACCTTCAAGTCCTGCATACCTTTCTCTAGCCCAGCACATATAATAAGGGACATTCTGGGAAACAGCTTAGTTGATGTAACATCAGCCTTTTTGTCTTGACATCCCTGCCTATCTCTTTTAACCACACTTAATTCTCAAAACATGACCCCGTCCTCACCTGTGTGTTTCAACCTTTTCTCAACCTGTGATCTCTCTGCTCCCGGAAGAGGATACACAGCCACATCCTGCGCTTTGGAATGACCTTAGCTCTTCTTTTAATGGAGTCACCCCTCCTTTTAGAATGTGGGCTAGATGCTATGATACAAGGCTACCTACGACTGCTACTTCTCACGTGCGATGAAAGGTAGAGAGGATTGGGGGTGGGTGCGTGGGTTAATATACAAGCACAGTCACATGGAAGGAAGGAGCCTCACAACTTTCACAGCCCGAGCTGCCACAATCCATCACATGTCACAGCTTTTACCACTTTGTTCTTTCCTTAGTGGTACCTCATTTCCTTACCATATCAAGCAACTTGGTGTTGTTTTTATGGGGTGACCCAAATCATCTTCATTTCTGAAGGTTTTGAGTCATTTGTACACCAGTCCTGGTGATTGTATGTTTCTGGAGTTTTCCATTGTTTGTTGCTCACAGGAACACTGCAGTATCCCGGAGATGGCCTCCATCCTATGCATGTGCCTCCGACTCTCACTGTGCAGCGACCGCATGATTTTTCTGTGATAAGATAGGATCAATTACTGCAGCCAGTAAAGTAACCCATCCGTTAGCACCAGGAACCCGGCTCTGCTAAGTAGTATCATCTTCCTTTATTTCAAATAAACCTTTTATTTTAAAATAACTGTATTTCTGGTAACATTGTATAGCTCGTAGAGCTCCCATGTGCCATCCAATTCACCTTATTATTATCAATTTACTTTCATCATAACCAGTAAGCCATGTTGATGTCTTCTTATTAACAGAGTTTATTCAAATGCCGTCACTTTCTGCCTTGTGTGCTGTGTCTGTTCCAGGACCCGGGCAGGGGCCAGATTATGCTTTGGGCAGGTCTACTTAGCCTCCTCTTGACTCTGACAGTCTCGTGACTTTTGGTGTTAATGACTGGGCAGCTCCAAGGAGAAGGAAATTCCGTTTTGCAGAATGTTCTTCCATATGTATTTTTCTGATGTTTTCCTCATGACTACACAGCTGGTTGTGTGAGTTAGACCACATTGAAGGTGAGACTCACCTGCTCCAGAGCTGTGCATGGCCCCCTGCAGGCGTGACCCCCCCAGGGTGGATGACTGAGGGACAGCAGATGTCTTGGAACACCCCGCTCTGAGAAGTGTGCTGTTGAGCCCATGAACATTGCATGCCTGTTATCCTCAGCAGCAGACTCCCTTCAATTTAGGATGAAAATGTAAGCAGAAAAATATTCCTTCCTACAACGTGTGCATAATTTGAATTGCTGAGCCAATCACCAAAAATCTAACAGGGAAGCAAATTTTGCATCCAGTTGCTATATTAAAGGGAGGCCTAAAAGTAAAATCTATGACCTATTTTAAAAGAAAGATGCATGAGATCATGTTCTCAAGATTTTGGCCCATCTGAAAATTTCTTTAATCACGGAATCTGGTTAGATGATGAAAATTATTTTGATGTTGATTACAAATTTCATTCATAAAAGGGAGAGAACTGCAGCTGCTCAGAGATGAATTATTTAAATACCTCCAGTAACGGGCAGATTTGTGTTACTACACAAACACATGTAGAAGTCCAAAGCCCCAAAACATCAGAATGTGACCTTGTTTGGAAATAGGATCTTTACAAGGAAATCAAATGTAAAAGAGATCATTATTGTTGGCCTAATCCAATGTGACTCATATCCTCAACAAAAAAAAAAAAAAAAGGGAAATTTAGCAAAGAGACAGACATGCACAGAGGAAAAGTGATGAAAACACCACGTGACTGATGTCAAGCAGCGATCAGCAGGACACACCAATGTCTGTAGCAAACACTACAGGCTCAGTCTCTAGAAACTTCCAAGGGGCACAGCCCTGCTAGCACCTTGATTTTAGACTTCTAGCCTCCATAACTGTGAGATAATAAACTTCTTTTGTTTTAAATCACCAAAAGTGTGAACTTTATTACAGCAAACCTACCAAAATAATATACACTTAAGCAGAAACTAGAAACTAAAAATTCCAATATTTGTTATACTATAGATGTTAGAATATTATATATATATATATATATAATGTTAGAATCTATCACATTAGAATATCTACCTTTGTGTAATTTCCAGTCTATATTTTCTCTGCTAATCATGATATTAAAGATCATGAAGGTACAAGTGGTAATTCACAATTCAAAACAAATTCAAAGCTACTTTTTTTTTTAAAGATTTATTTATTTATACAAGAACTGAGGTACAGGCCAGATGCACAGGAGGGTGAGAGGATTCACCAGAGACAGAGTGGGGTACAGAACTGGCAGACTGAGGGGAGCAGCGGGCGAGACAGGAGAGGTCTGCCACACCGTGTGGGTTGCTCCGCAGTCAGCAGGGATTGAACCCGCGCTGCAGAGGCTGCTGACAGCTTCATAGCGCTGCGCTCAACCGCCTGCGCCACTGGGGAGGCCCATCCAAAGCAACTTTTGACTATCAAATACACAAATTTATTTTAGGGAGATTGACATTCAAACTTTTGCGTTCGACTTTAAGTATCTTTGTATTAATATGATCACATGCTTTAAATATTCATGTAAGTGTGAACAATCGAAAACTACAGTATATATTTCTTGCAATCGCTTAGTTCTAAAACTTTTAAAGTACATAGGCTGCAACTCAATTTGTAGAAAAACAAATTTAAAATTATATCTGAAGCAGATCGTCATTGATACACACTCCAGAAAGATGCAGCTAGTCTATCGCACAGATATATCTGCTTCAGTTTTGTAAAGCTCTATACAGAGAACTGTCATATCAACTGAAAATGTAAGAAATGTCATATATATCCTCAAGTTTTAGAATTTCACAGTGATTAAGTAGACCATCTATTAAGTAGATCATCTAAGAACCATGTTATGGCCTATTTTTATGCCCAGGAAATATGTAAAATTCTGATTGCAGCCTGAGAGGGTGAAAGTAAATCAGCACAATTTCAGATTATGGGAGAATTTTACAATATTCCTCATGATTTCCCCCTTAATTCATTAATTAAATCCTCATGATTTAACACCTGTTATACTAGCATCTCTGCAAAATTTTAGTATTAAAAGTGAAAGCAAAGCAACACACACAGAGAACAAACAGACATTGTTTGAACAAGCTTCGACTTTGACAATTTTGTTATGGAATCAGGAACAACTCGTGAGCCACTGCTGTATACACTGGCTCAGCTGCAAAAGAGTATCAATCAGAGATTTTAAACTTGGTTTTGAATCATTTTATTTTTGTTTATGAGGAAAAGCTATCAATATCTTAGTGATGAGTAAAAGAAAATACAGCACACATAATGAATTCATAGTTCATCAAAATAACAAACACAAAATGACCAGTGAAGACAACCCATTTCAAGATTAAACATTGTCAATCCGTAATGAAAAAAAATGAATATAGGTTTAGTAGGAAATAAACTTCATTAGCTAGTGAATGATGACTTTTTAGCAATATTCAAATGAGGACATTGAAGTATTGGGGATTAAGAAAATCCCCCATATTAATAAGGCATTGAAGGGAATATCCAGAATTTGCTTCCAGATCTCTCTGCATCACCTGCACCGGGCTGAGTATATTAATAAAATGACACCATAGTTCACAGGTGCGAAGAACTTTTCCTTGACCACACCCCAGAAGTTTAGTGAATAAAAATGAAGTTTCTGAGTTGCGGTTAATTGTTTTGTTGCATTGTATCTAAATTTTCTATTTAATTAGTCTGGTTTTGATTCATAGATAATATTCTTTCCATTACCTATTTGTAAATTACAAATATGCTTATTTCAGTTTCCTCCTGGTATTTTTGGTTTTACATTCCTTTATAACCTTATTGGTTGTGTTTGTCGAGGTTACATGGAAGTTTACTGTGCATACAAATATCCAGGGGATGTGGCATTTGCATTTGAAGAGAACCTCAAGGAGGCTATTTCTCCTCTGTTCATTTCAACACTATTTTCACCACCCTACTTGAACCCACAGAGCTAAACAGGTTGTAAATTGGCAGCAACAAATTCCACAGGGCTGGTGGCCACATGTCCCCAGGTCAGTGGGCACCTGGGGCTCATTATGACTGTGTCTCCTGTCACCCCATGTTTTTCAAGGTGGGATCTCTACTGCAGCCTTTTGCTTCTGGTGATGGCCCATTCCTTGGGTAATGGTGCTGCCTTCCATTTCTGCCCTGTCCTTAGAGCTGCTTTAACTAATGGAGAATGGTGTCTTGCTTTCCATCCATTCCATTACATTCATTTAAATATACTGTTGTATGTGCTTGCAAATATATGCAAATTTACATATAAATACACATGTAAATATACACCTATATTTATATTTCATCAAACAGTTCGATATCTGATATACAATGTGCTAATGTTTTTATACATTTTTATCATTTTTCCTCACAAATAAATCTCTATAGGTAAAAGGATTGACGTTTTGAGAAGACAAGGAAATTCTCCAGTAACACACTTTTAATAAATGACAATGTTAGAAGTCTATGCTTCTCCACCATGCCCTTCTTTGTTTGGCTCAAATTTAATGTTAATTATATAGACCAAGATTTACTTGATCATTGGTTTATTTACTTGTGATTAAAATTGTATTATTGGGCCTCCCCAGTGGTGCAAGGTGTTAAGACGCAACCTGTGAAGCTGTCCACAGCCACTGCAGCAGGAGTTTGATCCCCAGGCTGGTTAAGGAACTACCCACATGGTGCAGCGGACCTCTTCTATCTTGCCTGCTACTCCCCTCAGCAGTGTACTTTGGTCAATCTGCCTGTTCTGCTCCCCACTCTGTCTCTGGTGAATCCTCTCACCCCCACACCTCTGGCCTGTACCCCAGTTCTTGTATGCATAAATAAATCTTTAAAAAAAGCTTTCAAAAATAAAATTGTGCTATTACTGATAGAATATATTTATCATCGGTCAACTATCAATGACAACAATTACAAGAGAAGTATTTCTCTGAGGCAGTGAAGTGATTGATTAGCCTGGATCAGAGAAGCATATGATCTGCCATATGACTGAGCAACTCAATCTATCAGCTAGAAGATAAACCAATAAAAATGTCCACCAGCATTTCAGCAGCCTGAAAACACCATACTTTATATTCAGCTACTTCTTTGCAACTTTCTGAAAATTGTCCCACAGTTATTTTCCAGATATAGAACAGTGCAGAAAAAAGTATATGTGTATATATTTGACTTGTCAAAATGTTATGAGGCAAAAAGGGAAAGAAATCACCCAGACACTAAACTAGATATGCGGGGTCACACCAATTGAGATCAGAACAAATCTCTGCAATTGATATATCATTATATATCAAATATAAATCCTCTCATCACATGCACCTCTGACCTATACCTCAGTTCTTGTACGCATAAAGAAATAAAATATTTTATAATTAAAATAAAATAAAAAATATTTTACCAATGTTAATTGGTAATGAGACTCAGATCCACCTGAGATTTCAAATGTATTATTTAAAAAAAAAAAAAGAAAGAAAATAAAGAAGTCAATTAACTGCAAAGATATGACTTCAAATTTTCATTAGCTTTATTTTTTTAAAGATTTATTTATGCATACAAGAGCTGGGGTGCAGGCCAGAGATGCGGGGTGGGGAGGGTGAGAGGATTCACCAGACACAGAGTGGGGAGCAGAACAGGTGGATCTACTGAAATCCACTGCTGAGGGGAGCAGCAGGGTGACAGGAGAGGTCTGCTGCGCCCTGTGGGTCACCCCCCTGGCCCGGGGTCCAACTCAGGCTGCAGTGGCTGCAGATTTCTTCATAGTTCTGTGACTTAGTCCCTTGTACCACCACGGAGGCCCCTCAAAAACTTTTAGAAGCTTCTCTAGTCTACTACTAAAAGATATTTTGGGAAAATCTGAGGTCACACTGATGTTTTCCTCAACCTTTGAATTCCTCATTCCCTAACCAGGATGTGGTCTCTTGTTTCAGATTCCTTACTGTTTTCTCCTCACCCATCAACCCACATTCCCTGACAAGTAATACGGCTTTTGATTGTCAGATACTAGTCTGCCTGCAAAGATTTCTTCCATTTCAGGTGTGAACATTTATTTGATGACAATTGGATGTTCATACTTGGGATTACAGATTCGCCACTCAGACTCCCTGTTCTGGCACGCACCATCAAGGCCCAAAATGGCTTCCTAGCCTGTTCCTGCCAAGCTTTGATTCCCTTTGTTATATTATCTCTGTGATTATGCTGTTATGTTGTGTCTAAAGCACTTTCTCTGCAGGAAGGTTTTACTGCTCCTTTGTCTTTATCAGTCACTGCTCAATTTTATCTGCTCTGTTGTCCTACAATAATTGTTTTGAACTATTACATCTAAGTCAATCTTTTTTGTTGTTTCAGGAATAAATGTTATTTATCATTTCAATAAGATTATAGAGCAACATTTCTCTGAAATCTGTTTGCTTTTCTCAGTAAAATCCCTCTCTCGGGAATATTTTCATCTGCCTTCTGCTTACATTGTTTCCCTCATTTTATTTATTTTTCTCCCCAGACTATGAATAATCATTATGATGTTCCTTTTCTGATCTTTACTCAACTTTGACTTGGAAGAGCAATGTAGGAATGCCCACAGTAAGAGAAATGGAGCTCTCCACCAACTAAAATTCTGTTTTGCCCTCCTGAAAATGCCCTACCAGAATAATTTCTTTCAGCTTAGATGCCTTATGATCAGTGTAGAACATTTAAGCAATCACTGCAAAACCCATTAAGTGTAGTCCAGTGTGTTGACCTCTCTCTCCTTTCAAATATCTCTCATCTGCTAGAAAGTATTATCTTGTGCAATGGTAACTTTATATTCATTGAACAATTCCCCATTCCTCTTAGTCCCCCATTTTCTGGCTGTTAGTCACATTGGGTGATTAATCAATTAACTGCTTCTATAAGTTTTCCTAATTTAGATTCCTCACGTAAGTAGAATCATGCAGTATTTGTTCTTTGTGTCTAACTTATTTCACACAGCATGTTGCCTTTCAGACCCTTCAAGTTGTCACAGAATGTAGAATTGTTTTCTTTTTGCGGGTTAAATAATATTCCATTAAATTAATTTATGGGTGGATATTTTTTGTTGTTTTCATATTTTGACGACTTTGCCCTTTTAATGGCACACTCATAATCTGTTATTTCACAGATCTACTGCAGAGATAGGACAGGAGACTTAAGTCTCACACACCATATTTTGGAGGTGTATGTTTCAAGATCGTATTTGGTATGTTTGCTTTGTAGTTTTTATTCAAGATACATTCCTTGTTACATCATTGTGTTGGTCTGATAGATTTTGTAGCCCTTATTCCAACAAAATTTGCAAAATATCTATTTTAATGAAAAAGATTTAAAATATCATTTTTCTATTAAAACAAACAGATATAGAATGCTGTAGTGTGTTTAAAATACAGATGAAAATTTAAGAACCCATGAAGTTTCAAAGATATTACCCATTTTGGGTTTCCATGTTGTACAACATTAATTCTGAAAGGATTACAAGGAAGTGCTGCATTACTATAAAAAGATTTAGAAATAAGCCCTTCCTGGAAATTGCTCCCTGACACAGGTTAACCAAAGGGAGACAAAGAGAAAATTATTAATTGTGGGTCAAGTTGAAAGACATTTTTTAAATTAAGTTTAGTTTTCACAACTCTGATTAAAACTAACTTAATGACTATAACTCTTGTTAAAATGCAGATCTTATGTATAACACTAATATTTATTTTTAAGTGTTAATCAGCACCAATTGAAACGACATCTCCCAAGCCATGAAGATGACTTGCAACGATGTGACAGTTCCCTCTAAAACCTATGCCACTTCTTTCTGAAACTCATCTTGCTATGTGGTTTAATATTTGGATTTGAGATATTAATGCCAAAACTTATAGAATAAAACCATTCATTCAGTCATCCCTGGGTGGCCTTATTTTACCCAATTCATAATTCTTAAGAGAACGGATAATGTTAAAAAAATAAAATTAAAAAAACTATACATTATTTTTCTGTAGTTTCTATCTAACTTGGGGTTAGAACTAAATGATGAATCATAAACTTACCGAAATACTGTTTGACTTGTTAATCACTCTTTAAGATCAAATTTGCGCATTTCCCACAAGTTCACACCTCATGACAACATTAATTGATGCAATCCACAGGCTTGCACCTTTTACTGAAGTTGTTGATTGACTTGACCAGGAGACAAGAGAGTCCTCTGTTACACTGCAGTATTCCCCAAGCAGGACACCCTCCTAGACATGGCAGTGATGGCTGCAATGAGAGCACCAGCGAGTTGCAGATTATAGGATTGTCCAGTGCATGTTAGAGCAACGAGAAATGCCATCACTGTTGAAAAGTTAGAAATTGATAAGTTAGTCCAATAAGTTATTTACACACAATTGATACTCACAAAAACTGATTAGCATATTTCCTAAGAGTTATGACTATGTATAAGAAAACATTAAGCAGTTTAAGGAAAACAGTTGGTGTGAAAACAAATGTCAGTTACACCCTGGCACATCAATTACTCTTTGAAAAAAAGAACAAGACCTTTAATGTAATTTTTGATTTTAGGTCAGTCCTTCCAGGGGGAGGTGACTTATTCTCTCTGATGTGACCTGATAACATTAAATTAATAGTTTTCAAATACAGGTTATTCCCCACTTTTCAAAAACAAGGTTTAAGCCAAATTGATTTTACTATAGACCCTGGATAATTAGTACCTGTTTTAATGAAACAAAGAAATTTGAAGAAGTGTCTCAATTTTATCACAAAAGGTGAAAAGTTTGCATAACACTCAGCTAGTATTTATAGTAGCTGTTCTAGAAGCAGTTGCGTCCCAGGCACTAAGACTGGACCCACCAACTCCTTCCCTGAGGACTATCTCCTTCAGCTGATATATATGTACCTTGTCATTCCTACTTTTCCTATATGTTAGTGTGACTTTAGGTTTCATGTGTTATTTGATATGAGTTGGTTGGTTATTTATGGGTTCTAGGAACACTCTAAAAATTTCCCCATAAATTAATGATAATGGCTTCTTCACTTTACATCATATCAACTTATAAAATGTTTCAGATAGAGAGGGAAACCTACATCTCATTCCAAAGATCTCCAGGAATTGTACAAGGACACTGAGTCTATAGTTTCCTTTTCATTTCTAAGCCATTGGGATGACTTCCACAAATGTCTGGCATGTTTACTACCAATTATTTCAGACTATTCTGTGATGTGTTAAATAATTTAGTATACATGTTGGTGCTGTATCATTGTTGCACAAGAGTGAAAATCGGACCACAGGCTTATCCACTGAAGGGGTGCGGAAGATACAGGGATAGGCAGACCCAGAAAAGGGAGAAAGTAGTAAATCCTTGCTCGACAAGTAATTTAGTATTATGATAATTTATTAAGTATAAGGATAAGCACTACAAGAATCTCTGTTTTTTGTGTCTTAAATACCATGAGTATATCCATTTCTTCCCACAATTTAATCATCACTCCAATAAAAACCCCTTTGACCTGGTTAATTTCTCCAAAGACCTGTGTTTCCACCAAAGGCAGAAAAACTTGTTAGTGCATATAGATTTTTTACTATAGCAATTGATGATTCAATATATAGCAGCAACATACAAGTTTCAGTAACTAACACATCTTATAAACAAATTAAAATTAATTAAATTCTAAAATTCAGGCTTCAATCCCATCATTTCTGGTTGAAGTGGATCATTACAAACTCAAACAGATTTGAATTTCATTTATATCTTAAGAGAAATCCAAGTGTGTGGTAAGTTAAAATATATATATATATGTGTGTGTGTGTGTGTGTGTGTGTGTGTGAATTAATGGGAGTAAGCATTTCAACCCAAGAAAAGGAATATTAATACTCTCACTTAATCCCCAGTTGTATAAATATATTCCCACTAAAAGCTGTAAAGGCCATTAAGAAAGCAATCCACATTTAAAGCTCACAGAATTGTGCCAAAAAAGTACCTGTCCTCCCCACGCCTGCACTAAATGTTCATTCAGTGCAATAAAATTTTAAAGAATATAATAAAGCAATAAAATACCATTTATTAATGATTTTTATTTGGAGATAAATAAAACAGACTAGCAGGAGGAATGAAAATTTTCCTTACCACATTAACTGAGATAGAATAAAGGACAAATCAAACTTGTGACAATAAGGAAGAATGGCTTTTCCCACACCCCTGGCCCGAGCCTGGGCAGCAGGAGGCAGCTCACAGGGAGGGCAATATCTGTGTCTAGGCATCAACCATCCAACAACTTAAGGAGGCGAGCTATATGCACCTCCTCTTGTAAATTAAAGGCTATCCTTAGAAGAACAGGCGAGGTTGACCTAAAATTTCATTAGAATTCCTTATAGAATATATATATTCTGGGACTCCCTGGTGGTGCAAGGGGTTAAACACAGCACTGTGAGGCTGTCCACAGCTACTGCAGCACGAGTTTGATGCCTGGCCAGGGAGCTGACCCACAGGGTGCAGCAGACCTCTCCTGCCTCGCCCACTGCTCCCCTCAGCAGTGTATTTCAGTCAGTTGCCTGATCTGTTGCCCACTCTGTCTCTGGTGAATCCTCTCAGCCCCTGCACCTCTGGCTTGTACCCCAATTTTTGTACTCATAAATAAATAAATCTTTACCAAAAGTATAAGTATATTCTATATATAGATATAAGCAGATCATATTTGTGTTTATATATCTATATATAACTCCATATATAGATATAATAAATTCTCTCTATATATATAGAATCCATTAGAATTCAGAATATAACACTGACTTGGGGAGTAGAGGGTGAGCCTCTGCCTCAGATGGTGAAAATGGAAATATTCAATCTCTAGTAAAGAAATGTAGCCCACTTGCCTTCAGGTTCACACGTGCAAGGAAGCAGGTGTGCGGGTTACAAAATCATCCACTAAACAGAGAATAATTTACAACAGTCCTGTCACTCTCAGTGGCCTCAGCAGGACTGGTCTCCATGTGATCCTTGAGAAGCAAGCATTTAAAATAGCAATGGAAGTGGTTATTTAAACACAAAAGCCTTCTCTTAGAAGTCAGCATTGTTTCATCTTGCTGCCAGATTCATTTTAAACAAATAAATAATATAAAATTAAACTTTCCAAGAGATCACAATAATTTTATAATCTTGGGGTGGTTTTCAGAATTTTAAAATGCTCTCGGAGGCGTAACTGTGACCAGAATTCCCTGTAAGTGAGACAGAAAGATATTCACAGGCGGGATTTGGCAATTCGTGCACCAGCTCTCACTGAATTGACCACTTGTGTGTTTGACTTGTATTCTAAAGAGACAAACACACACTGTCCCTTCTTTCAAAGGCCAAGTGTATGGTCTTGATGCACTGCCTTGTGTGTATTTAAGTTGAATAAATAGATTTAAATTACATCATCTGCCTTAGCCCTTATGTAACTGCCCCCCCAAAAAAATAAAAAAATAAAAAAGATCAGGTATTTATTAGATTCCCTCCATCCTGCTCCCAAAGCTGATAATTAAAAAACTATGACCTTGGGAATCCTCCATAAATATTTATTAGGTGAATATGAGAAAAAAGACTTTAGTCAAATGCTGTAACCCAGATCACACAGTGAAATATTTTTGAATCCCATGAAGGGTTTATAATAGAAATTCATCATCGAATCACATTATTAAGCACCCAGGTGTGCAAAGCAGTGTGTCGGGTGCTGAGCAGAGCATAATGAAATCAGTTTGAAATCAGTTCAATGCTGGCCTGAAAAGAAAAAAAATTATAATTTTCAGTAACATTTTCAGAAATAAAATTCTACAGTCCACCAGGACAATTCCTTAAAGAAGTAACACACATCCTGTTGAGAACATAAAAACTTGCACCTTCCAACTACATGCATTTAAAATACATAAACTTCTAGAGGTGTACCCAGGAGAGCTCGCTTTTAATAGGGCTGGGGTTGAAAATAAAGTCAGTGCTAAATTGTGGCAACCGTTGCTTTTATTTCCTTTTTAAAGCTCAATCAGAACAGGTAGCAAAAGCTCTTATGTAATTTTATCTGCACATGCTCCCTACACCCACGGCATCCCTCATCCCTCTCCTAGAATCCGGTGGCCATACCCCTGCGGTGCAGAGGTGACACTACGTGACTTCGGAGGACGAGACTGAAGTCGCATTCAGTTTGCTTTCTTGGGAGGCTGATACTTTAAACAGAGTCGCCAGGCTATGAAGACACCCTCGCAGACCTTAGGCAGGCTTGAAAGGAGAGTCCAGTATGGACAGGATCACCAGCACTGGCTCCCAGAGCTCAATCATGATCCACCTGCTTGTCCTAGTTTAAGAGCCAGGTCCAGCCACTTAGGAAGTGGCTCGTCCCCTCCAGGGCCATCACTCAGCCGTGGTCATGAGGACACTCAGCCCTCCCGAGCTCTGGTCAAACTGAAGACATGCTTCATTGATAGTTACTTTTGTTTAAGAAAAAAAACATTATATTCAACCATCTATCCTTGTTATTGCTGGTTTAATAGGCAGTGAGGGGCTCTGGCCCAGCAAGTTTATAGAGATTATTGCATGTGTGTGTGTGTGTGTGTGTGTACACATACATATATAATGAAATTTCTCTGAGGTTATCTGAGTTGCACTCATTGTCACATGGACCACAAAGGACAGTCCACATGGGGCCTAATAAAAAAGGGGAAGACAGATAAATAGATTCCCATTAATGGTTCCCAATCCCCAAATTCTACTTTCTACTTTTTACTCAGAGTGAATTGTGGCCTTTGACATGTTTTCTATCCCAAGAATGTTATGCAGATCAAAAATTTGAATATGGTATAAATTTAAACAGCTCCTATAGAGTGAGGGTGAAATAAATGGGCTCAAATTCAAACTGATTTGAACTGTAGTTTTCCTTCTTCCATACGCCAGCTGTGCAAAATTGCAAATGAATTAATTTCACCAAATGTCTTTTCATTCATTTACAAATAGACTGAAAATTTAAATGAAATAGGGCCAGAGACTTAAATCAAACTCATTAAATGGTAATCACATTTATATTGGGGATATTATCCACTGTTCTATATTAGCTGTGTGCTTTAATTAGCTAATATATTAATGAGACATATTTGGAAATAAAAACAAAATTAAGGTTACATGAATCTTCTACAGGCAAGAGAGGAGGAAGGATGCAACACTTTCATGTAAAAAAAAATCAGCCATCCACCCATATTTAGTTAAATACCGGAACAGGGGACCTACAATCCCTACAGGCAATAATCACTCCAGTACCAACTTCCTCCAGAGCCTTCACAAAATCTCAGGCAGGATCCTCAAGATATTTCAAATGCCATCAGAACTTAGCTGAGGAAATTTTGTTCCCAGAAAATTCTCCATGAACATAAATCAGCTAAAGCAAAGATTTATGTAAGCTTAGACTCAGGGAAAATGACATCATTTATCCTCGTAGACAGAATTTCCTAAAGTATCAGTTGAAAAGCATTTGTAAGTCTTCAAAAGCAATGACTTGCTAATTTTCAGAAGGAAATGTAACACAGTATCCTAAGAAAATGCAAATATATATATATTAATGTCTACCTAAGCAAGTGTTTTCTTTCGATTTGGGAATTAAAAGAACATGCTGGTTCTGCAGAGGATAAAGGATAAAGAATCGATGGATTTAATTACAACAAAAAAGAAAGGCGAACCCATTACCCCTGTATCTACATTCATTTTTGCCCCACAGAGCTCACTTTCTTTCCACTTTAGCTTGGTTTCTTAATTCCCCTTGTCATCCCATAAAAAAAAAAAATTAAATATCTCTATAGAGAAGGTAGCTCTTAAAATATTCTGTGATCTTGGTGATTATTTGAAATATGTGGCCCGTCCTTCTGCAGAGCACGCCCAGAGCTGACCCAGAAGGCTCCTTCCCCTGGGCTGGTGCTCACTCCTGGGGGAGCAAAGACAGGCCCAGTGTTGGCATCTTCAAGGTTGCTGCTGCTCCCGCTGTCAGCGAGGTTGCACTGAGCATTCCTTAGGCAGGTGGACTGATTTATGGGGCTGTGTGTGAGGGCAGAAGGATGGGGGTGTGAGTAGCACCAGGCTAAGGGAGGGTAATTAAAGGCAAGTGGGGCAGGGGGCGAAGAATCCTATCGCCTTGCATTAGCTTGGCAGGTGGCATTAATGCACGGTGTAGACGAGGACAAGTGGCTGTGTCTTCCCTCTCTGGGAAGACACTAGATTGGAAGATTAAAAGCAGACACAGAACAGATTCTATTCTTTTTTGTTGTTTGAGCCTCTCTTTCTTCTGATCTCTGTAATAAGTGCTTGTTATGGAAACATTAGAAAATGCATAAGAACAAAAATAAAATGAAGCGAAAAGAACATGTGATCCTCCCATCGGGAGATCAGGAACAAGTCTTTTTTCTTTTTTTTTTTTTTTAATGTGGTATGTTAACACAAGGTAGACACATGAAGCCGAGCAGAACCAGTGTAAATGATTGGAACCCACACTTTCAACAGACTTGCTTTGCTCTCCCTAAATCCCTCCAAAGAAGCAAAGCAAACTTTCACCTCCTCTTCTACATTTTTGATATAATAGTTTATGCACATCTTCTAGATAATATCATCATTAAATTAATTACTATTGGCACTTCATTGTCAATAGTTACATATTTTTCTCACAATGCAAGTATCACAATTTATTGAGTTTTTTTTAATTGAAGTAATATTAGTTAAGATCGCCATAGGTTTTTTTGCTATTATCAAAGCGCTGCTGCTGATAGTTTGTAGATGGCACCATTTCCTGCCTAATGCTTAACTTTATGATGTCTGAAGAAGGAAGAATGATTTGCTATTGACAAGTTTCCCCAGCAATGCCATTCAGAGCACTAGGTTGGACCAGCTTTTTTGCAGTGATGCAATCGCTATTTTCCCAAGACAGAAAAGAAAAGCAAAATTTTGCTGAAAAAACTGTTCCCTGCTGGCAAATATACAGAGCCATGCCTCTCCCTTCTCACTAGCTCAATTTGAAGTTTTCATGGTTTTTAGATTTAACCAGTTTTTCGCAACTTTCCAATTGAATCTGAAAGACAGAATGCATCCACTTGGAACCAGTGTAGATGATTGGAACCCACACTTTCAACAGACGTGCTTTGCTCTCCCTAAGTCCCTCCAAAGAAGCAAAGCAAACTTGGACAGGTGCTCCAGCCCCTTGTCTTTATTCATCGGGGCAGTGGATCAGATGTCAAAGACAGCATGACTTCTCATGAGCAAACAGGCATCAAGTTTACAAACATCCTCTCCTCCTTTTATTCTTGGGTCACCTCATCAGAATATGGGCTTTGAAAGGTCAAGGAATGCGAGGATTCTGGAGGCTTCAGATTTGCATTGATTGAATGAACTTCAGGACCAAGATGGAGAAGATTTCATTAGCCTGGTGGAGAAGAGCAATTACATTCAATTAACCGTGTAAGGCCAAACTGCCCTTTGAAATTACTCAATTCCATTATCCCTTGGTGTCTCATCAGTAAAGTTATCGTTGCCCATGTATTTTGGTGAAAGTAAATAGGATAACATTTATGTGAAGTGCAAAACAGAGAAAGCCTACAACTTATTGAATATACAATATATGTTTGCTTCTTATTATTTCATCATTATCTCTAATCATTAGCAATGCTCTCCATGCAGGACAAGGCCTAACAACGTAGGTTAAGGTCAGTCAAGGATAGAATATGATTAACTATCTCAGGAGATAAAAGAACCATAACTGGGGACACTTACAAGCAATACTGGAGAAGATTATTCTTGGGATGTTTTAGGGACTGTAACATGGCCCTGTACCTTTGAGAATAGTTTCCCCTGAAGTTGTAGGAAAGAAGGAAACTATTTTCTTTTAGGATCTGAGAATAGAGGACTTTTCCAAAATAAAAATGCAAAAGGAATTGCCATTAGGAAAAACTCGAGCCATTTCCAAATTAATTAAATGCATTATTTTTAACTACAGAGGAGAAATATATATATACACATATATACTTTCTAGTGGGGAACCATGGAAAGAGGGAGAAAAGGACCAGGTAAGTCTGGGACAAACGATAAAAATTAATGTACAAATTAAGATACAGCTGCCCGGGTCATCCTTCTGTGTGTCTCTCCCATGTGACTCTCAATGTCTCAAATCCACATGTCTCCGTCCATGTCTCCCAAGTCCCTGGGGCAAAAGCATGTTCAAAAGTAAGTTCAAACCTGGGGCAAAAGCATGTTCCTCTTCACTTGTCTCCCCCTGTGTTTCTCCACGTGCCTCCAAGGCTTTTGCATCTTCACCTGACCTCTCACTCAGTCCCTCACTGGATGGCAGGGAACCCAGCACCTCCCCTTTACAGTAAGTCCTTATGATGTGTGCGTGTTTCCTTGTGAATTTTTCATCTCCCTTAATGCTGTAAGATCTCAGTTTCTTCCTTATTTTATCCCAGAGAAATAGGATTTAATGATTAATTTTGTTTTTCAAATGAGAGTTTTCATCCCTCCATCCTTATCTCTTTTCCTTCTGCTCTGTTTTCAGAACCTTTCCTATGTCATTTTCTTGAAAACAATCAGTTTAACACAATCCTTATTCCAAAGAAACATATTTTGGGCTGGCAAAATTTGCTCCCATTCACTAGAATATAAAGTACTGAGACTAGGGACCTAAACTTATTTATATATGAATTCTTCACATCACCTAAAACTGTGGCAAGTAGCAGAACATCTTGCAAACACTGAAATATTTATTTGTTGGGTAAATGAATAATGCAGCAAGTACATAAAAAGTGAGGGAATAACATCAAAACTCTTCACAAATGCATTAACCATCAAAGAATTTACTATCTCTGTAATCATACATTCTGCAAAATATTATTTACGTGAAGTTTCTTGAAGAAGTTTAGTAAGTTCATTATTTTTTAAAATCTGTTTTGGGCTCATTCTTCGATGTAGTTAAGGTAATGGTGACAGTTCCTTGTGGAACCTGCAGGGCCTCACATGGTCTCAGCTGTGCATGGCAATGAGACACATCTTGGGAAAAGCCTGCTCCATACACCTTGGGGAATCAAGCTTCCCCTTGAGCATCAACCATACGTTCAGTCTGGTTTACTTTATTTTTCTCCTTTGGTCTTTCACTGCAATGTGATGTATTTTGCTTGTCTTTTTTTATTTCTTTCACCCCAATGAATGGTGAGGTACACAACAAGGATTTTGTCTGTTTTTGTTATGACTGATTGTCTGGAATAAATTCCAGGTTCTTTAATGAACAGTTGAATGAATTAATGAAAGAGAAGCAAGAAGCAACATAGAGTGAGAAAACTTTAAGTAGAGTCTTCTCCTACTCTATCAGAATAAGTAGAAGGTCCAGAATGACCTGTCCAGAAAGTATGATCAAAATAGAAAAGAAATACTGGTAACCATGTAATCTTGCAATAAATATGTGCCTGCATGCAGCATATAGGCATGGGGCATGGAAACATATTTTTAAGGGGACTGATAAGAAACTTTTGAAAGAAGATACTCCATGAAGCTGAAGAATGTTTTCTTCAGTGTTTTCTAAACAGAGCTAAATAAAATGAGTAATAAATCAATAAATCGAGAACTTAAAATTGTGATAAGACAGTGAGATGTGAGCAAGGGAAATTATTTGCCAAGAAAAATAATCAATAGTTCACAATGAGAACACACAACATAAATTTGGAGCGGCAAAGAACAGAAAATACAAATTTGAAAGGAATGAATCAACATAATATTAAAATTATTTTGAATTCATTCGACAGGTCTCCAAAGGGTTGTTAACAGCCGGAGGGGAACTTCTGCCTAAAATGACAGACACTTAGAACTTGACATATTCCGCTAGAGAACAGACTTCTTCAGGAGAAAATATCATTTCTTTGCATTGGATTCTTTTTTACTTTTCATATCATCTTGTTGTCAAAGAAACCCAAGAAATACCAAGATAGCCCATTTATATGCTCGTAAGATAGTTGTATCCTTGCATAGTCAATACAACTTTATTTAAATATATTCTATTTAAATTTGTTTCTTCAAATTCATCTTGTAGATATCCAAAGCTTTAGTAAAGAAATCTCAAAATAAACACATCCTGTTTATTTATTTATTTTTGGAAGCTAAACACTTTCAGAATTATTTAAACTTAAATTGATTTTTTTTTTTTTTTACTTGACTCAACCACTGAGGAAATCTGAATGTAAAATAAAAAGAGCAAATATTAAAAATAAGAATTTTTAAACAAAAATTAAATTCCAACAAGCTAAGACATTCAAGCCCATGGGTAACCAGAGAAGTAATATCCTCAAACATGGTACTTAACTGACAATGTCACTGGTCTGAGTCAGCCAAGGTTTGGCCTCCCACTTCATGCCAGCTTCTCCCTACCACCTGACCCCATCGGCTTCCACTGTTAGGAACAGAACAGGACCGTCCCAGGACATTTTTTTTTTTTTAATAAAAAGAAGAAAGTGAGAGAAATTACCTATTATTTTTCCTTCAGGAAAAGCAATAGAATCCCAGCATTACTAGAAATAGCCTAGAACTGAAAAGTCTCCTGCATTTTAAGTTTGGCTGCCCTTCCTTGGTCAAAACACATCCAACAATGGACTTGAAGGCAGTGCTAATTTAGATGCTTCCTGAACAAATCAGCACATAGGAATTATTTTCTTATTTTTTTCACCACAGCATCTCAAATACTAAAAACAGAGCATGAACAAATAGGCACTCAATAAATATTTATCAAATACTACCCAGTAGATGAATGTGTATATGACATATTTGTTTCTATTATCTAAAAAAAATGTTAAAAAGTTCACATAAAATTACTGATGGTTATTTATGGTAGTAGGTGTGGGGGGAAGATTTAATTTTCTTTAGGTAGCACTTGGGGATTTTCATGTCACAATTTTAATCTTCCAAAATGTAACTTTTTCATAACAATTTAATTTGAATTCTATGCTGCCTAACAGAAAAATGATCTATATTCAATTCCAGAAAAGCTCAGTAAACTTAGTTTTTCCAAATTCATTTCAAGATAGAAACTCTTTCAGCTAAAAATTAAAACTTCATCCAGGCATCCCAGTGCCATCCTCGGCCTCCTCTGGTGGGTGCCTGTCTGCACGCGTCAGCCCCGTGGCTGGATGTACTGGCCCCTGACGCTGTGATTCGGCCTCAGTGTCATTTACTCACCTGCGTGTGCTCAGTGTGGCCTCCAGGCTGCCCACGTGCTCACAGGTACTCTGTGGTGCTGGGGTGAGGTATGTTTGGAGAGGTGCTGGGTTCAGAGAGCGGGATCCTTGGGTTACCTCTGGAAAATGTCACCAGAGTTAAGTGGTGAGTTTCAGTGGCACGTGATGAGTTTCCCCACCAGGCAGAGACGTTTAGTTATATCTAAAAGGACAGGTTTATTATAAAAAGGGAGAGAATAAAGGACACTTGCAGAGACGCAAGTGGGCAGAAAGAGCTGCCATAGTAGGGACAGGTTTGCTAAAAAAGAGGCCTGTATAATCCCAGGCTGCAGCCTTGGGAGGAGCCTCCACTGCTTTGCAAAGGGAGAAGGGTGAAAAGCAGCACCTGCACAGGCAGGTGGGCGGAGCGCTGCTACCTGCTGCCAGGGCAGAAATTGCATGGATTGGATAGAGTCTTCTCCTTTGAAGGGTTTCATCCCTGTGGGGTTGATAACTCTTGTTAACCTGATTAAGCAGGTGAAACCTGAAACGACCAGAGGAGATTCTCTAATGGTCCTCAATCTCCATATTTCCTTTTCTTTGGAAATGTTCATCCCTTTGTGGAGTTGTTAACTATTGTTTAATTACCTCTAGGGAGAGACTAGGCCAAGTTGTAAGGCTCTGTGATTCTCTGCAGCGGCCCTCAACCTCCATAGCCCATCTCTGGTCTGCGCTGCCACATACTTTTTCTATAGCATCTGATACTGGGCATAGCAGTTGGGAGTGGAAGGATTTTTCATTTCTGTAGCTGCTTTAACAACTATGTTAATCCCTTCTATCCCCATCTCCAGCTTTAGGCCTATGGGAGCCAGTTTCTGGTCTTGTGATGCCTCCTTTCCAAATTTCTGCACTTAGCCTCCGCCAGCTGGAGCTTGCCACCTCTGCAGAGGCCCACGGTTGACTGTCGGCTACCCCCTTGGAGGTAGTTCAAAACCAAGTGCCCTTAGACACCTGACGTTTCTCCCTCCTCCCCAACCCGGCAAATTTCTGTCTTAAGGAATTTGAGTCACTTTTCAGGAGCTTTCATCCGTAATTAAAATGAGTGCTGCTTCTTCCAATTCTCCCCTCTTCCACGAGTTGTTTAACTTTTTCTCATTTGGAGCGCTACACCCATGCCTTTCAGCTGCGTAGTGTTCCAAAAGCTGCCTCTTGTGGCTGTACCACAAAAGACACACCACAGCGGGGAGGGCCAGAGCCACCTGAACAATAGTTTTAATTTCTATGTTTATTGATCTTTATAACTCCTTTACAATTGTACTTTCATATGAAACTTGCGTGGCTGTGTTACGCTACCACAAGATTATATCCATTTAGAAATAAATCTATAATAAATGGGAACAGACTATACCACCCCAAAATGTGCCTCTTTGGTGTATTATTTTGGACCTGTGTTTTTTTTGTTTGTTTTTTTTTTGTTTGTTTGTTTTTGTGGGACTCTCGCTGGTGGCCAGGGATCGAACCAGCACTGCAGAGGCTGCGGGCAGCCTCGCAGCCCAGTGCTCAACCGCTGGGCCACCAGAGGAGGCCCTGAACCGGTTCTTTTCTATGAAACCACAGACAGGAAAAGCTCTGAAAACTGATTACAAATTACCCTTTTGTAAAAGATGTTTGCATTCATAAGGAAATCATCATTTGTAAGGCCATCTTCCTCTCTGTCTTAGGAAGAATGAATACATTTCTGTGAGAAGACAACAGATTTAAATCTGCAAACAACCATACCTCTGTCTGCTGTGCCTTGTCCACTAACCTCCCACAGCTGACTCCCTTTGCCCCCAACATCTTTTCTCATTAGCTAAAGATGAAAATTAATGGTTTACGCCATTTCTGGGACTTACTCAATTTTCCTGGGTCTCTCTTTTGTGTCTGCAGGGAGTGCAAATATTATTAACTTCTGTTTGTTTTTTTTCCTGTCAATCTGTCTTTAATTACAGGGAGTGTCTCAGTGAAGAACCCATAAGGTGTTGGTTGCAAAGGAAATTATTCCCTAACCCTTTGAATTCTGCTAAGCTGCCAAGTAATCGGCAAACATCAGCCAGATTAACAAGAGGAAAAAGTCAAAAAGAAGTTTAATAATAACACTGAAAGGTCCATGCAGGAATGGGAGCATATGGGTGGAGAAGGAGTTGGTTAAAGGTGGTACAGGACATGTCCCGAATGAGAGCCAGTATGAATTTTAGGAGGTGAGGAGCGAAAAGAAAAATAAGGTTATGTTTCTTTTACCATCAAACCTTATGTTAGGGGAAAAAGGATGTCGGTGAGGACCCACAGCCAGGCAACCTGTTCAATATCGGGGCTGCCCTATAACACTTAGATCACTGCAAAAATACTTACAAAGAATATGGGGGGTACCTGCCTGTTCCTCAGGGAAGAATGTTATTACTAGTAAAAGAGGGGCCTCCAACTCTCCGCTAATGAGGTTTCAAAATCCTATAGTGTCATGGCTCCTCCCACTCTTAGGGCCAATATTAATAATAACCTTATTTTTTCTTTTCGCTCCTCGCCTCCTAAAATTCACACAGGCTCGCATTCGGGACATGTCCTGTACCACCTTTAACCAACTCCTTCTCCACCCATATGCTCCCATTCCTGCATGGACCTTTCATACACACGTACCTCCTGTCTGCAAGGGAGAGACCCACATAACCAGGTAAACCAGGTAATGCCCCACAAGGCTCTGACACAATCTTAAATAATTTCACTAAACCGGGGAAGCTGGGGAGAGAAAGGGGAAGGTCAGTGAGGAAGTTTACCAAGGAAGACACAGTTGACAACAACGTGTGCATATGTAAGTTCTACAATTCCATAGCAAAGAGATAAAAAGCGATTAGGTCTTTCCTGGAGATTGTAGAGAGAAGTTTACATTTAAATAGCTTTCAAAAGCAACCTCCACTAGACCTTCAGAGCCCCTCCCATAATGTCAGTCTTTTGTCAAACACATATTTTGGGTTGAAAGATCTTTGCTCCCCTACAAAGTGCAGAGAGAGTTATTTTTTCTCCCCTATGACTCAAGAACTATCACAATGAGAAAAAATAAAGGTATTATTCTCTCTTTTTGCTAACCACATTTATTAGTTTATACATTGCAATATTTCCATGTTGTTACAATACTATATTTTCCACACAGAAGTCCACATACTTGTTTTGGTATTAAATCAAAAATTATATCTAATCCCATGAATTTTTGCATACTGAAACTTTTCTATGGCTTTGAATTTTGAATCACAGCTTGGCTGGTAATAAAATATTTCTTCAGACCACCTTTTCTCTTATTGAAGACATGGAAGAACCTCTTAATTTGTATATTTCATTTAAGTGCAATACCAACTTGTCTTTTGTCGCTGATGTTTTCTCTTATATATGGCATTGAAAATACTCTTCATTTAGTGTTAATATCAAATAATTTAATCAGAATATGTCTTACTATGACCTTGAAAGCTCTAGATCAGTTTTTCCAGGTCCATAGTGGCCCTTTAAAAATAAACTCAGGGGCCTCCCCAGTGGTGCAGTGGGTTGAGCACTGCTCTGTGAATCTGTCCGCAGCCTCTGCAACGTGGGTTCAATTTCCAGCCCTCCAGGGAGATTCCCACATGGCGGCAAGGCAGACCTCTCCTGTCTCCCCGCTGCTCCCCTCAGCAGTGTATTTCAGTGGATCTGCCTGTTCTGCTCCCTACTCTGTCTCTGGTGAATCCTCCCGCACTCCAGCGCCTCTGGTCTGTACTCCAGTTTTTGTATAAATAAAATTATAAATCTTAAAAAAAAAATAAACTCAGGTCTTCAGTTAAATATTTATGTAGCACAATTTTTTCTTCTTCTGAGTTCCATTAACAATATAATGGATTTTCCCCTTATCCTCTGGATAGATGTTTTCTGATTTATTTTAAATCATTTAAAAATTTGTAGTACCTTTAATAGGTTTTTTTTTTTGATGTCTTTGTTATATTTTTTTGGCCAATCTAATCTCCCTTTGATTATTTTGTATTTTAGTCCAAAACTGATCTCCTTTTCATTTTCTTCAGTTATTTTCTTAGTTTGTTTAATTCTTATTTAATGTCTTCCTGATTTTTGTTTTTGTTTGCTTCATTTGGTTTCACTATTTTCTGAGATTTGTTATATTTCTGAATAAAGATTTTATAACTGCAATAGCTTAAATAAGGTATTTATTTGGATTGAGAGGGTGTGTTTAATTTTTCTCTTTTGTGATTGTGTTAGTGTGTGACCCAAGAACCCCAAACTCTAAAGAGGTGCACTCTCTAACAGGTGTCCACCCATGCACCACACAAAGGCCAAGCCGACTCTTAGTGTGAAAGACCTTTAATAGGATTAGTGTGTGCAGAGAGAGAGAGAGAGAGAGAGAGAGAGAGAGAGAGAGAGAAGAAAGGCAGGATAATACTTTCCCAATAAAACATCCAAAATAAACCATCCCCTTGTTTGGCAAATATCCAGCCAATGGGGTTTCTGCAAAGTGGAGCATCTGAGGCCTGATAGCATGTCACAAGCCTCAGGTAACTTCTAGTGGGACTTCTGCCAAGGGCAGCATCCCCACATCTCTCTCACCACATGTTTTTTCTAAGTACCTCTTCCAAGAGATTCTACATGTCTCTCCTCTCTGTATCTGCTACAAGTCTTTGGGTACAAGTTGAAACCAGAAAAGCAAGAGGGGGAATCTGAGCCCACATGCATTCAGTTATACACCAAACATGGGTGTCTAACTCCACCCACAGTCCCCAGCAAACCCCTGTCCCCCTGAGCACTGCAGTCCAAGGAGGCTGCCTATAAGTGGAGGCAGGATACCACACTTCCCCTTCACAAGGTGTATCTATAACAATTTGTGGCTTTGGAGAAATGTTATCATGTGATATTTTTAATTTCCATGCCCTATTGTCCTCTCTTGGTGTGCCATCTGCAATTTTGTACTTGTTTTGTGATATTTTATTTTTCTGGATCAGATACCATGGCTGTGTGCAGATGGGGGTAAAGGTGAGAGGGAATGAACTCATTCCTTCTTATCTTCTTTGTTCTTCATGAATCTGACTAGATTATTTTGTTTTCTGCAGTCTTAGTTTAATTATATCTTAATATCTGGTTTTGGTCCAAGAAGGCATATTACAAGCATCTCACAATCCCTTGAATTTTACAAAAGCCAATTCTTCTGTCACTAAACAATGAAGGCAAGGGTTTTTATCTCTTGTGCCTATTGTTGAATCTTGACCCCCCTACTCAGGTGACAGGAATATAGAAGTTGCTCATTGAAATGTTTTGTATGGTCAGTAAATATCTGAATCTAATCATCAAACATATGGTCATAAATGTTTATTTTCTTACTCTATTTAAAAGATGTTGGATCTTGTCTTATATCAAATACAATATATGGATTAACTCCATAACTATGTTAGCTCTATAACAAACAGGTGCTAGCTTGAAGAAATTTTAGCATACAGTGGTAGTTAGCATTGGAGAGAAATTGAGGAGATTTTTAGCTAATAATTTTGTAAGTAATACCTAAGCTTTGAATCTAGGCAAGCTTCCCACCCCAAACTGAGTATCAGAATGAAAAGTTAGCAGAGGAGTGAATGTAGGTAAGAATTGAGGCAAGGAGCTATCCCTATAAAATTGTATACTTCTATTACCTAAAAGTTATCCAATAAATAAAAAACATAACAGTTTACAAAATATCTGAGTACCACATTGGAGAAACAAAACTAAAATGCAATCTAAGACAACATTCCTGAAGGTCCGGCAGATTTGGGATCAAAATCCTTCCAGCTGAAAATCGTTTGATAAGTAAAATGAAATCTGTGACCTTCCTGGCAAAAAGGGGTGACTGAAAATGTCTTAGGAGCAAGGCACCTGTTATGGGTTCATCCCCGGGGGGGGGGAAATAATAGCTCCAATCACGCTTACCATGTACTGTGATCTTTGTTATGGCTTTGGATGACTTACACTTGGTGACACAAATCAGTTAGATACATTTAACAGCCAAGAAAAGTGATAGTTCCTGGGAACAACTATTGCAGCCAAGAAATTCATTCTTCTTCCAGAACAAGTTGAAAACACTTTTACACACAGGATCTCAATCTTGTAATGCCCTTTTGTGAATTGTCACATTTAAAAGAGTAGCTTTTGTTATACCGAATATGCCTCAGTTGCAGAGGGAAGTCATGGAACTCTCCTGCTGGAAGTAAGGAGTTTTGAGTTAATACAAAATTTAATAATGAACAGAAATATTGTTTAGTATTTATGACCTGCTAATGGTCAAGAATTGAAAAAAAATGTTTTTGAACACTAAATATATTTTATATCTCAGTTTGGTCAATAGGTTATCAAGTCATCTAAAACGAGAATATAAAATCCACAATACATATCTGATTTTACTTTTAGAAGTTTGACATTTTTATCTTTCTTGGGTTCATTTTTCATTAGAAATTTACAAGCCATGTAGTCTCTGTCTCCTGCCTTCCACCCTCTTCCTCTTTCATGTTCTTTATTCTTCAATAAAGTTGATCCCAGAACAACTCAGGGTGTGGGGTGTCCAGTCCACCTAACATCAAAAATCTGGGTATAATATTTGACTCCCACCAAAACTTAGTTACCAATAGCCCGCTGCCAATCTGACACCTCACAGAGGACACAGTCATGTTTATTATACGTATTCTATGCTGTATTTTTACAACAACTTAAAATAAATAAAAAGAAAATGTTATTTAAATATCATAAGGGAGATAAAATACATTTGCAGTAGCAAGTGTGGGGAGTAAAGGGTCAACTGATTATTAATTGGGGACAATCCATGTGTGTTTCAAGGGTCACCATGGCTAACTGTATTGTCAGTTACCTTCCTGCTAGGACTGCTTGTCCTTTACAGCCATAGGTGGGGCAGCAGCAGGTCTCGCAAGTGTTCCCAAGTGATTCCCTGCCCATCTGGTCCTCTCTGCTTGTCCCATGTGGGCTGGGCTGGCTGCACTGAGGCAGCACTGTTCCCCAGGAGAGGCTGCCCTCCCACAAGGCTAGGGGTCACAGAAGTGTTTCTCCCAGCTTCCCTGGCTGGCCTCCACGAGGGCTGCCTCCGACTATTCTCAGGGGATTAGGTCTTATGGGCAGGAGAGGAAACACTAGGAATGTAGCATTGTACACTAAAATCACAAGGGTGGAGGGGACAGTGTGGGGACATGGGAAGGAGAAGCAGCCTGACAAAGGGTTAGGGGTTTAACTCTGGAGTTGGGGTTTAACTCACTGCATCAATCATCTTAAGAAATGTACTTATTACTCTGAGACTGGGTTTACACAGCTTTGAAAATAGAATCTTAATAGCACCAAATCATGACGACCATAGAGTTTTGGTGAGGACTAACAAGAATCCACAGTAAGAACCGTTCACCTCCCTTTTGGAGTGTCTCACTTCACAACAGAGGTTGTGCTTGCACTGAGGTCTAGTTGGAAAGAATGATTTTCCAGACTCCATTGTTTAATCCAGACCTGCTGTCTCTCCATTTGGTTGTATCCACATGGTCCGAGTTGTCGCCAGGTATTGACAATACAAGCCTAGTACATAGCTGAGGTCCCAGCCAGAGTGACAAACTTTTTCCTAACTTCAATTTCCACAAAACAAATGGAGGTGGTGCATCACGTCCACACATAGGTTGGCGAGATTCTCTGTCCTCCGCTGCCTGCATTCTGTTAGAAATTTGCTCCCATCTCCCTTCTTCCTATCCTCAGAGGATGGACTCATTATCCAGAAATATGTCTCCTTGGCATTTCTCTCCTGTACACAAAAATCAGGCAGAAAAGAGCCATCCAGGCAGGAGAGGCAGACTCCATTCTGAGGGATCGGCCACATCTCCCCTGGTCAGCCGGGAGATCAAGTGTCTGGCGTTGATTTCTTTCTTCAGGCTTCAAATGTTTTCTCTAAGTAATAGAAAAGGGAAAAAAAATCACAAATGTATTGAACGTCTTTAGATCAATTGTAAGAGGAAAAAATACAAGCATAATACCCCATTGAGTAGACAGCATTTCTCAAATGTATTTCCTTTTGTTGACCCCATCAATCTATGCTCAACATCACTGTGAAGGAGCAGGGATCATCATTTTAATGATAGGAAAATAAGTTTTGGAGAGTTAAGTGAGATTTCTCCTGTTACAGATACTCAACTCTCAACTAAAAATAATTTTTTACCTTAAAGATATTTACACCAATTACTAATAAGTCACAGGTATGATATATATCATATGTCTGATATACATGTCTGATATATATATATTTGTATTATGAAAATGAAATTTGATAATTAGATAGCAACTTGAGCTGTAAATAGTCTTTATTTCTTATTCACTATCATAATTAAAATGTTGGTATATATCCTTTGTTGGAGGTACACTTTTTTTTTTTTTAAAGATTTATTTATTCATGCACGCAAGATCCAGGGTACAGGCCAGATGTACGGGAGAGTAAGAGAATTTACCAGAGACAGAGTGGGGAGCAGAACAGGCAGACTGACTGAAATACACTGCTGAGGGGAGCGGTGGGCGAGTCAGGAGAGTCTGCTACGCCATGTGGGCTGCTCCCTGGCTGGGGATCGAACTCATGTGGCATTGGCTGGTGATAGCTTCTTAGGTTGCATCTTAACCCCTTGCACCACCATGGAGACCCGTAGGCTGTATTCTTGACTCTTGGATCTCTGATTATACAAAGCTGAATCTTGGTAATTTCTTTTTTTGAAGTTAGCTCCACTTGGTTTTCTCACTGTCAGTCAGTAATCTTTATTAATTCTGCAGCCACTACATCTGTGTCACCCAGTCCAAAACCAAAAGGCAAGCACAGTTTCTTGACGTGTCTCTCGGCTCCATGTGCCTCTTCCAGGTCTCTTGGTTCCATCCTGCTTCCTTCTCTCCTACGGACTACATTGAAACACATGAAATTGCCATTTGTGATCATCCTAGACTTATGTAAACTGCAACCTATATTTCAAACTAGTATGTTATATCAAGATTATATGGAATATCCCAAAAATAGACATTTCAGTATTAAAAAGATATTATTTAGAAGAAATTACACAGGTGGAAGAAATGGACAAAAAAAAGCTAAAAGCTCATCTGTTCTGTCTTCCCTGCCTGTTCACACAACCCTGTATATTAGGGGTCGATTAATTTTGAAGTTTATGTATAAAATGCACCCTTAGTATATATTATTAAAGGTCAAATGTAGGGCCTCCCCGGTGGCGCAGTGGGTTGAGCACAGCACTGTGAAGCTGTCTGCAGCCTCTGCAGCACAGGTTCGATCCCGGCCGGCCAGCAAGAATCCCACATGGTGCAGCAGACCTCCTCTGTCTCCCCGCTGCTGCTCCCCTCAGCAGTGTATTTCATCAGTCTGCCTGTTCTGCTCCCCACTCAGTCTGTGGTGAATCCTCTCACCCCTCCGCACCTCTGGCCTGTACCCCAGCTCTTATATAAATAAATAAAATCTTTAAAAAAATAAAGGTCAAATGTATTCTGTTGTAAATTATTCACCAACGAACAATGATGAGGTACATCATATGCTAATTTACTTTTTTGAAAGTGATATCTTTGACTTCTTGGGAAATACTGTGTGACTTCGTCTCTGGACTGATGGGTACTTATCTTCAAGAAAACAGAATCAGATGCTAAACTAGATTGTACTCTCAATTGTTCTGTATGCAATGAAACAAGTCAAGCTATTTCCATCACTTACCTTCATACTAAAATTGGGGACTTATTAATATTAGGCTGCCTGGTGACCAACCCAGGTCTGGTGCAGGTAAACAGCAGGCAGAACAGAGTGAGAGAGGGAGATGTGGCCAACTGTGAAAAACACATAGGAAGTGCAGGCTCCATGGGCCAACAGAAGGAGAAAAATGAGAACTATGGCAAAGGAGTAGAAAAATTAGCAATGTATTTTCAAAATGCCTCTGAAAATAAGGTGAGATTTGATGACTTGCTGTTGTAAGTACCAACTACAGACAGCTGAGACAGTTGAAGTCAGCAAGATTAGGTTGCACTGGTAACTGAAACAATCACCAAAAATGGGCAGGATGAATCCAGAAAAACAGCAAATAGTAATGATTGCCATTAGGTTTTCCATTTCCTCCAATTTTTCATTCTCTAAATGCTCCTTGCAGACAGTCTTCAACTCGCTAAATGACCTCTATCTAGAAAATAGATAGGTCCTCATTCCCAGATGGAGAGCTCACATTTCTTTGCCAAGACACCAGCCCAAAGTGGTCCTGGGGGGAGGAGGTGGGAAAATGCACAGAGCACTGAAGAGCATAAACAGATTCTAAGAGCAGACTGCAGTGCTGTCATTCATTGAATTTAAGAGGCCATTTATTTTTCCAGAGCAACATTATTTTATGGAGCATAACAAGAAAAACATGACAAACTATGACAATGCTTCCTAATTTAGAGTTTTAATTTTGTTCTCATCAGAAGAGTTGTTTTTAGAATTATTTAAACATTTTTATCATTTATCTCTTTCATTCATAAATGATAAATTAAAATACAAACCAAATAAATTAGAAGTTGTATGTCCCCCCCCCAAGTGAAGACAATTGAAGATATTCCTCCTATAGTGAATATTTGTGCTACTAAAAAATCTGTCCACTGCACAATTTCTGTGCTCTTTCCTACACATAGTAACTTTTCTTTAGGATCAAGTCATAGTGTAATATTCTTTAAAAAAAATATTTCAAAAGGCAATTAAACTCACTGTATGTACTTTAACTGAAGAGATGACAATATGAACAGCTTAGTCCAAGTTCATTATTGCACATAAGCAATGAGAATCATAAAAAAATGACCTCCTGTGTGGGAATAGTGGTAAATATCATTAATTATAAGAAAATTCCTGACCACAAATGTATGTAGAAAAAATCAAATATATGAAAAACAGGAAGAATAAAGATAACTCGAAGAATAATGATAACTCAAAATATAAGCACATCGAGTGTTCAACACTCAGGAACGCTTTCATTTTGCATGCATGTAGTAAAACTACTCTTGTTTCCATGGCCTCTCTCAAGCAAAAAAGTACAATTTCACTACACCCAACAAAGTACCTAAAATGATAACAATGCCAAATAACAGCAATGATGTAGAACCACACAAAATCTCTCTTGCATATCTTATTGGGCTGTAAAGCAATATTACTATACTGGAAAAATAGCTCTCATGTTTCTAATAAAGTGAACTATAGCCCTGTTGTATGACCTACCAATTTCACCCTTAAATAAACTAGTGTATTTATTTCCAGAAAGACTTGCACATGAAAGGGTGTATCTATCCACATAAGGACTTGTACTCATAGTAGCAGAAACATATCAGTCCAAACTGGGCATCTCAGACACCCCTGAAGAAGAAATGTAATTTCAAATGCCTCTGGAATGTTTGTACAAGAACCATTCAAGCACAGACAATGTAATAAAACATGTAAGTCAGATTGTCAGAATAGCAGGTCCTGTCTGCGTGCTTGTGTGCACGTGTGTGTGTGTATTGAACATGAATACACAAAACCCTATTGAAATGAGGTCCAGAGGCTGAACAATGCCCAGGCACATAGAGATCAGCAAATTCCAGGACCCAACATGCCAGGAAGAGAGGCTGATTCTTCCATTGAGGAGGTGGTGGTCCAGCGGGCACACGGTGGGCTGTTAGCCTGGGGCTTGGGCAAGTGCGCCCTCTTCCCTGTTGTTTCTACATAAACCCATTGTGTTGTTAAAATAACTGATTGCTTTTGTTTGTGGACAACAGTTGTATAGACCAGAAAGTACATGAGGGACTTTTATCTGACCCTGGGTATGTTCTGTACCTCAGTTTGGTAGTAGTTAGCCCTGTGTCTGCGTGTGTGTACAGATGTAAACTCATCACCCTGTGCGTGCCAGACCTGCACACTGGATGCCTTCGGCTGCTTGTCTGTTATCCCTCAGTATAAAAATACTAAAGTTAATTTACTCAAATGGGCCGATATGGTTTATTTTGTGATTCAACAGAATTCCACTATGGGACAGTTTCTAGATACATTCAAAGTAGTGTTAAAATTTCTCTCCTGATAGGCTGAGGACAGTAGAAGCCATTGACAAGTTGAGATCAACACATTAGCTATCATTTTAAGGTCAACGTACAGGGAAATGCATTTGGAGCAAAGACCTAGGTATAGTCTTTGGGGTATTGGAAGAGGAAAAACTGGAATATCAGACAGGAGTACTGAAATAGGTAAAATGTGTTGTAAGTCAGTTACTTTAATAAAAAAAATGATATAAGAAGTTACAGTAAAATAAAATGTTTCTACGACTAGCAATAAAAAGTGAGAGGTTTCTCTACCTCACGCTATTCACTTTTGATAAATCCCATCTAGTAATGTGAGTACACTCGTTTAGAGACATTATTAGGAAAGTAAGTTTTGTGGGCTGATGTGAAAACACGAGCAGTACATAAAATATAGACAATTTCGTTCATTATATTTTATGGAAATACGTGTTTTGAATTGTGATCCTGCCATGCAGTGACCTTTTTAAAAAGTCAAGTATTTCAGGAACAACCTGTACAGTTTAAATTAGTGTTAATATGCATGTCTAATGCTACTTACAATTCCACTTTCACTCAAAATGCAGTGTTTGTGGGTCGGAATTTCAAGTTGCTTTCCTTGGAGACCTGGGTACTGTCTTCCTCCTGGGACCGATACATAAAAGGCAAAACCTATGGAGAAAGAATCAAGAGGATGCATAACATTTTGAAATGCAGAGACATCTCCTTTCATAAAGCCACATTCAGAATATTTCCTAAGGACAAGCATTTTTAAGAGTAAGTGATGCAACATAATTTTAGAGTGGAAAATTAAAAACACCCACTGCATTGAAGAGATGGGAGCAGGTCAGGAATATAGAGCTTCCTCTCAGCGGAATGCTTAGGAACCATTGACATTAAAGGACTAAATTGTCCTTTGGTAAAGGAAAAATTAGAAAGGCTAAAGAATTGAAGGATGATTTCACGAGTTATCCACACAGTTATCGAAGTCACAGAGCTGTTTGTCAAAGGAGAGCAGTTACTAAGTGGAATGAACAATGGAAAACTTTCTACTAAAGTTTTCCACTATGTAAATACTGTATAAACTCACAAAAATCACAGATTATGGTTATGTTTTCAAAACTGAGGAAACATGAATTAAAACCTAACAATTATATTCTGGTTCAATTATGAAAAGTATGTCTTCTCAATAGTCCCCAACTTGCCAGAGAATAAATTAGCAGTGAAATGAACCTGCATTGCCATTTTCCCAGTTTTTTTTCATGTAAGGGTCTAATTTTCTCATAAAATGATAGAGCAATATTTAAGGTGTTTTGTAAAAATGCATTAATTGTGTGAACAATCACACTTCACATAATTCTGTTTCTCAAAGAATTCTATATTCAATTAGTAACCACGGGGGAAGATCAATAAAAATGAAAAGTGATTTTATAATTGGCCACATTAATTGAGAAATTAATAACTCTATAATAGAAGCGTCCATCACTCTATCTCTTGAGTACATATTTCAAATCACCACATAAATCACTTACTTAAGAATTACGTATCTTACTTTCAGACACCCATCTGGGATGCTCATTATGCCCCAAATATTTATTCTCTGTTTCTTTTTATATTGCAGTGCTAGCTATTTAATTAAAGGAAGAGACTGTCTGCCTGAAATTGAATAAGATACATTTACATGTCTCATGTTAGAAAAATAATTACCCTGCACTAAAAGGGAAGTTTTAACTGATACTATCAATTGCCCAATTTTCCAGCCACTGAGACCCCAATTGCTAGGGTTAGCTGTTCAGTTTTATTTGTCACAGCCTCTGACTTCAAGGACACTCAGCCTTACAGGAAGCCAAGCACTTACCATCTTGAACGAAACATCTTCTAAGGCAAAGAGCAGAGTGCAATGGAACCCATGGGGAACGTTGCTAGAAATGGCTGGAGCTAGATGAATGAGTCAGAAAGTAAATTACTAAGGACATTTCATTTCAAAATGCTTAAAATTCATAATTACAATGATTCAAACAGAAATGATATCGCTTTTGTTTATAAAACCATTTTTAAACAGAATAAAATTACCCAAATATGTACTCACACAAAGTGGGGTATAGTCTTGAGAGTTAGTAAGTATACGCTAAATCTAAATCATTTAACCACATCAACAAACTAGAAAGGCAAAAAAGAGAGGTTGTGGAACAGTTGCCTGCAAAGTGGACATAAGCATTGAACAAATCCACGCAAATCTACACCCAGGCACAGTGAGTATTCACCCAAATTTCCTGCTCTGTTGGCTTTTCTTTTTGATGTTTAGGAGGGGATGGGGGAGTCATCCACTGATATATGCTGCTGGATTTCAGATTGCATCAGGAACTAAGATTGTTTTTAAACCCTTTGCCAGATAATAAATAAGGTAGAAATGAGTCCCTTCAGCTTAAAGAACTCGGGGAAACCAACTGAGACTAATGGCAGCAGAATTAATATAAATGGTATACCTATCCTCTCTTTCTATCTGTTCTTTGTTTGACATTTATGGAAATATTCTTATGCATATGAGAAAATGATGTAACATTGTAAGCCTAAGAAGGAATATTCTTTGCTGAAAATGAGGAAAGTGACTAAAGCCAAAAGAGGTAGAAATGTAACTGGAAACAGGAAGGTAGTTCATTGTAAATGAATGTGGAACTCACATAGTCCATCCCATCAAAAGATCCGTGGAAGGAGTGTTTATGAAATTATTTATAAAGGTATCCTATGCCCTGATGTTTGGATATAAGATACAATGCAAATTAAACAAGTCAAGATTGAATTGTTCAGTCTGTAAGATTTCCGTAGACATAATATCCAGAATGGAAAATTTAAATTTTCAAATTCCTAGAATTCATTGCATCTTTTGCTTCACTGCAAACTTTGAAGTTTCACAAACCTATATATATATATTTCAAATTTGAATTTCCTTTTGGAAACAGCAGTTCTTACAAGGCATCTCAGTATTAGCACAGAAGGGCACTCAGCTAAATAGATTCATATTCAAACACTGAAATTTTGTAATAAATCAATTTGACTTCTTTCTTAATATCCCAGGATGTGAATCATTTGTCTTTCCTTCTGTCTAAACTACACATCTCGCCACTTTGTGCATCTATTCTCTGAAATTCACTCAGTGACTTTAAATGGTTGCTTTTCATTGAAGTTAAGATGCCTATCAAATTTCTTAATTTCTACCCAAACCTAAGTGATAGTGAAAATGGCTGAAAGTGTTAGGGATAGAAAAGGGTCCCCTTAAGAGCCCCAGGGGAGTATAGCCATAGCCCACATTCCAGAATTGGCTGGCACCAACACTTCTTTTCCAAGGACCAGATTCAACCATGGATAATTCAGTGCCAAGGTCACTTCTGCTGTGAGTAGTAGGGACCAGTTCTTTGAGGACTGCTGGACTGGAAACTTCATTTTCTCACTGGTCATTGACTGGAAACTGCCCTCCATTCCATGTCATGCGGCTTCTCCAAACAAGTAGCATGTTTAAACAAAGCCAGTGAGAGAATGTGAGCTAGCAAAACAGAAATTAGAATTTTTGTAACCTAATCATAAAAATTACAGCAGGCAAAAGTTGCCACAATCTACTGATTAGATAGAAGTTCTCTAAAGCTGGGGAGCTATTCAAGGGCATAGACTCTGGAAGGTGGGAGCCATGGGGGTCTTCTAAGAGACTGTCACAACAATCTCCTTCCCATCATCCTGATTTTAGCCCTCCTACTCATTCAGAAGCATTGTCTCCTGGTTTTCATTTAAATTTCCCTGAAGAATAATGAAAGCTTATCATTTGTATATCTGGTGTCATCATTTTTCTGTTCTAATATTTTGCCTGATTTTAAGAAAGTGGGTTTCTGCTCTTGAGTTGTAAGAATTCTACATATTTTGTGTATACAAATTTTGACAAATATATTCATAACGAATGTTACATCTAGTTCTGTGACTTTGTTATTTATTAACTGTATCTCTCCAAGAACAGAAATTATTAATTGAAAAGTCTCATCCAAGAAATCTTTACTTACCCCAGATTTGTAGAGATAGTGTTCTTTGTGTTTTTGAAAGTTTTATGTTTCTACATGTTATGCTCATGTCTATGATCCATCATGAACTAATTCCTTTTGTGGATGGGGTCAAGTAAGGATAAAATGTCATTTTTCTTCCCAAAATGTATCCAACTGTTTCCATGTTTATTGAAAACATTATCATCTTTCTCCATTGAATTATCTTAGCACCTTTGTCAAATGGCCATACGTGCACAAGTCAATCTAAACTCTCCATTTTGTTCCATTGATCTATTTTCTCTATATTGATCTTACCAATGTTAAAACTAGTCAAAGCAATGTAAGGTTTCCATTTTTGCTCATTTCAAAATTTGTCTGTGCTCCTCTAGGTACTTTATATTTCCACATAGTATTTTCAATCAGTTTATCAATTTCTATCCAAAAAGATCTACTGGATTTTTATTCAGGTTCCTTTGAAACTAGTAATATTTCTTTATACATTAAAAATGTTTCATGAGTTTTCATTTTCTTACTGTTTTACAAATTATTTTTCAACTTTTATCCCTGAGAAAAATTGGTAAATAGAAATCCCCCCCATAAAGACTATTACAAAGATTCCCAACCAGTTACTGAAATACATTATAAGAAACAATTTTAAAATATGGCATCAGCACAAGACTGATATACTTAAATAAAGAATCCAGAAATACACTTGCATATAAATTGATATTTAATTAGAAAATCTTGAGCTAGAAAAATTAATGTCATATTGACAAAAAGACCAAAAAATGTAATTCATGATGGTTTTTTCTAACTCCTCTGTGTGTGTGTGTGTGTGTGTGTGTGTGAGACAGGAGAGAGAGAGAGAGAGATAAGTACATTTAGTACACTTACTCTCTTACCAAATTTTGCAGTTCACAAAGCTGTATGGTTAACTGTAAGCATTATTCACACAGCAGATCTCTAGAATGCATTCATCTAGCACAACTGAATCTATGCACCCATTGCACAACTACACCATAGTCCCACCAAAGTATGCTTATAATTTGATCTAACAAGCTTTTTCTAGGCAACTGCTTGAAATGCATACAAAAAGACCAGTACAGCCACATTCCCTGCAGCATTATTTGTAATACTAAACCATTGGAGAAATGTACATGGCCAATCCAACAGGAGCTAAAGACAATACCACACCAGTGCAGTGTAGTATCCTGTACAGGAGTTAAAAATAATGAATTAGTGCAATACAAATTGACAAGGAAATAGTTCTAAAATACATATTTATCTTAAAAATTGAGAAGTCGCAGTTTCTCGCTGTATTGTGATCTTAAAATTTATTTTTCTTAATTTTTAAATACTTAGTAGGATACATTAAAAACTGCTGTTGGAAGTGAGAAGTGGAATAAATGGGAACTTTTGAAACTATGCAGCTTCCTATTTTTTGATGATTTTATAAGAAAAATGTGATCCTATCTAAAAATATACCAAATAAATATGAAAGCTTAAAATAAAGGTTGAACAGAGATTTTTCAAATGCCAAATGCTCTCACTTTTACTTCTCTCCATCACTGGAATTTGCTTTCTTTTCCAGAAGAGGATGAAAAGGATGTCTCTAAGCTCCAGGATAACACAAGAATTGTGGAATATTTGCCCTACTCAAATCTTTAGCTCTACTTCACAGCACTTAATGGACATTTAAAAATATTTGGAGAAGTAATTCAGAAATAAATTGTTAATGAATTATATCAGTTAACTACCTAATAAATGGAACATGAAAAAGACTGGTACTAGTAATGACCCTGAAATACTAAGTTTAGTGCAAAAATGTAGAACAGTTTATCATTGCTGGTTATGTAGTAATTCTGCATTGGAGAAATGCATTATTTGTAAGTTTCTCTCCTACTCTAAAATTCTATCTTATTAAAAAACTTATACAACATTATAACATGTTTACTTATAGTGCTGTTAAACTTACAATCATTCTAAGTAAACAGTTTTAGAAGAGTTTTCTTCATAAAAGTTTTTGATATGTTTGAAATACAGATTCCCTTTTACATAGCATTAAAATTAAATTAAATCTTGTATTCTTTTTAACTATGGTATATAATTAATAGTCAAAGGTTGGAAAACAAAGACAGCTTTTAAAAATGTATATTACAAGACCAATTATTTAAATGAGAAACTGTAATTTTTTCTACTGCTTAGTAATTGAGAATGAAAGGTTGCCTTGACAACAGAATATAGCAAAATAAAATGTTAATGAATCGTAATTGTTCTAACCATTAGATAAAGTGCTGACTTTATAATATGTAGGACAAATACTTATTGAATTGTTAAATCATGTAACTACTGAACACAAAACATTGCTTTAATACCTATTTCTAAGTATTAATTTTGATGATGAACTCATTTCTTCTTATGAACCAAATTAATGTGACTTATGGAGTTCAAAGTTAAGTCTGCAATCTTACATTCATTTCTCAGTGATGGATGGCCCGTGGAGGAAAAAAAAAATGGAGCATTAGAAGGGAAATTGATGACATCCCTTTTTCCCCACAAAATGAAAACTGAAAAGAAAAAAATGACAAATGGAGAGAACACTGCTATTATTATTTATAAAGCTTATAGAGGAGAGCATAGGTTGGTTGCAAATTAGAAGTGGATTACAAATAGTCCACCAGGTTACCTATGCTTGGGTACAGGTAGGTAATCAAAGTGCTTATAATTTGGAATCTTCTCTTTGTGGAGCATATCTCATGGAAGAGCAAACCACAAGGGTGACAGATCAGCTAAAAAAAGAGGGGGACAGCAAGGAGCTGGTCTCAACCTGCCAAGTTTCTTGTACTGAACCTGCTGGATGACTCATCTCCACTGGACAGTGTGAAAAGCCACCAGTGAACAGTCTTAACAAACCCTATGCACAGAAATTCCAGGCTGAAGGACTACCCCCATTACTCATTCACCAATGTTATTTTTGCTTGTTTTAGATGTTTATATTTATTATTATTTTATGAGGTATCATTGGTTTACAACACTGTATACGATTTAGGGGTAGAGTCTCTCATACCTCTTCAGATACATGTCACCACAGCACCCCCCACCACAGCACCTAGAGTTCTCCACCACAGTCTATTGCCCACCCCCTGGGCTCCACGCCTCTTTCCCCTTTGGTATCCTCAATTCTTCAGTCCAGTTTCTGTTAACAACATGGATCACTGCAGAGGGTTATGCAATGCAAATTAAGTCAGAGAAAGACAGATACCAGATGATTACACTCATCTGTGGAATATAAAGAAACACAACAAAGAAACAGACAAAACTAAATCTGCTCATTCTGATCTCATTCTTCTGTATAGAATGTCTTTAATTTTCTCTAACAGCTTTCAAAATTTTATTTTTCTCTGTTTTCAGCAGTTCAGTTACATCAAGTTTAGAATGAGGTTTTCAATTTTTTTATCAGACACTTTTATATTCAAAACATTTCATCATATTTGGGAAATTCTCCATGATCTTTTTCCAATATTTATTCCATTCTATTCTTTCATTTATCAACCTAGCGTTCCAAATGCATGTCTATTATACCTTCTTACATTATCCTAGAGCTCTTAGAGAGTGTATTCTGTTGACTTTTTAACCCTTTGTCTCTGTATTTCAATTTAACACTACAATTGATGTCTCTTCAATTTCACAGATTCTTACTCACCAGCATAATGAGGTCAAGTTTTGGGATGAGTCTATCAAAGGGAATTTTTCACATATTATTTCTACCACTTTTCTTTATCACTTTGTTACTTCCATGACTGCACTGAAATTTCCCATCTGCTCATGCCCGTTGTCAACCTTTTCTACCAGGTCTTTAGCATATAAATTGTAGATATTTTAATTTCTGTCTGACAACTGAAACAAGTGAGTCTGGTTCTGCTGATTGCTATAGCGCTTGAAAATGCTTTCATTTTTCCTTTGTGTTTTGTGCCTTATAATTTTTGATAATTGATCTTCTTCTCAATAGTTGAATCCTTGTTTCAGCTGTGTTTACTAATCAAAGCATGCTGGACTACTTAATTCTGATGCAGCTCCCTTTCAGCCCATTCTGTATCACTAGGGCTGACACACATGTTATTTATAGGCGAGGCAGAGCAGAATGCATACAAATATGGTGTCAACTATAAGCCCTGGATGACATAGAGTGTTTTATTAATACCCAGAGCAAGACTCCTACTGTGTACTAAAGCCCCCCATATTCTGCCTGTCATTTTCTTACAAGCCTTTATAAAAATAGTCTCTTGGCTATGTAAAACATCTTATCATTTTATACCATAACATCACAGTTTCCTTAACTCAACAAGTCACTTGCTTAAATAGTCTGGGTAAAATCTAAATATAAATGTGGGAACAATAACAAGAACACAAAGCAGGAATGAGCATGATACAATATGACAAAAACATAAACACTTTTGAACCCAACATGGGTGAACATGAAGACTCTGTGCACATTTATAGAACAATGTTTTATAACCCAGACAATAATTTCATTTTAAGTATCTTCTTATTGTAATAACTAATGGATACAGTAATAGATATGCTTTTTGTATAAACTCCAAAATAATTTAACCCCATTGATTCATTTTCAAAGGCTTTCCGTTATGAATTTTCAAAACAAAAAAGAATTAGTCATGATCAAACCGACCATTTCATATAAGATAATAAATTTCCTTGAACTCTGAGGATGTGATCCATGTGATTTCTCATGATGATCTTGACCCTAATGGTAGCAGTATCCTTATTCTCCAAAATGAAATAAATTATAGCTATCACAAAAATGTTCATTTACAGAAATTATTTTTTAAAGTAACATTTACGCAATTGCTTACAGGGTTGTTTTCATTATACAGTCAGTTTTTGTTTTAAAAACAGGCAAGTCTTTCTTGTAGGTAGGCTTGGGCAGTTTTCCAAATGAAGGCAATAATATACATATGTATATACACACATATTTTATCTATCTATATATACACACATGTATCTGCATATCTATACATGTGCACATATGCACTCACACACTTGCACACACACACAAAGTCTCGCCCTAAATTTAAGTAATATAAGAGATAACAAGTAAAAGAATGAGTATGAAGCAGAAAATTACAGAAGAAAAATGTCCTTTAGTATGTGATGGTTGATTTTATATCAAGTTAACTTGGCCATGAGATGCCCAAACATTGGTCAAAAATTATTCTCAGTGTTTCTATAGGGTTATTTTTGGACGAGTTTAATACTTAAATATTAAAACTGAGGAAGTGGACACTGAGGAAGGACACTGAGGAAGTGTCCTTCCTAACATGAGTGAGCCTCAATCAGGTGGAAGTCTGATCAACAAATGGTTGGTCATCCTCGAGTAAAGGGAACCTCCTTCAACATGGCTTTTCTCAAAAACCACTGGTTTATGGCAGATGTTTTATGGTTGTCTCCAAAACACCCATTCCTTGTCAGATGGCCAGTCCAAGCTAGGTAGCTTTGGAGTTTCTCTTTAACAGTTGATCAGAAATGAACACGTGATCAGATTTTGGCTGTTGAGATCTGAGGGGAGGTCTGATGGTGGCACACAAAGGAAAGCACATCCTAATTCTAAGAATGAGACATAGCAAGAAACAGTCTTTCTCTTGTCTCCTAAGTTCTCAAAATGCTATCACTACTTTGCTGTAAGTTTGAGCATGGAAAATATCATTTGAACAACGGAAAAAATCTGGTTCCATCATCCCTGGATTTCTTTGGATGTGAGTTAATGAGTATCCCTACCATTCAAGTTATTTTGATTTGGGACTTATGTTACTTGACAGTTTGAAATATTAATTAGTGGTTATGATGGTTAATTTTATGTGTTGACTTGACTAGACTGAGGTGCCATGATATTTGCTCCCTTATCTAAATGTTGCTGTCAGGATACTTTTTAGATGTGATGAACATTTATAATCGTTTGTCTTTAAGTAAAATAGATTGCCCTCCACAATATCACTGGGCCCAGCCAATCAACGGAGGGCCTTCAAAGGAAAGACTGAGGTTTCTCAAAGAAAGAATTCTGCCTCCCAGAAATCCTTCTAGACTTTCCAGCTTTCCAACTCAAGACTAAAAATATCAGCTCTTAACTAATAACCAATCTGCCAGTTTGACCTACAGATTTTGATCTTGACAGCCCCAGCAATTGTGTCAGCCAGTTCCTTAAAATAAATCTCTTTATATGTATCCTACTGGTTCAATAATCTGTAGAAATCTGACTTATTCAAGGTGCAATAGTTCTATTTTGCAATTAGGAATATTATTTTCAAATAATTGGTAATAATGTTAATTGATAATCAAAACAGTTACATAAAATCCATTGCCTGATTCTTTCTTTTATAAAAGAACCTATATTGGCATGTATTGGAGAACGAACAAATTAAATAATCTTAATCCCAGGTTCAATTTACTAAATACATCTTCATTTTAAACCACTTACTGTTTTGAACAATTCTAAGTGACTGTCTTTATGATTTCTTGCAACTTAAATTGAACAAGGATATTTTTGCTTAACCCCTTTCTTATGTGTTCTCTGTATCTGAGATTTTTACATTTGTTCTTCCATAAAGGCAGGATTATTTTACCTATCTTTGTTTAGTACAAAAGAATTTTCTCATAGTAACATTAAAACAATGAGACTATGCATTGAATTTTGAGATAATATAATTTCAAACTCATAAATAAAATTTTACTATCTCTTGTTGTCAAGGAAACCACTTTGCATGCCCTTGTGTTGAATTACTAAAATGGTTGGTTTTTTTAAATGCAAATGCTAATTCTTACTTCACTTTGTATGCTGCATTAAATTAATCATTGTAATTTATATTTGATGAAGTTATTTTAAAGTGTTTGCCAATAAAATACATGAAAAATAGAACACAAATAAGTTATTGTCATGAGCTAGGCATCATTATCAGAAAAAAAATCTATTACTTGTCAATTGAAAAAGTGTATGAAAATAATTATACATGCATTTTATAAGAAAAATATTATATTTTGAGTCAATAGTGTATATGGTATTATAATATATGAGTTTTGTCTCAAAGAAGGCAAAATTATAACTCATCATGAAAAGTGATGGGATATAAATATTTGTCAATAACTAACAAGTCAACAATTTTACTTATGTGGGCCAAGGAATAATAAGGATATCATAAATTCCACATAGACTCAGATATATCTTCCATTTGTTTGATTGTTCTCAGTTTGAAATAGCTTCAATTATATATTGAATGTTATTACTAACCAAAATCTTTAAAAAAGATAAGGCTAGAGTTCAGGCAATCTAAACACCCTTCAATAACTTTTCATAAAGTTGTCAGTTAAATAAAAACATATTAAGCAAATACAGTTTTTAAATGAAAGTATATAGGCTTGATGCAAGCACATATTTAAAAATGTGAAGGAAGCCACAAATTTTTTTAGTCTATTGTTCATTCTTTTTAACATTTTAGAATTTCATCTTATAAAGTCAAAGGAACTGGAGATACCAAAACTAACTAGGATTCTTTTTATAACATTCTGGGAAATTTGATAAAAATGTGTTAATAATAGAAAACAATTTTCTTGGTAGGTTATATTTAATTTGGAATAGTATATACAGGTCACACTATACATTTGATACAATAAAATAGCTAAATACAGATGTTTGAGCCATCTGTTATAACAGAAAAAAAAACTTTTCAAAACTGTGATTGAGATGATAATTAATAAATGGATAAAATGGAAATGGAGTCATTACTATTAATTTATGTTTAACTCCACATGAAAAATTGACAGATTTCAGATTTCATTAGAATTATTGAGATTGTTAAAACAAAAAAAAAATCAGCTTCTCAATCAGTTTTAGAAGACAGGCTCACTCAACAAAGAAGGAAGCTAAATTAATAAATTCATTGAATTAACAAATTCACCAACCAGGTCTGAGTATGAATCTTGGCAATTGTATAATTGTTGGTGTTTCTACTTCTGACATTGAACAACACCCTTTCATCTATTCATAGGAAAAGGTCCACTTTTCTTAGCATGGACTCTTCACATCATCACATCTATTTTTGTGTTCATGGTCTTTCAATACTTCCAGTCACTAGGTTTGTCTATTTTGTCCCTACTATTGAATTAAGGCATACCCAGCTCTTCATTGGTGATTAGAGCCCAGTAGTTCAGTAAAGTCAGTTGAATCTGTAGTTGGGTATCCCCAGAGAACTGTAGAGGGCATTGTAGTACCTCAGAGAAACTCAATGGGAAGGGAAATTAAATATTTGAAGATCATTTCTTATCCACATTTGTGTAATCCTGTCTGTATATTGCTTCTCCCAAGATGGCCATGTTAGCAATGGTAATTCTTCCAATTATTAGCATGCAATAAACTTGCATTTTGTGTGGCTTCTATTTCTTTTAGCAATGTCTCACAATTTTCATTGTATGGGTCTTTCTTCACATTTGTTAAATTTATTCTTAGGTATTTAATTCTTATGAGATTATGAATGGGATTATTTTCTTGATTCTTTTTTCTTCCAGCTTCTTGTTGCATGTAGAAATGCAACTGATTTCTATAAATTAGTTTTGTACCCTGAACTTTACTGTATTGGTTTATCATTTCAATTAGTTTTATTGTGTGGTCTACGTATATTACTATGACATCTGTAAATAATCATATTTCTGTATTTTTTTCTGGTCTGGATTCCTTTCGTAGCTTTCTCTCACCTTATTAGCTAGGAATGCCAATACTCTGTTGAACAGCAGTGCTGAAAATGCATGTCCTTGTCTTGTCTTAGTGGGAAAACTTTCAGTCTTTCACAACTGAGCATGATGTTGGCTCTGAGTTTGTCATACATGGCCTTCATTATGTTGAGGTCTGCTGCATCTGTCCCAGTTTCTTCAGGGTTTTTTTTTTAATCATAAGTGGATATTGAATATTATCAAATGCTTTCTCTGTATCTACTGATATGATCATACGATGTTTCTCTTTCCTTACATTGACCTGTGGAGAATTACACAACATATTCAGATGTTGAACCACTCCTGTACCCCTGAAATAAATCCCACTTGGTATATATGTGATCCTTTTGATGTATTATTGATTTCAATTTGCTAAGATTTTGTGGAGGATTTTTGCATCTATGTTCATCAGGCATAGAGGTCTGTAATTTTTTTTTCTTGTGATATCTCTGTCAGGTTTCGATATCAGAGTGATGTTGACTTTATAGAATATAAACATATATTTCCCCCTGAGCACAATTGATTTAACAAAGCTACCCATGTCGTTATAATTAACAGGTTCAGGTGTTAACCCCTTGAGGAATTGCACCAACTGCAGAGGGCTGTCTCATAGGTGACGACCCTTCTCAAGTTGATTGATATCCAATGCTTTCAGAAGCAAGATTATGAAGATCCGGCTATTTGTACTGACAAGATAATTTTCAAAGACCATTGTAGCTCAGCTCTCCCCCACAGAGACAGGCAAAGCTGTATATCACAGTTCTATTTCCCCCTCTGCCACAAACGACTGCCATTTTCCACTACCTGCAACAGGTGTGCCTACTAATGGGCACAAATTCATTGAGTAAAATGTGTTGCTGGGAAACAGGATAATCAGTATCAATGCAGCATCCTGTATATTATTTCTAAGAGGAAATGCTATTTTAACAATGGAGAAAGCCAAGTGAACCAACTTAGCATCACCAATGACAATAAAAATTTCATCCCATGAATCTAATCATGAGGGAACAGACAAGAACAGGTGCCCAGCTGCTGTGGTGCCCAGCAGGAATTTGGTTCCTCCAAATTATCAATTCCATGAAAGAAAAAAACCTAGATAAGTATTCTAAATTAAAGGAGATTAAAGAAATATAAAAACTAAATACAAAATCTACTCTGCAGTTAGATTTTATATCAAAATTCAATAAAATTTATTAGTAGGAAACTGAGCAAATATGAATGTGTTATCAACATGAAATTATTTGGATATGGTTATTATATTGGGCTTATAACAGAGAAAATTCTTTTTCTTAGATAAATCATGCTAAAGTGCTTAGGAGAAAGTGTCATTTTGTCTACAACTTATCCTCAAATGGTTTATGGAGAAAAATGGTTTATGGAAAAATGGTTTATGTAGAAAAATGGTTTATGGAGCAAAATGTATGTATACTTATCTAGAAAGATATTAAAATGTGGCAAGATGTAACTAATTATGGTAATAATAGATCCCCATTAAATAATTCATTCAACTTTTTCTATATGTTTGAATTTTTATCATAGGTTATATTAAAAATGCATACACTTAAATTCTTATCAGGGCTTTAAAATATCTTTAGACAATATTACCAGGTTGCTTAACATTTTTAAATCCACTGGAAGCTAGAATAAAATACATATGTCATCAAATTTTCCAGAATAATAATTTTGATTCTTGATTGGATAGAAAGAAAAAAATATTAAGAGAATTAGTTTACAAACCCATTGAATAACCCTTAAATGTAGTGAATTTAGTTTTGATTTTGCTCTTAAGATCTCACAATAGAGGAGTGTAGGGTAAGGAAAAATGTCAGGCTTTTCTGCTCTCCTTTTCTGCCAGCAGGATAGATGATGGATCCTTGTGGTCCTGAATGCATGCCTGATGGCGGGCACCTGGAGTAGGGTGTGGGCAGAGGTAGATGGGATTCACCTGGGCTGAGACTGGGCTTTTAAGGGCGACCTCACGGGGACGCCAGCAGAAGCCAAGAGAGAAGCCGAGAAAGAAGCAGCAGAAGCCTAGAGAAGCAGAGAACGCCAGAGAGCCCAGATAGAGTGAAGACTTGCTGGGGGCTGGGAGGCCTGCCATGTACCTGCCATGTACCGGGTGAATCCCAATAAAAGACCTGCAAAAACCACTGAGGACTCTGACTCCTCCTTTACCCGGTCTGCATGGGATCTTAGAAAACCTGCTCGGTGGCCTGTCCTGCCCTTACAAGGGGCCTCCCTGGTGGTGCAAGGGGTTAGGACGTGGCCCATGAAGCTGTCCACAGCCACTGCAGCATGAGTTCGAGTCCCAGGCAGGGAGCAATTCACATGGCGCAGCAGACCTCTCCTGACTCACCCTCTGCTCTTTTCAGCAGTGTGTTTCAGTCAGTCTGTCTGTTCTGTTTCCCACTCTGTCTCTGGTGGATCTTCTCAACCCCAGCACCTCTGGCCTATACCCCAGTTCTTGTATGCATGAATAAATAAAGCTTTAAAAAAATCTCACAATATATAAGTGGACGTAGATACAATTATCACTATGTATTTTAATAAGTTTTTTGAAAACATAGGTTTCCATCAAAAAAGAGATTCTCTGGCAAAGAAAACCACCCCTTGCTATACTGAAAGCAATGCACTTCAGATCATGGCTTAACTGAAATGTTGAGGGGATATGGCTGTTCTGGGAACTCTGTTCCTCTCTTGCCAGTATCATCACTATGACAACCTCCATTACCTGTACTCACCTGCTAATTGATACTCCATGGGGTTTTAACATTTTCTTCCATGTTCTTGTCTCAGAACATCACAAATTACTCTTAAGGGTACTGCGCAAGAAGGTTGAGACTGTGGTCAGTCTCCTGCTAAGAGTCCAGGCCGCTCACCACTTTGTGTCCGTTCTTCCAGGCCCAACAGCTTATCCACCAAATTCTGCATGGATCTTTGGCACATTTGTATTAAGTAAAGGATAAAGTAGATGCTGCCAGAAAAAGTTATCAAAATCTATCAAATGCATTAACTTAATTGTATCTATTTAAACACCCTCTCTGCTTCAGTTTTAATCAGAGAAAACTGCAAAAATCACCACTGGAGTGTCATTCCCGTTTTGTTTTGATCCTATCTTTCCATATAACTTTTGTAGGACAACCTTCTGAATTGCTTCCAATTTCTTAATTATTACTATTTTTCAGTGCGGATTGTAATATATACATATTCATTATGTATTTACTAGTTTTCCTTTGTTAAAATATTAATAACTAAGTGTTTTTTACCAGCCACTTTCTATAAATTGGTTTTTGTCCTACATCACTTTGGCAGGATTCATTAAAATCCCTGCTAAACTGTAAAAACCAGTAAGTTAAGGGCTTTCTCTTTCTTAGCAACTATTGAAAGTTCAGCTGATAGCACAATTCAGGGCTGCCCATTATGCAAGTGGGTGATAATATCTCCAAAAATACCCATGTCCTTGGTCCCAGAACTTGCGAATTCATTACATTGCATGGCAAAAGAAAATCTGTAGAGCTGATTAAGTTAAGGACTTGGGAATGGGACAATTATCCTAGATTAACCCATTGGGCTCTATGACCACAAACCAGCCTTTTAGTAACAGGTGGGATGGTCAAGGCTGGAGCTCTGAAGAGGCTGTCAAGGAGCTGAGGATGGAGGCAGGGCAGGAAGGAAAGCAGCGCCCTCTGGAGGGGAAAAGAACAGGAAATGTACTCACCTAGACCCTCCAGAAGAAACTGGTCTTACTGATACCTTGTCTTACAGTGACACTGACTAAATGGCTGACCTCCAGGAAAGTAAGATAATGAGGTGTGTGTTGTTTTAAGCTATTCTACGTGTAGTAATTGGCTATAGAGCAAAAACGAATGCATCAGTAACTAATCTTCAGATTTTAATCATCAAGGTAATTCTGAGATCATATGTAAATAGAGTCGGGATACAAAATGAGCTCTCTCTGAGAATAAAGCCTATGAGATTTTCATTAGATTTACTAAATTACAACAGTCACTCTCACGAGACAATTACATGAAAAGTGGACCATATGTTTGGCACTGAAACATTTTCAGCATTACATTACTTTACTCACTACAGGTAAAATAGGTGACCCAAGTAAATGCGAAGACTATGCATCTGTGCAGCAAAATCTTCAGCGTTTACCTTGTAACATGGGGAGCACTCTTCTGCTTACTTGCTAGTTCATGCAGAATGTTTGCTTTCAGACGAACCCTAAAATCACAGAGTTATCAAGACTGTCTTCATATGTTGAATACCCACTTATAAGTGTTTTAGAACGTCTCATATATAACTTAGTACAAGTTCAGCTGATTCCCTGAGGCGGTGTGTCAAATTTTCTTTGATATTATAATTAAATTGTGTATTTTTTCAGCACCCACATCTTAAAATATAAAAATTTTAAGATCAGGTTGGTTGAAATATAATTTACATACATGATACCACACCCACTCAGGGTGGTTCAAGGGTCAGCCAAAGATGTGGTCAGACAGAAGTCGGGTCCTTCTCTGTCCTTTTCAGAGAAGAAGTCGAAATAGGTATCTTGCCCTCTCTTCAATGGGACTGAATTACTCTGACTCCTCAATGAGGTTCTTTAGATCAGAAAGATGGTGGTTTCCACTATCCGCCATCCCCTAGCTCCTTGAGAGCCTGTTCAGAGCTCCAGGGGGAGAGAGAATGGAGATGCTGATTCATTCAGTGTCCCCCTGAATCAACATCCCTCACCTGCAGGCAGCTGCTAATTGTATTATCCCAAGATGTTGCCATTGTTCCGGTGGCAGCACCAGCCACTCCTTGGAACTTACTCTTGGAACTTACTCAGTCACTCCCAGAAGCACAATTCAGTGTACACTGATTTTTGGACTTGGGTGGATTTAATAGACAAATGGACACTCAATAATAGATCAGTGGTTCTAATATGATTCACAGCCCTGGAATACATACACGAATGATTGGAACATAAACATTTTCTACGGGATGTATTTTCCCCACATTCTCTATACAGTGGAATATCTGCTAAGAATGTAATCTCTCACACCATATAGAATTAAATTTTTCCTATATTTCTTTGAATTGGCAATATTTGTAAAATGTAAGATCTCAGTCAATAAAGGGTACAACTTTTGTTTTGAAGCAACACTGCATTATTTCAGAGAGAGAGAGAATAAGTCGGTGATAACAGTGATTAAGAATGTTACAAATGAAAGTCCCAATATAAAAATAGAATAGCATTTTCATGAGCTGCTCGTCAGTCTTCATGTGCTTTGGTTATTACCCTTTTCAGCAGCCTCATCTTTCCTGTGACTACGTCTTATATTGCCCTTTCCTGTAATGGCTCTGTATTTGTCCCCGCGGCGGGATGTTGCGCTCATAACCCTCACACTTATTTCCATGATGTAACAAAACACAGTCTGTTGCTATGGTGATGATCAGCCTCTCCCAGCTTGAGCCACTGTGATTACAAGACTCTAGTGCTACACTCTTCTTTCAATCAATTTTCAGAGATCGCTTTTGTTCTTCCACACACTTCAAATTCAGCACTTAATGTGCTTTGATTAATGTTTCAAAGTTTAACGGGTGTAGTGGTGTGTTAAGTGGTGATGCTTTATCTGCATTTTTGTAGCACCACATTGTTCCCTATGAATATTTCACGGAATCACCGTAAACGAGGTGTATCTGACATTTTAAAAATACATAAATCAGTGTTGAGATAGCAAATACATGTATTTTACAATTTGTTTACATGAGAGTGAGATAGTAGGACTTTAATCTCAAAAATGCAAACTGAATTATGAGGGAAAAATTATTTCAATAGTGTTTTGATTATTAAATATGGGTCAATCCCTGAATTATTGGAGCACAACGAAAATGTTCCTACCACAAGAGTCACCCAAAGTTTGACACTACACAAATGTTACCTCGAATTTATCAGACACATTTCAAAGAGCTCATTTGCCAGGTGAAAGTGTATTTAAAATTGAAAGCACAAATTCTATGTTTTGACCTTCAGTGCTAAGTAGGTCAATAAGAGAAAGGCACCTATTTTATGTATATTTCTATATTTTAAGTATGTAAAAATCCTTTTATAGTTGTCAGTTATAGTTTTGTCCACAACTAAATATCCAGAAAGTGGTGAATTTTGATTTCATAAGTGTAGTGAAACCATATGCCGCATTATAAATTTGCATATAGCAAACACACCATGAATTTCCTAGCTAGTAAAATTTACTGTTGAAGTTTTCATGTAATATTGAAATCAGTATTTTTGCAATAGGGCAAATTTTCCATGAAATGCAAAGTTGTTAATATGTCATCTATATAAATACATCAATTAATATATATGATTATATATACAATTAATTAATATCCACTGATATGAAACATCACCCAAGAACCCATTACTCTCCTACCTCCAATTCATTCTGAAGTCCCATTAAATATCACCTAGTAATTTGAATTGGCATTAAAATAAAAGCCTGGACTTTATTAACTGAATCAAATTCTTTTCTTCCCCAGAACAAAGATACCCAAGCTTAAAGTGCTATTTAAAATTCACTAGATAAGAAAACCAATTTTGTGAACTCTTATCTAGCATTATCACCTAAATTTTCTTTTACAATTACTAATTTATGGACTGAGTAACTTATATTGTTTAAAAAATCATGGGCATTTAGATTCATCTATACCCATTTATCAACCTCCAAATTTGTTCAATATCAAGTAAATCTAAAAGACTGAACCCTATTCAGAAAGGGAGAAGATAAATTTCATAGGGAATGGAAATGTTTTCATCTATAGTACTGTGCTAAAAAGGGACATAATTTTTAAAATGAAAGTTTGGGTTATTTACAAGTTTATGTGTTTATACTAAAACCATGTATCTTCCAAGTACTATATTCCACACACCAAGTGGAATTCATTCTCTCAAGTTGCCTTGTTTTCAGTCTTGAAACAAATTTTCTCAAACAATTTTAATCCCCCATGATTAATTAGTAATATTAATGAATGGTCTTTGTATTTCATTAGAAAGAGTTATTCTTACTTAACAGTGAAGAGTTTCTGCTTAAGTCTTCCTCACCCCTAGGCACCCAGAGAGCTAGGTCAAGGTCAAAGCTGCCATGTTTACCCTGGAAAACAACGTCTACCTCCATTAAGCTCACACCAGCATTAGAGTTCTGCATAGCAGGAGAGCAATAACAATTGTGTTATATAATGATGTTTATGTTACACGATCTCAGAGGACCTCATTCCATCAATCAAATATGACATTGTGTCCCTTATGGTCCTAGCAGTTAATGCAAATACTTACAAAAACATATCCCAGAGCAAGGGAGTATACATTTCAGTGTCAGAAGTGCTGACAGTAATTTTGAGTAGAGTAAGAGTTTTAAACAATATGGATAAGGCCTAAAGGAAAACATAGAACTTCAACTGGATCTTTACAATGAGAAAATTTTAGATGAATATAAATGTATCAGCTTGCAAAGACAGTTGGCATGAGGCATAACTTGAAGGTAAGGACCATGGGGAAGGTGAATCAACTTCTGCAACATGCCAACAGCTGTATTGCAGGAGACAAATTGAAACTATCTACTAAGTTTCGTGGCCTTTCTCTTGAATACAGAACTAATCTATAATTTAGAGATGGTTCCATAGAAATCACTTAAGCATTTTTAATAACTACTTTACCTTTCACATAAGAAAAAAATGCTGTGTTTTAAAACTGCTTGCCAAGTTAAATAAAAATTATATTTAATTTATATCAGATTCTATTTTTCAAACTTTAAATGCTATTAATCAAAATCTGAAGTAAATATTTAGTTTCTTACAACTGGATTTTACCTCTTTTTTAAGTGACTAAATTTATATGAACACCAAATATCATACTGCGCTTATTGGAGACACGCAGCAACAAATTCTAATCACTTAAAATTTTTAAGATGTTCTTAAGTTTCATCTTAAATATTGAATTTTTTCTCATGGATGTTTCTAGTTATTATTTTTAAGGAAACTGAGTAAAAATAGGCTTAGAATAGTTTGAATTGATTATACTTCATCCCACATTACCTTGAATGAAAATTATTAATCATGCATTTTTTTATTTTTTATATATCACTTTGATCTATTTGAGCAGTTCTTACACTCCTGCTGATAGATTCCTAAAACTGGGTATTAAAACCTTGTGATATGTTGAGGAAAGAAAATATTAAAACGTGTTTATGATTATGTCTTCCCTTCTTAACCTGAATTTCATATAGGCATGTGAATGTGTGTTATTTAAACCATGTTATGACTATAATGGCACATACACATTTAGAAGTTACAAATATACAAAAAAAACCTCAAATTGATGCAAGGGTTTTACCAGCAGATTCCAAAGCCTTGAGGTATTAGAATGCCTTAAATTAGAATTAAGAATTGAATTACTGGTTTTATATTCTATCGTGTCATCTTTTCAATTTTTAGCAATTTGTCTACACAATAGACTTAATATTAGATATAATTACAGTAAACCTGGACATAAAACTTGGGAAAATTCACCTCTAAATCACGTCTTACTTTTAAAATGTGCCCAGAAAACTGAATATATGAGCTGCAAACACAAACTTGAGGACACAGCAGATGACGTAAATGCAGTTTGTTCAAATAAAGGGATCAAACAAATATACAAAGTATAAAGTAGAAATTCCATTTCACCGGAGGACCTGCTTCTCCTGGAAGTGCCTCTGATAGCCACTACCACTGGGTTGGAGAGAGCATTACTTAAAGAGGAAATTGCATAAACATGAAAATTTGTGATTTGTGCAGTACCTAATCTAATAACATCTAAAAAAAGATTACAACATGTTTTCAGAAAGGCTTAATTTATCTAATCAGGATTTGTTATTGCTTTTGATTAGAGCTCATATTCACTATGTTAATACAAAATAACACCCCGACCAAAGGAAGTTATCAACTGGATAGAAAGAGCTATTAATTCTCTTCCCTCAACTTTAGCCGATTTGTCCTTTAAATCCTTTAAGTTCCTCTTTTAAACCACATGATTCTAAACATATCACCAGAGCAACCATATGGGGCATCCTAATTGACCACACAAGGGAATAGGGTTTCCACACTCATGTAATTTGGGGATAGTGCAGCGATCATTTTCCTTGACCTGATCAAAATTACTAATCCTAACATCTACAAATCTGTTTGCAAATTGGAAAATCTCTTATAGTTTTTTCCTCTGGAACACTATGCCATAGTCGCAAAGAGTCATGGGTCCATTTTACACAGGGTTGGAGCTAGGATTATAGCATCACGGTTCTCCACATATGATGCAGGTCAAATGTGGCATTGCTGGTATAAATTATAAAATCAAATGTAGTAATGTGTTTGATTCAGTTTATTATTTTATTTATTTAAAGTAATATTCAATAATATGAAAGAGCATGCTTTTTTGCCATTTTTATGCTGTAGATATTTTCTTGAACAGTGCAATAGATCAAGGATCTATTAACACCAAGAACTGAACCATTTAGTGTGTACAACAGTGTGGCAGCTAGACTCTAAGACAACCCTGTGGTCGCCATGTCTTGGTGTCCATGTCACGTGTACGCCCTCTCCTTGGTAACAAATGCAAACAGGAAGCTCATTTTATGCTGATGAGTAAACTGTGTCACTTCAGTAGTTGAAGGAAGGATTAAGAGGCCCACCAGGAGTCTTCATAAAAAAAGAAACTTTTATTGATAGAAATCAAAACCAGCACACTTTCAAGGTTTGGGTAAGTTTGGTGTATTTTCCTGCTCACCGAGCTGTCTAATATTATCTGAGGGACCCACTGTTTGATGTGAAGTAAATTATTAATATTGAGTAGGAGCAGGCAAAAGAATGTTAGGGGTGTCATCGGTTCTGAGTTAACAAATAGTATAGAAAAAGTCACAGGCTCTAATTACACCACCTGATTATTTGCAAAAATCGACTACATGACTATGTTTGTGCTATTATTTCACTGATATTTCTATAAAATGACTTTAATAGTAGACTATTTCTCAGCATACCATTGGAATATGAAGAGTGCATTGAGATATATAAATGAGAAGTATGCCTGCATTCAATCTGAGAAGACTCTTCTGTGGTATGCCGAGTCAGATTTCCAATGGGATATGTAAAATGTATATGTCAATTTTACTTCCCTTTTGCTATTCCTAATTGTCATGCGTTTGCGCAATGAAAATCAACGCCACTGTTCTTTCTACCTTTAAGAAAAATTTTATTAAATCTAGATACTATTGAGTTGATAGGAATGTTATTATTACCCTGGTTATGTTGAATTTGGAGTACATTTTCAAGGATTTCTATTTCATTTTGGAAATAACATACCTAAACATAAGTTGTTCTTTTTTCCCAAGAAATATCTTTATCAAGTGCTTGAATTAAATAACAAAATGCAAAAAAGAACAAATTTTATTCTGCTTTGCTGATTCGAGCAAATAGCAAGCTTAAATGGACATAAAAGGGAAAAAACAGTATTTTTGGAAATTAAAGTTGAAAGTGAAGTTAGCAAGTGGAGACATTTTTATGAGGAATAAATATGCATCTGATAGTTCAAAAAGGTGAAAATGAAAATGCAATCAGTTCTCTAATGAATTAATTGGTACAGCCAGGACGCTCATGTAACTTTATGTGAAGTTGCTAATGAGCAGAAGAGCAGTTGCCAAAAACAGGCAGTCAGCACATTCCAGAAACTTCCTTGCCTTTTTAAAGGCATTATAAATAGCACATTGCTGTTTCTTCCAAATCAACATATTTTTCCTTTGCCTTCTACATTTAGAAGAAATTGATAGTTTTTTTTTTTCTATCTAGAGAAATAATGAGAACACAGAAAGCCTTAAAGCTACATATTTTATATTTTGCACTGGGGTTTTTTTGTTTGTTTTGTTTTGTTTTTGCTATTCTTAATTTGCATTGCATATGCAGTAGTAACAACTAGTTTTTCTTGGAGAGTTCCTTTGTCCATCCTGGAAAACAACGTTTCTAAGAAACACTTCACTAACGCATGTCAGTCACACAGCCTTATGTTGGCAGGCCCTCTCAGGAAAGTAACGTGAAAGACTGGAGTTCATTATCAGGCGCACAGGAACTTGGGGACACCATCCAAGGGCAAATCTTAGTGTTAGTCATTTGTGGACATGGTGAAATAAAACTCAAGATTGCTTGATAATTATTTCAAATGGTTCCAGCTGTTTGCTTGTTATTTTTAACTGTTAACCCCTAAGTCAAACACTTTAAAATATTGGAAATGCTTAGTAAAACATGTCTAGCTGCAGGTGACCTGAATTAGGTACAAGAAGTGCTTCCCCTGTGGCCCAGCCTCAGCTAACACCCAAGTGGGGAGGGAGTCTGTCTATGGACCACCTGCTGTTGCCAGGCAACCCCTCATTGGAAGAGCTTTGGATCCTCTAATAAGTCAGTGATAACAGTCACAACCAGCCAATGAGGAAATGGGTTTAATGTAGATGGAGAGGAAGAATATCTAGGTAATCAAGGCTAATGCTATTCGATAGTTGGTTATTCTTCTGTTCTTTGTTACAATTGTAATACTTGTTTGTTTACAACACTGCAGCTTTGGTGGAGTGTGAGCTGCCCACAGCAATGAGTGTCTCCAAGTTAGGCAACTGTGCCTGGCACCTGGAGTTTATGAATAAACATATGAAAACACTGCTAAAGTATTGCTTCGATCAAGGTTCCTTGGCAATTGTATTTTCCACTAAAGAAAGAAGTAAAAGTGAGTGAGAGTAAGAGAGAGAGTTGACTTTCCATTATCTATTTATCCCAATGATTAACATCTTATTCCTTAGCCTAGCAAAATTGAGAGCCACAGCCAGGCTGCGATGAACGTATGGAAGGAAATTCATTTCTTAAAGAGAGGATGATCTGTTGCTAAACTTGGTGTAAAATTCTAAAAAAAAAAAAAAAGAAAAAAAGAAAATTTAAGCAGAAACCTTGAGTTAAAGCTGAGTCAAAGAATTGTGTGAACACAGTTGATGTGAGATGTCTGCACTTCCAAGGAGAATCAGAAATATGATGTGCCCACTTGGAGCAGGATTCACTGTTGCTACTGGGGGAAAGTCCAGCAGAAGGCACAGGACAGAGGGAAGACTAGAGGGTAGTTTGCAGAGAGACATCACTGGACTGTGTCCTGTCATTTATTGTAACCCACAGGAAATCTTAACATTCCAAGCTCCAGCTTACTCAATTTTAATATATTAATGATTAGAATGTCTATCTTCAGCCATTTCAATCTAAAGGCATTGAAAATAACTTTGCCAAGCACCTGACATGCAAAAGATACTCAAATACATCCATTCCCCACCCCACTGAGATCAGGACAGCCCCATCTATGCAAATCCCAACTGTTATAATTCAGCAAGTGTTGTCTGAGGATAGTCTAGTAAGAGGCACAGGACGAAACAGGTAAGGCTCTGGCCTTCTGTAACCTGAACAATTTGAGGTGAGACTCAGTCACATCATCTGTAACTCAGAGGGGTGAGTCACAATCAGTGCCACCGTGAAGTTCAAACACGGCGGTGCAGTTGTCTGGTAGACAGTGAGAGGAATCTGAACGAGCCTAATCCCTCAAAGGTTCTTTGAGAATGTGTAGGGTTTACACAGCCCAAAGCTTTGCATCATATATTAAACCTTCTCTGGCCAGTGCAATCACCAGGGAAATCTCTTCTTTATTGTTATGGATGTGGTATTCTCATCTCACTTATTGGATTAAAAAAGTCTTGAATTTCACAGCTTACATCACAGGGGGAAACTAATGCTGAGATGCACTCACATGTAATAAGTGGGATGAAAGTTGGTTTGGAATGAAAAGACCAGAGGTGTGTTTCCTTGATTATTCCCAGGAAGTTTTTTATCTAGAAAATATAGTCATACCACTCATTCAAAGAGTTGGTGTGATGATTTAACAAGGTACTATCTATAGAACTGTAAAATTCTATAAAATGGAGGTTGTTTTTATTAGAAGTGGAGCTCAACTAATAGCTGTTGATTGAATAAAACTTGCAGTTATATGGCTTAGGAAAGGATTTTTCCATTCTCTAAATGAATCACTGAGATTCTTCATTGAGGGCAACTAAATGAATTTCTAGCTTTCTGTTTAAATTCAGCCAACCATACAAGTGCTATATCCAGACCATTCCTTGAATGTATTAAATCTATTAACATTTCATTATTAGCATCAATAATAGCTCGACTTTTGCTTTAATAAAATGATGCTAAGTTGTCATAGAATAAGAATAATGATATCTTAAGCTCTATAGAAAAAACTAAGCTGAAAATGGAAGATTTTATACTGTCAAATTACACTGTAATTCCAATTTTAGGGCAATTGCCTTACAAATAAATAGAATTACTACCCACTCTCTTGTCGAAAGTTCCTGTCCTCTTGCAGATGAACTAGATGATCTCTATGCTTTCACAGAGCTCAGAAACTAATTTCTTCAATTAGTGGAGGAGGAATTATAATAAGGAGATGAGCCCTTATAATACAAATATAAATAAAATATAATTCAGTAGCAATAAACCCCAAGAATTCAAAATAAATAATATAAATTCAGTTACGTTTTGGGTTTCCAACTTTACATAAATAATAAAGAATTCAGTATCACTAATATTCACTTGAAAGTGGGATCTCTACAAGCATTTTAATTTAAAATAAATCTTCCTTCTCTTTGAAATACTTTAAGCAGGATCTGAACTGAAGAACTGAGATTCATTTAATCTCTGTCTAGCTAAATTTTTCACATCTTTCAAGACACAGTATAAATGTCTCTCGACCAAAATGCAATGATTTCCACTACACTTTCCATCACTTAACAATTCATATCATGCTTTCTTGTGTTGGTATTTGATTGTATTCTTTAAAGATATTGATAATAGCGGAAACCACTGAGATATTATAAACTTGAAGTTTAAATTATGTACATTGTTCAAAGTAAAATAAGAGAAATTATTTAGTGGGGAGTGACAACATAAGGATACTTCCTCAAAGTATGAATATGTGCAGCTGTATATAGGATTCCATTATGGATGTTATTGAACACAGGATATAGAAGACAACACTATAAATGCTACAGATAAACCATGTCACACAGTTTGTGCTCCAAGAAGTTTTCTCACATGTTGTAAATTTTGGTTTTTGCATTCTTAAAGTTTTCTTTGTTACAATAGTTGTACTTCTTTGTGGTTTTCCCACCTATTTAAATTATACCAATAAAAATGTCAAAGAAAATAAGTTTGTTTTAAAAACCAGAAGGCAGTATTAACAAAAAAGAAAAGCTTTCTCTTGAACTCCAGTAACAGAAGAGATAGAAGTCACAAATGAATATTCTATTAATATTAATTTTTGCATTTATGAAATAATTTCTGTACCAATATCACAGACCTCAAATTATTGCAAAGTCTTTAAGATTTTTTATTAAAATCAGATCAATAGATCTTATTGGGGTAATTTTTGTGTCTGCCAATGAAATGCTGTATTTACCAAGCATCTGTCCTGTGCTCATTTCACCTGCACCCACTGCCCCCAGGTCCTCACTGCACCCCTGTCCTGCTCTCCTGGTGTCACCTCACTCCTCCTAGTATGCATATGCAAAACAATGAGCTGACGAAACCCAAAATGAATCCTTCCCCTGCTTAGGAAGGCATCAAGATAGTGTGTCCCAGACATATCCTGCAAATACTTTTTCCCCTTAACTGACCCCATTACATGCACACTCTAAGCTACCTTCTATTTCCAAACACACATTCCTTCTCATCCATTGGTCTCTGTCCATGTACTTTGTATTAAGCAAATATCTATAATTTCCTACATTACTCAGCTATGCTGATTTTTATTTTATCACAATTTTGGGCCTTCCTGGTGGCACAAGGGGTTAAGCACAGTACTATGAAACGATCTGCAGCCACTGCAGCATGAGTTCGATGCCCAGCTGGCCAGGGAGCTGACCCACACGGCACAGCAGAGCTCTCCTGCCCCGCCTGCTGCTCCCCTCAGCAGTGTATTTCAGTCAGTCTGCCTGTTCTGTTTCCCGCTCTCTCTGGTGAATCCTCTCACCCCTCACAGCTCTGGCCTGTACTCCAGTTCTTATATGCATAAATAAATAAAAATCTTAAAAAAACCCCACAATTCCTAGTGAGTTTTGTCTTGTGTCTTTTCTGCATCAGTGGAGAGTGGAGATAATCCAATGTTTTTATTCTTTAGATCTCTCAATAGTGGATTAAAATTTGGGGTTTGCTAATATTGAAACCACCCTTGTATCGATGGACTAAGTCCCACTTATTCATAATGTTTTGTACTTAAAATGGGCTGTTGAGTTATATTTGCTAGGTCTGTTCATGAAGGATTTCTGCATTCATGTTCATAATAAGTCAGCCCTGTAGTTTTATTTAGTGCTATCCTTGCAGAGCTTGAAGATCCATGTTATTCTAGTTTGGTAAATCAGATGAGAATCATTTCCTCCTTCATATAAACTCTGGGACAACTTCAGCCTTCCTCCATTGATTTAGTCTGGGCTTGGAATTTTTTATGGATGATCTTTGTGACTTCGTCCTGTCCTCTATCAAAGTAGTTGGTTTCTTTTAGGAGTTTAAATTTTAACTTCCTTTACTTATCTGTTCTTTTACTTATTTTGCTGATTTTCTTCAAACCACTAGCTTACGTGTTTATTAGTTCTACCACTTTTTCTCTTTTTTCCAATGAAAGTAATTGAAATTTGCTAAGAGAGCAGAATTTAAATCACACCCCACTCCCACCACACACACACAGGTAAAATACATAAGGTGGTGAATATGTCAACTAACTCAACAGGAGGAGGAGTTTTCCACAATGTGAATGTAAAACAACTCATCATATTACCTACTGCAAATATCTACAATTGTTTTCTATCAATTTTACCCGAGTAGAGATGGAAAAAACTATTAAATTCTTATTAATTCATTGTAACGACTTTCTTTTAGTTTACTTCAGTATTAATTTTCTACCATTTGAGTTGAGAGTGTTCTTTAGTAATTTTCATGCTTAAATTTTTTTATTAATGTAAGTATATCTACTACTACAATTCTGTCTGGGAAAGTTCAAAGAACTACCAGCGAACAGGGTGGAAAAAGAAATTATCTTCAACTCACATTATTGTATGGCAAAAGGAACTTTCCATAGGATTATGTCAGTTTCATTAAAAACCGGCTCTTACTATTTATTTTGAAATGGACAGCTTCTTGGATGTCCTGTGTTCTTTGGACCTCCTGCAAGTTTTTGTTATATGTGACGTATCAGAGTAAAACACAAGGCCTTTTAGAACTGTGTTTTCTGAGTTCTATGGTATGCTAATATAGTCCAAATAACAAGCAAAAGAAAAGTAGTCAATTTCACTTTATGCTTTTCTTAATTATGACAATATTTTCAAATGAGAGAGTATAAATGTTAACTTGTGATAAATATTTGCATGCCCTAATCCTATCTCATAGTGTATTATTTTAAGATAGTTTGAGTACAATGAAAGATGAACATTTTAGGTCAATATTTAATGCTGAAGTGGCACAACTCATTTGAGTAATTATCTGATGCACAAATAATGTTTATAAAATATCCATTTTGCTTATGAATAAATTAGCTCAGGCATGAACACTGAAAATTATTGGTAAATAGCACTTCTGCTGTCTGCTAAATAATAAATTTATTTTGCAATTATAATAATAAAATCACACTTAAGGCAAGTCAAAATCTTGAAGGAACAGAAAAATAAAATGAAAAAAAAAAACCTGGTTTTCAGGACAACTCTAGTAAATATGCATCCTATGTCATTAAAATCATTTAAATTCTAGAACCTGCCACTGCAGTTTTTGAGCTACTGAGTTATATATCAAACCTGCATATGACCTCAGAAATTTGATCACATGTAGGTTTCTTAACATTAAGAAGTAAAAAAGGAGATTAACTCCACCTAAGGCATTGTGACACTAAAATCAGTACAATTTTGGGTAAATACATTCTTATGGGAACACATCCATGCCCATTCATGGTTCCCTGTGATGGCTCCTACACTCCAGTGACAGACTAATAGAGGCTATATGGCTGGAAAGCCCAAAATATTTACTATAAAGGAAAAAGTCTATTGACTCCTGTTTCCTGTTAATGATAGAAAAACATTAAGTCGGTAGAAGTCATTGAAGGGCCGATTAAGAGAGTTAGAGAAAAACACATGCTCTGCTATTTATATCTATTATTTTTTCTTCCCTGAAGGACAAACAATATTACTGTGTTTGCTGAGATTTATTTTGTGTATGAGTCAAATTTTAGTATCAACTGTTGATATTTAATATTTAATAGCAACTGTTTAATTGCAACCATTACTTCTATCGATAGATTGTCATCTAGATGTATTCATTAGCTACCTGGAGACTCAGGAATACAACCACAAGCAGCAGCGCTGCATGTGAGCCAGGCGATCAGGAGACCGTTGGTTGATTGGGTTAAACCTTTGGGTGCCTGGGAGCTGCATGAAGGGTCCAGAATTTGCCCTTGCTGGTGACAGTTCAGCTGCAGGATGGATGGGTGAAGATGACCCCCCGAGGGGATCCGCCTGAAATCAGATCCTCCTTCTGCTCAGATTTGAGCAGAATAGAAGCCCTTTTGCAAGCAATCTACCTAGACATTAAAAATCACCTCTGAAAGAGGTTTTGGTAACACTTTTTGGGGTGCAGGGAGGGAAAAATAGTACAAAGCATATGAATACAGTGTTGGAGGATTTGGGCCTGTATCTCTCCACCCAGCACAGTTCCATAAATTACACTTGAATAATGATCACTTTATTTCTTGGACGATCACTTTTTTTCTTGGAGTAATATTTTTTTACTTTTCTTCATGATTTTTTTTTATAGATTTTTTTTTTTTAAATTTATACAAGCACTGGGTACAGGCCAGAGGCACCGGAGGGTGAGAGATTCACCAGAGACAGAGTGGGGAGCAGAACAGGCAGATCCACTGAAATACACTGCTGAGGGGAGCAGCGGGTGAGACAGGAGAGGTCTGCTGCACCGTGTGGGTATCTCTCTGGCTGGCCAGGAATCGAACCCGCACTGCAGAGGCTGCGGACCACTTCACAGCCTGTGCTCAACACGCTGCGTCACCGGGGAGGGCCTCTTCATGACTTTTTCCCCTTGAAAGTCTATGATCTTTTTGGAAATTAAAAAAAAAATGTTTAGGTTTTTGATTATTGGTTTTAATTCATAGCTTGTTCTTGTCTTCTGTGATTTGAAAGGGAAGGTGTTAAACCACCGGGGAACTGTGATGTGAATTTAAGTGGCAGATAAGCTATGTCAAGGGCAGAGTTATCCAGACAGTAGAACATGTGTGTTCAGTTTCTGGTGCTCAGATGGTTTGGCCCCCATCCTGGAGACTAGCGAGGTCTCCATGTCCTGTGTCCTTCTGCTCAGAATCTCCTTCCTCGACTTTGTGGATATTCTGTATTCATGCCCATGGGGTCTGGGCTTCCAGATTCCTGGTGGGTAGGTGGGATTTAAAGACCTTTAAAATCATAAATCACTGCAAGCACAAAACTATTTTTACCTGGTAAGAAAACATATTGAGCACAACTTGAGCAGATTAAAAATAAAGAAAAATTCAGTATGTACTAGCAACCTTGATCAAATCACAGTGTGCTGCGTCTGTGAACCAAAATGCAGTGTATTCCATATTAGTTAGCAAGTGTTTTGGTGCTATTATTGGAAGGAACTTTACTGAAATACAAGGCCCAGCATGGAGTTACCAGGACCCAGGTAGTGCTTTGAAATGCATCCCACCTGCAGGTGCGAGTTTTGTGTGTTGGGGTCAGGGTCTTCTTCACTGATTTCCTGACCAGGTTGAGTAAGCCCTCAGGACAGGATTGACCCTCCTCTCTCTCCTCCTGCAGCTGCATGGAGATGCCTCTGGGGATCTGTCCATCAGGTGCCCACGCAGAGGGCTGGTCACTGGGAGGATGTGGGAGCTCCAGTCAGGTCCCTGGTTCTTCTCCATGATGACTCCACCACCTTCTTCATGGTCTGGTGTTAAATTGGCCCATGTTGGCAGGTCCCTGGGAAGGAGGACCAAAATGTGTTTGTAGGTTTTGCTTGTTAACTGAAGTACATGGGCAAAGAAGCAGCAAAGAAGTTAAGGTGGGGATACAAGCAGTAAGTAAATCCATCATCTACCCACTGAGTCAGCCCCAGGGATGGGGATAGCAGGTGAGCTGTGACATTAAGAATTTGTCTGGTGGTGCAGGGGGGTCAAAATCTCAGTGCTATCGAACAATTGCCAGCCACTGCATCATGAGTTCAATCCTTGGCCAGGGAGCTGACCCACGTGGCTCAGCAGACCTCTCCTGTCTCACACACTGCTCCCCTCAGCAGTGGATTTCAGTAGATCCGTCTGTTCTGCTCCTCACTCTGTCTGTGGTGAATCCTCTCACACCACCCACCCACCTGTGAGCTGGACCCCAATTCTTGTGTGAATAAATAAATAAAATAAAAATCTTTAAAAAACATTTGTAAAAGGAAGTTGTTCATGTTTGTCAAAGACCTGGCAGTGTGAGATACACTTAGGAAATAGAGGGTTTTAAAATGAATAAAAATTAATTGAGGCAAACAATATATGACAAGGTGTTTCTCAAACTTCCTAAAATTAACTCGATATAGTTCTTGACATAAGGTTTTGGATGCTACTCTGCCTTGAGCCACTGGGTCGTGTTTGCTAATCTGCCCAGACAACGAAAAATACTACCCACAACATGATCCTCATCATTTAATATAGAATTCAATGTACTTGACTGTCTGGGAAATTCTAATGTAAATCCTTATCTAAGCTACATTAACATTCTGTAGCCCTTAAAGCTATATTTTTTTACATTCTTCATCTTGTTAGTTTCATCCAAACTTTTTGATTTCTCTAAATAAAAAAATTATAATGCAGCAATTTTTTAAAAACTCAAATAATTAAATCAGAGCTCTAATTACTTTGATTAGACACTTCAATTATAAAGAAGCTTTTTCATTATCTACTCAATTAGTATCACCTGTCTACAAAAACAACTCGCTGTGAGAGGGCATTTTAGTAAGTTCACTTCCCCGAACATTATCATATAATCATTAAATTAGGAATTTTTTTTAAGATTTATTTATTTATGATTACAAGAACTGGGGTACAGGCCAGAGGTGTGGGGGGGTGAGAGGATTCACCAGAGACAGAGTGGGGAGCAGAACAGGCAGACTGACTGAAATGCACTCCTGAGGGGAGCAGCGGGTAAAACAGGAGAGGTCTGCTGCGCCATGTGGATTGCTCCCTGGCTGCCTGGGGATCGAACTCGAGTTGCAGAGGCTGCAGACAGCTTCACAGGTTGCGTCTTAACCCGCTGCACCACCGGGAGGCCCTAAATTTGGAAATTTTTATTGGAGCACAGTAATTGAAGTTTAAGTTTTCTTGGGAAAATGTTGTGTTTTTATTTCTTTGACCCTGATTTTTTTTTTTTTTTGCTGAGATTCGGAGAATCCATATTTAAAAATAGTAACATCTAAAATTAAAAAAAAAAAATTGTGAAAAGAGTCCAGTATTTGCACTGTATTCCTCTATTTTAAGGAGAATTCTATTAAAACATAATGAAGTCACTGTGGCTTAACTACAGAATATTTAACATACATGTAAGAACAAAATCAAGCAATTTTATTTTACAAGGTGTGTCCTACAGATAATAGGATAACCTAGTGTTCTACATCGTTACAATATGAAAGGATTTTCAACAAAAAATTCAATCTCTACATTTTGTACCAAATATGTAAGTTTCAGCTAATCAAGCAATGACTCATAGGACTGACTTCACATTAGATGCACCTGTATCATTCCTAAACCCTCCCTCCCAAATAATTTTCCCGGTGACTCTGCTCCATCCCTGTGCTAGGTTAAGCTATTTTTGTTTTCCTTTATTGACAAAAAGAGATTAACAGCTGAGTCCTGAAGGGTTCATTAGCCCTGCTTTAAGTTCAAAGGCCCAGAGCTGCCACACCTGATAGCTAGGGGGGCTTCTGCTACCTGCTCCCAGCTAGACCAAGGAGCTCATCTCATCCTCACCTTTCCCAACTTCTATGTCCATTGGATGTTTGTTCAAACTTGACCATTTCCTCCTCTGCTTATTGGGGTTGTTACATATTTTACATCTTTATATTTACTCCACTTATTTAATGCACCTATTTTAAAAACTTAAACCAAATTTCGATTATCGATCATATCTCTTGCTTTTATGCAATGCATATTTGCTTCACTGCCCTTTTTACAAGTACCTTTGTTTACCCTTCTTCCTTTTGTTGATTATCCTTTTCCCCTCCTGTCTGGGGAGGGTAGCTATTAGCATACCCTATTTTTATCTCAAAATGTTCTAAGTAGCCTTCTTTCCTAAAAGATAATTTGTCAGGATGGGAATTCTAGGTTAACAGATATTTTTTCTCTAACGCTATTCCATTACATACTACCTTTGTTGTTATTGAGAGGCTGTTCATTTCTGCTCCCTCTGAAGATAACCACCTTTCCAAATGAATTCACCACTTTTAGAATTTTCTCATTTTGTTTGCTATTCTACTGTTTCTCTATAATGTGGGCTGATATATTTTTACTTGTAATGTTCTGAAATCTCAGCTTCATCCCCTTGATTATGTAGCTCATTCTGGATCTACAGGGATGGAGAACACCTTGCTGGGTAACAGGGACTAATTCTTACTTATCCAATTAGCTTTACCACATTAAGGAAATGCTAAATATCATGTCTGTAATAAAAGGTGCAATTGGCCATTAATGCCAAAATTCATAGTTTCTAGACTACCGGAGATACCCTGAGGAAGGCCAATTCTTGGCTCTGGCTTTTCTCCCAGGATTCTGCTTTCACTGTATTTTGGAGATTTGAAAATCCCTTATATTCATTTCTATTCATCAATACATTCCTCTATTTTAAATGTATCTTTTATAACATAATACTTGTTTGAATTCAGGGTCACTCAAAATATCTATTATAACAATGCATAGAAAATTGAGAAACAGAAAGCCCAGCTTGGTATAAAGAAGATTGTGAGGCAGGAGGAATACACAGGCCCCTCCACTGTGGCTGCGGAGCTGGCATCGTGTTTTGGCCTCTCTTCTGTTCTCCTCTTTCCCCTCGTGGGGGTGTGGGACCAGGGTAGGGTCCTGTTCTCTTTCATCTCATAGTCCTGATTTGAGGATTTCACCTGTAGGATAGCAATGGTTCAGAACAAAACCAACAAGAAGAGAATAATCAATTCACAAAATGGGTCTAATTCATTGGCTTCCATTTCCTTTTCATAACACGAGGAGTAGTCCAGGGAGAGGCAGGTGGAAATCTGTGAGCACATCTCCATTTCTGCCACCATCCACCCAACCAGTGAAGCCACCTCTCCCCAAACCTTGAGCCACAGAGACACCTTTGAATTAAAAATGAGATTGACTACAAATGTATCAACAATGCATCAGAAATGGAGTCTCCTAATAATTGATGGCTAAGAAAACACTGTGGAATCACTGAACTGTTGCCTTCCACCATTTTATTTCTCAGCATTCATTTCCAAGTCTTACTTGCAAATCCTTGGCCTGGCTAGATCACCTGTCTGTCTTCTGGTTAAGGAGCAGAGAATTTGGCATTGATTTTCCTACCAGAAATATATGAAATAGGGAAGGGGTATTTCTGTAAGGGGGCAGCCAGATGGCCACAAAAGGCATGGGATGACATTGAAATGTTATCAAAATAGGGGAAAAAACAGTAAAATTTGTTTTGAAAAAGATAGAAGATAGATAGATAGATAGATAGATAGATAGATAGATAGATAGATAGATAGATAGAGAAAAAGGACCATGGGTCCTTTGGTGATGTGTGTGGTGACATACATCTGAAAAGGTGTGAACCTATTCCTATAAATCATATAGGAACTGGGCCTCTCCGGTGGCGCAGCGGTTGAGCGCTGGGTTGCGAAGCTGCCCACGCAGCCTCTGCAGCGCCGGTTCGATCCCCGGCTGCTCCCCGGCCACCGGAGGAGGGTCCCACATGGCGCGCAGACCTCTCCTGCCGCCCACTGCTCCCCTCAGCAGTGTACTCGGTCCTTCTGCCTGCTCTGCTCCCCGCTCTGGCTCTGGTGAATTCTCTTACCCTCCCGCGCTTCTGACTGTACCCAGTGCTTACATAAATAAATAAATAAATAAATCTTAAAGTAAATAAATAAATAAATCATATAGGAATTATATGCTATAAACCAACATTACCTCAATAAAATAATAAAATGAAACTCATTGAATAAAAAATTAATTTAATTAAAGTTATATACATGTATATATATACAACACCTACAAGATATGATGGGAGAATAATATAAAGAAAGGAATGGATATGGGCATTAATATTTAGACATAAAGGAATCTGGGGCAAAATTGTGAATCAGCTACTTTGGAAAAAACAAAGTCAATCAAAGGGACAGATTTTACATGAGGTGTGATGAGGTGTGACACTTGGCATAGGCACATTAAGAAAAGAAACAAATATATTTCTGAGGATAAAAAATACATTAATTAATTGTATTATAGCCATATCATCTATCTTTCTTTCTTTAAAGTCATACTGAATAAGTCTAATATTTTATGCTCTACACAGGCATATATGCGTGTGTGCTTTGTTATTGTTGGGTTATGCTTAGATATTTCTTATAATAAAGTGCAATTTTCTTAAAAGCAGCAAAATTATTTATTAGGAAGATTACAAAAATATTTCAATGCTACATGTCCAGAAAGAAAGAAAGAAAGAGAAATGGGTTGATTAATAGATTAAATGAAATAGCAGCACACACACTGACAAACAATAGGAAGTAGAAAGGGAAATCTTGAAATTCAATGTGCTTTGTTTATATTATTTTCTCTTCCTCTTTCTTCCAAGGTAGAATTGAAAAGCTCTTTTCCAATGTCAGCCAATATCAGGCATTTTGCCAGACGGCGAAGTGGAGGTAATATCATAAAGGGTAATGACTAAATTTATTTTAGAACCTTTGCTTCTATAGCTTTGGAAAGAAAGTGATTCATAGCTGAGAAATCAGGATAATGCAATCAAAAATCCCTGTGGTACCATTCTTGACCTTTAAAGCCAACACACATTTGCAGAATGGAAAATTGAGTAGGAAGTCTGCTCTTAAACACTTACCTAGTGCTGCGTGGTGGCTCACCAGCTAGACAGTGCTCCTTATCAATATTTCAGAGTCTGATGAAACAGGTACCCTTTGTAACCAAAGGTCACACTAAGATCTGGAAACTAAAGCAGCTTGAAGGGAGTCATCTCTGGGAGTACTACTCCTAGCGACAAAAGAATGTAGAAGAAAATTAGAAAGAGATGTTTTTGGAAAACATTTCATAAAAGCTATTCCAATGTTGGACTTAACTAAGAAGCTTCAATAGTGACAATGTGATTGCTATTTCTTAGTAGCAAGAGCAGAAAGACTTCATGCTGATAAACAGATTGGAGTTTATTTTGTTAAAGCATATGAATGGTCCTGTGAATATTTCTGGAACTGGAAAAAAATGTATATCTAAGGTACATGGGTCTAGAATTGGGAAGCTAGAAACCTAAGTTCTTTTCATCTGTGCCTCGCACTCTGTTATCTAATGTGCTCTACTACTTCAAATGCAATTTCACTAATACAGTTTATTTTTCTGATCCCTGATGGCTTTAGCATGACATATATCCCTTCTGGCTTTATATCTAAAGGGGCTATTAGTTTAGGTTCAACACCTAGCATAACCTAGTTAGCCTGGATTCTAAGGTTTCTAGGTCAAATTCTTATATAGTCAAGACTTATATGACATACTCACAATAATATGCAGATGAGGTCCCTTGAGTCAAAACTAGTCCCTCCAAATTTCTGACTTCACCCTCTGCCCTCTTCAGATACTTGCTTGCTTACTCTGTCCTTTTGCTTATGTGAGATGAACTTCTGCTCATCTCTCAGGGGGAGATCAAGCCTTCCCATCCATGGAAACATCCCCTAACTCCCTTCAAACGAGATGTTCCATCACCCATGATTTCCATGTGGACACTGCAAGGCATTTAGGAATCCATGGTGTCTTAAAATAATTGTTTTGTAACATCTTCTTTCATACCAATCATTTCTGTCTTTAAAAAATCCCTCCTCAATTCCTGATCAATTTGTAATCAATTAAATAAAGTATACAAAATGTATTGGATTGATGTCAAAAATATAGCCCCTATTCTTCAGCTTCTCCAGTGTCCTCTACACTTCAGAAAGTGACTTGGGATTCTTCCCTTTGATTCTGAACTGACCCTGTGCCTGGCCTTGGATCTCAAATGTTCACTTCTCCTTCTCTCTTGGATCTCTGCTCACAGTGGGAAACAGCCAGGGCTAACCTCTGACCGTGAGGGACATACGGAGTCGAGTGGAGTCGAGTGGGCACTATCTAGTCTTCCTGAATCAGCCTGAAACCCAACACAGACACAGGACAAGTCATCCCAATTATAAAACCACCAAATGAAAGTTCATATATGTGACATAATAACCCTTTATGGTTTGAAGCCACTGAGTTTCAGGCTACTTACTATGTTAATGATAATTAACTGTCAGAAAAAAAGAGAAAAAATTTAAGAAAACTATCCCCTTACCTTACAAAGACACTAGACTAATGATGCAAAGAACAAAATTGAAAATATCTTACATGGAATAAGAGATAAAAGACTCAGTATAAGCTAGAGTCAAAACTAGGTTAAAATCACATTATATAATTATTCTATTCCATGGAGATGTTTTTGTCAGATTATTTTATGAAAACCAGTTATCAATACCTCAGGGTTTTATGGTCATATAAAAATAATTAAGTGTCATGGTAAAAGAACTTTACTCATAAGAGCATAAATCTCTTGTTTTTTATATTGCTATCTGGCATCCAATTTTCTTGGAAAGTTATATTTAGACTCACAAAAGTGATTGAAAATGTATCTCCTCATTCAAGTGCCTAGCATTGCCAGTTCTAAAAGTGAAAAACGAAAACATTAGTTTTGTCCCACTACTTCATTTTCTATTTTCTTTTTAATCTCTTGGATGAGTGACTTATTCAGATCAATATCCATGATTTATAAAACTATTTTATTATCTGTAATATTAAACTATTTGAAGATTAATAATCCTTCTATTAAAATGCTACTGTCTATAAATAAAGGTGTGGAAAAATCTATTTTTCTCATACATAAAGACCATACATATTAGTAACTAAAAAGAACTGACATGGTTCTACTTGGGTCATGCTTTTTATCACACAGACTAAAAAAAATCATTTATCTTGTACTGTATGGGGACTTTATTATTAATTTGATAGATTCCGTGTATCTTTTTGTTTTTTAAAATGAACCATCATGCACTTTTATTTTTCCTAGAGTCAGGACAAAGATTCAAGTGTCGGGCCTCCCCTGGTGGTGCAGCGGTTGAGCGCTGGGTTGTGAGGCTGCCCGCAGCCTCTGTAGCACCAGTTCGATCCCCGGCCACTGGCAAGGGTCCCACCAAAAAAAAAAAAAAAAAAGATTCAAGTGTCTTGGAGAAGGTTTTAAGATAGAAAAAATTTAAGTATGAGGACATCATATTAGAAATTTCTGTATAATAATAATATATGTGTAGTAGCTAGAATTTGGAAAATTTTAGAACCATGTACAAAAGAAAAAAAGCATATTATTAGAAAATTTTACTCTGCATTTAATTTATTCCTAAGCCTTCACTCCCAAGCTCAGAGAACACATAGCTAAGACTGTAACATTAGCTCCCAGTATGGAATCTAAGAAAACCAAACTCACTGAAATAAAAATGGTGGTTACCAGTGGCCAGGCTGGGGGAGTTGGACAGATGTTTAAGATTACAAACATGCAGCTAGTACACAAATAAGTTCTAGAGATCTAATGCCCAACATCATGATTATAAACAATATTGTGTGATACATTTCAAAATTTATGAGACAAGAGCTTAAGATTAGATTTTAGTCACCACAAAAAGAAATGATCGTTATGTCATGTGGTAAAGATGGTAGCTAATCTGATCGTGGTCATCATAAATGCAAGTGAGAGGTACCAAGTCAAAATAGATGAAGCACTTTGTCCAAACCGAGCACTCTCTCTACTGAGATCTCTGTTTTAAACCCTGCCATATCTCAAAATATTACTTAAACTTCTCTGCTTCACAATTCATTAATCTAATGTCATCCCATACCAGGATTCAGGCAATAACTCTCTAAATGAGCCAGTGTGCTGTTACAACCAAGTAGGAATGTCGTCATTTCCAAACCAGCCCTGAATGTTCGAGATCTGCTAAACTCTTTACTCTCTAGATGAGGCATAATAAGCTACTTGTGAGTTTCATATTCTGTCTAGATTGGGGACCTTGAAAATTCAATTTCCTCTTACTGACATTCTGTCTTTCCTTAGATAATCCTACTTGTCTTCAGACATCATTTTCTCCACTGCTTCCTCACCTGTACCCCCCATTAAACTGTACGGTCTTGGAGACTACAGCCTCTTCTCCTCTGAAAGGGAACCGCTAATCAAATGTAATCTGTCCTGTTTCCTGCTAAAAGAGTCACAGGTCTGGCGCAGTAAATAATGCAAAGTAAATGTAAACAACAAGGTTTGCCTCTCTAAAGCCTGTATAGATGAGATTACCTAAAAGAGGTTACATTTTAACAAGGCCAGACAGCTGCCAGGCTGATTGATCTCCCAGGGCATCCCTGAATACCTCTCTTTTGTCACAAACTTTCCTGCTTACTGACCGATGTTCTCAATGTAAGATGGTTATTGATAAAAGAAACCTTTTGTCCCTAGACTGGTGCTCAGACCTTATGGGACTACCCGGGTCTGGGACCTCATACATGAGTAATAAAGCTTCTCCTGACCTCACCATTCCTGAAGTATTGCTTGTTCTTCCCCTACCTGGGTAAAAGGCTAGAATTTATTTCTGCAACATTCAAGTTGAGTAATAGCTTAGTAATATAGATAATACCCACCATAGATCTTGGTTCAAAATGAAAAAAGCTGTTTGTTGAATGAATCAAATATTGAATATACTTATGATGACTATAAATAGTTAACTCCAAATTTTCTATTGCTTATATTATTTTCCCATGTGGATTCATTAAGTTGAATATTTTTCTTGATACACTTTGCAAGACTAAGACTACTGGGTGAACCAAGTAGGCAGATGTTTAGAATACAAAGAACACTGAGTCAAGTCAGGAGAGAGGACAGGTTCTGAAATATATTTACACCTGTGAAACCATCACTACAACCAAAGTGGTGAATGTACCCAAAATTTATCGATGAAATACTTTAAATATGTTTAGGTTAGTGCATGCCATTTACAATTAAGCTGTGTTTTTTAAGAGCAGTATTTAGTCAAGGAAAAACCGTGAAAATATGATAGCTTTAAACATAAAACATTTATAATGTGCGTATTCATTCACAGAGGTTAGCTTTTACTATAAGGTGGAAGAAAGAGAGACTCCAAAGACCGCAGCATAGCAGGAGAGTTGAATGATCACCAAGAGTTCCAATCCTAATTCGGCCAATCCTAATTTTACAGTGGAGCAATCTGGGATCCAGAAAATCGTCTGAGCACTAGAAGATCACAGAGTGGACAGCTGAAATAGATTCAGGCTATCCAATTATAAACTTTCCTGTAGAACACACTGAAAAAAAGTTATTTTGAGTAGTTTTTTTTATTGAAAACAACTTACAGTTTAATCAAATTCTGTATCAGTCAACTCAGGTAAAAATTAGGTCTGCTCCTCACAACATTCATCCATTTTCACCACTGCCTTACAGTTTCTATCAATAAGAATAATGACTCTCTTAACCTTCATTAATAGAATTAACCTACTGAACTTTCATTCTTCTCTAAATCTTCATATTAATATGGTAGGCCATTGGGCAGTGTGCATCTAAATCTTGAAATTTTGGATTAGGAAAAGTCCTTCTGAGAAATCTGTTTTATTAAACTTTTGGAGGAAAGCCTTCACGAGGGTAACCTCAGGATTAGATTTCTCTCTCAGCACTCTCAAAGCTTCCTTATGGTCATTCTAAACTTGGGCATTGAGCTGATGGTTTCGTTAGAGATGAAAAGTTTGCAATGGTTCATCATAAAGTTGCCATATATAAGCCTTCAATCACCAGGCAACTTCCCCCTATGGAGACAGAGAAAGCACTTGGAAAAAAAAACTGCTTGAATCTTGCCTTCTCCTGGGTGCCAGCCACATGGGGAGGACTGGCCCCACACAGACATCGCCAGAGGCAGAAAGGCCTCCCCAGAAAAGTGAGCTCTCAAAGCAGCCAGTAGGTTGTCAGCTCCTAGGAGTGTGGACAAGTAGTATGATTTCCCCTTGGGGGTGCAAATCATAGTCCTTCCACAAGCCGTGCAGTTTGTGCAAAGAGAAGCTGGAAATGCCAGGAAGCCCAAAGTCCTAGAGGTGGTCAAGTGAGGGGCCCAGCCCATTATGCAATCTAGGGGCAGTGGGAAGTGGCTCAGGCCTGCCAGCAGTGAGAACCCCAATACAGTGGCAGCAGCCAGTGGGGGGTAGGTAATTAAATTTTCAGCATTTGAAATTCTGGTTTTAAGGTGAAATTTTCAGCACTCAGCCTAGGAGTCCTCCTGTTTCCCCTTAGCCTTGGGTCTGTGGTTCTGCTGAAGCCAATCTCAGAGGATCTGACAGCACCGCTGGAGGAAGGCAAGCCTGACAACATCATTCAAGAGGTCTTTCTTCCTCCCTCTTTATAACATTAGAAGGTTGAGTAAGATCATCTCTTAGGTTTCTGGGTCTGCTGTTCTCTAAGGTTTTCATCTTCCTGTCATTTTCTCATAGTCTCTTTAGGGGTTAACACTTCTTAAGGTCATCCCAACCATATGATTCTGGAAATTCAGACTCATTGAGATAGCAGAATTAATCTAGCCATAAAAATAGACAGAGGTCAGCACTGGCTGAGGCCGAAAGGGAAAAGCAAGGAGGGTATGATGAGAAAATTATACCCTATCTCACCTTTCTATTTCTTTTGGCTTTGGTTTTTATTGGGTGCTATATATCTGGGAACCATTCACATTTGCTGCAGGTAAAGACTTGTGTCTTGGATTTACTGAGACAGGCAGCAGAAGGTCAAGGTCCAGGCCAAGGGTAACTAAAGCAGGGGAAAGCGGGCATGAGCACAGCGTGCAGGAGTGCAAACTTTGTGGGTCAGACACGCGGGGAGGGTTAAGCCTTTACAGAAGCCCCATCTGCCTGAATGCGGCAAAGGACCAGGGTCTTCATGAAATAGGGGGGTCCCCAGGAAAGGGGGAGGTTCCAGGTTCCCTGCCCCACCCAAAAGGAGGGTATTACTGAGCAGAGAGAAGAAGCTGCAGAGGACACTGAGGAAGGAAGGAGCAGGATGGAGCCAGAAGGACACCTGGAGGAGGCGCATGGAGCCTAGAGACACGTGAAGAAACTGCACTTGCCTTTTGGTTGTGGACGGGGTGACACAGATGTGGGTAAGACCCGTGGGGAGGTGACAATGGCGGTTTTTGTCTTGATTTTGATTTTGCTCTTTTCCTTCCAGACTCGTCTGGTTGTTTCTGACCCTTTTCTGTGGGTCCCCACTGGAAGATGCTTTAGACTTGGGGCAACTTTGGGGCCTTGCTCTGTGCCAATCCCATTTGGATGGAGTTTTACCCACGAGGGGACAGGTAACATTGGGTGCTTGATTTAGAAACCAGATTCTTTGCCTCTCCTGTATTGTTTCCTAGTTGTATTCAAGTTCCTTCCCATTAAAGTCTCATATGTTTTGGGATGGCAGAACCCATTTAGAATAGGCAGTTTTGTGGGGTCTGGGCTGCCCCTCTCCCTGCCCTGTAGCATTAAGACCATAATGAAGAAGAAACTGCAATCAGTATTTCAAGGCAACGTGCTGAAAGAGCCACATAAATTATGGAAAGTTGAGTAACCTGAACACTTTGAACTTCCTAAAGTTAAAAAGATCTGACCAATCAGACAGAAAACATTATTCTGTGAATTTTAGTAGAAATGTCCATTGACACAGTATATTGATCTACATATACTTTTTATAAGCTATGCAGTTTTTACTGAAGGTTTCTAGAATTGCATCATCATTTATACACGCTTTCTTAAATCTGAAACAGTGAAGTGATGTTTATTTGCCACCATAAAATAAAGTGTGTCAAGTTCATGAATAACAGTGCAATTATTTGATATTCTCTTACATTTGCATACTGTTACAATAATCTTCACTGGCAGCAGGCATCACTCACAGCCCAGAGTCTGAGAAATAATTATAATAACTGCAATCAAATGTTAGCGTTGCACCTTGGCATTTACTAAGAACTCCTTGGTATATTGCTGCATTCAAATTTTATGGGGAAAAATGACTTGGAACTTTAAGTGAACCAATGTTAAAGCAATACATCATTTTATTTTTTTCCTGAAATAAAGGATGTACATGGGAGTAAGATAGGTTGCCCCAGTGCTCATTGCAGAAGTAACTTTATTGCAACTGAACTGTTACAGTAACTTCCAGAGTTAAAGAGATTTATCCTTCCCTTGCAAGACTTACTTGATATACTGCCTTCAAGTTCTGTCTCAGTTTTGGTCTTGAGGTAGCTGGCTATGTTTCAGTCTGTGAAATACACTCTTAGGGTGATTATACACACGATCTGGAGGGTCTTTTTATTGCATATAAAGTGCTCGTTTCTAGCAGTTTCCACTCTGATGTGTTCTTCAAATAATTACTTCTATTCAAATCAAAGAACTCATCTCTTCTCTTTCTACATCCTTTTCGTAACATGGCTACAGCAAGACTTACTTTGTATTCCAAGAAGGCATGCAGTTATCTCAAGGGTTTCTACATTTCTTGCTACTTAGACTGCTATCATATTCAGAACTTAAACAATTCATCAAGACTGACACCTTGCCAGTCTCAGGAAAGGCTGCCATGTTTAACCACAAGTAAGTTTGAAGAGAAAAAAAGAAAGGCAGGGAGAGAAGAAGAGAGAGGGAACAAGAAGAGGGCCAGGGTGAGGGAGGGAGTTGGGCGTAGGCCTAACCTGTCTATGGATTTGTCGTACATCTATGTTTTCTGAACAAAACTTCTTCCAGTGTCTCCAGAATTACAGGTTATATAAGAAACACATTAGTTTAATAATTACATGGATGATTGTGACTGATGATTTTGAACAAAACAGAGTTGCAGTTTATATATTTTTAAGCATTTTGAGTTCCAATGTCAATGAAAAGAATTAATTTTGTAGTCATGACCATGAAATATGGCAATTCACAATGTATATTCATAGCATAATTATTTCTCTACAGTTAAAAAGTTACCTAGCTCATCAAATTTAATGGAAAAAAAAACCCTTATTATTATAATGGAGAACACACAAAAAAAAAAAGGATCGAAGGAAAAAAGACATTTTATTTTCTTGCACACCTACTTTTCTTCCAGCACCCCAACATCCTTCATTTTGTATTATTTCCTTTTTTATGGCATTCACTATAATGCTCAATTTGCTTCATTAATGTTCCTTGTGGTTCTCTCATTGTTTTGTATGTGCACACCTACATGTATGTATGTGTCAGGTGTGTGATGAAAGAACGTGATAAATGCATGAAAGAATACTTCATGTCTCATGATTTCACAGCAAACTGAAAGAGACAGAAAGGCAAGGAAGTTTTCAACTACTCAAAAATCACTGTTTTCATTCATTGACTCAAAATTCCTTATTATGTATCATAGTTTTAATCAATCGATTTTGGTAACCCATAATACAGGTGGTCCTACCGGATTCACAAAAACACCCTACTTGGTGAGGACAGTTTATGGACAAAGTAACTGTATTCCCAAGAGCCTGACTGTGTGCATGGAAGGGAAAGCTGGTATAATTCTAGCAATGCGGGTGGAAGTGTATGCAGCAACACTGCTAGGATGGAGTCAGCCTGGGTATGGGATGGGGCTGGAGAGTTGAGGGTGTTCATTTGGTATCAGGATTGCTCCATTTATTTTTTGCCAGATGAGCAAGTAAGACTGTTAGACAGACTAGTACCTGCATAGGAATGGGAATCAGGAGAAAGTCTCCACTAGGAAGCCACGTGTGTGCAGTCTTGAAAGAAATAAAAGCAGATGATCTGATGTAAGTGTTGATATCCATAGAGCTAGCGTTGGAGTAATTCATTTCAGTGTGTCAACACATTTCTTTGATTCTAAGACTTGTTTTCTCATTTTAATGTCTTCAAAATTGTCATAAACTTTGTACATAAACATTTATTTACATATATAGTATATCTTATTTTAATATCACTGTGAAATAGAGGAATTTTTTTTATATTTCTGGTTCATATAACTTGTAAGCCTCATTAAAAGACACATAATTCCCCAGAATAAATAATTGGGAACACGTTTTAACTTAATGAAAGTCTTCCCACAACCCATGACTTGTGATGTGTAGCATTCAAATACTACAAGCCAGCCGTAGAAACAGTGTGCAGAAAATGAAAGGTTGAGGTCCTTATCCTTCTAGGCACAAGGAATAGGCTGGAAATTCATTATAAGTGGCTTTGAGGGAGTGGGGGAGGCTGGAGGAGAAAGGAAATGTTTTTCGTATCACTCAAATCTCCAGTTTTGGCAACTGGCCAGTCATGCCATTAAATAATATGGAAAATATCTGTGAGCCAGTTGAGAAATTTGAAAGGTAAGGTAATTCAACTTCAAATTTTGAACTCAAATTGAATGTGAAGGTAGGTAGTTCTAGGAAGCTGTTGAGATTTAGATCCAGAATTTAACAGATATGTTGATACTTCATTTTCTTTGGGAAAATTTGCAAGACCACAGAAATGTTTTTGAGAACATTCTATAATTTTTTTGCATATAACCTGTAGCTATAGTGCTAGAGTAGATTTTTATCAATGCAGTTATGTACAAGGAGAGATCTAACTTGACGATTACCTTCAAATTTGTTGTTCTTTGCATTCTAGTTGTGTGCCACCTCCCTGATAAGGCTCTCTGTTTTAATTAGAGAAGAACGTGGTCTATTGGTATTTAACTACCTTCTTGTTGGATATGAATGGTCTTCTCTTTCCCTTCAATCCTGCATTCTTTTGTCTCTTCTACCCTTTGTCTGACCTCTCTTGGACTGATATTTTCTCTCCTAGAAACTTGATAGATTAATACAATTTACAAAATTCTTTTACTATGCTTTTTGGTAACCACCCCGAAGTTATAATAGGTAGGCTTGACTTCTAAACTTCTAACACTTCTTCCACTTACTGTGGCAGCCAGTGACCTTTATCACTTAATCTCATTTGCCCTCCTCCAAACTTACTCTGTCTTGGTCATGTGATTTAAATCCCTCTGTCATAGATTTTAACCATTGTTTTCCATTTGTGCTTATTGATGAATTTGTCATTTCCTGGCTGTTTTTTCAAACTTTCATTTTCAACCTTGAGTCTGGTATTATTGTCCTTCTCCATAAGAAGCATAGTTCTTTGATATAGTTCTGCTAGTGACAAATGCTCTTCAAATTTGTTTTCGTGAAAGTGTCTTTTTTCCACATCTTCCCTCCTCAAATACTATTTTTATGTGTTTCAGATTGGACGTTGGCAGATATCTGCTTCCCACCCTTTGAAGATGCTGCTTTGTTGGCTTCTGATTTACAAGCTTCTGTGGGGAAGACAGCTGTGGTCTTCTTGTTCTTTGAAAATGCTGTGCCTTTTTTCTCTGACTTATTTTAAGATTTCTTAAGTCAAACATTTTTTACAATGGTGAATGCATGTTTTCCAGTAGGTAGTTAGTTTGAAGGAGACTATAGAAAGAGTTTTAGTTAATTCTTGAAAAGAATCTATCCTGCTTTTGATCAATTCCTGAAGAAGGAATGTCATGAAGATGTCAAGAAGCCCAGACATTTTCAGTCACCCTGACCCACCAGGCCAATTTCTAACAGCACTTTCATTCATTGTTTTCTCTGGCCACTGGGAAATATATGTTTTCAATGCATCTTTATCTCATTTTTAAAAGGAGTTTCAGCAGAGCCTTGTTCTTATTCATGTGAAGAATTACTCTCCCTGGTCAAGGTCTCTCTCAAATGAAATGTGCTGATCACATCCTCAAATAAAATCAACGAAAATGTATACTTACTTTTTTCAGCATGTCTCTTACACATTCTGGTCATTTTTGATAATTAAATTATTATTCATTAAATATGTGATATCCAAGTATGCCTTCCAGGTAATTGTAACTGAAGTTTTTCATTGCAAAACAATGAACATATGAAATGCCCATGTTGCTATAGGGAGTTTGTCAGCACCCACATGACAAGGAAGGAAGGGATTTTGAGTGAGTCTGTCTGACTTTCCTCGTACGCTCAACACACTTGCACATGTAGGTGTGCTCACACACAGTGCTTGTGTGTTAGTTTCTTTGATATTGTTCAGTTGTCCTCATGATCCCCCTATAAGCTATTGCCCACCCCCAGCAGAAAGCACAAGTGCAAGCCAGTTAGACTGCAGTGTACATCTGGTCGCTTCAACATGTGTTTGGCTTAAACATGGAAATAAAATTTTATTAATGATAACTTGTTAATACATTTACATAATGTTTTTTTGCCTGTCAAATAGAAAAAAAACCGAAGTAGATGTACAGAAGTAGAGTAAAAGAGTTGACTAAAATGCAGGTATTAAGATCCACCACTTACTACACTATGTACCATGCAAGACTTTTGTCTGTAATAACCAAGAGGTCTCATAAGTAAATATCAAAATAGTGTAGTCTAACAATATCATTATATACTTAATACCTACATCTGAAAAATTATTTTTTCTTAACTTTTATCTCCTGATATCTGATAGTCTCTGACTCTCAGTGTCTCCCATTCCCAGTCGTACGACAGCTTCCAGAATAACCCTAGATGTGATTCTTTTCTAGACACTGATTCATTACAGCAACTAGGATGATCGTGTCTGGCACATCAACCTCCAGCTGAGAGCTGCCCACACTGGTGTTTGTGTAACTTTGCCTTCTTAAATGGCTATGTCTTGTACCATTTCTGCCACTTGGGTTCCAGAGTCTAAATTGAGATAGCTTATATAGTTTTTCCAACCTATTCACATAAGTTGATCACATGCCAATGTAGCTTTTCCAAGAACGATCAACTCATTGTTTGGATTAAAGCAAAGTTTCACTAAAATTGAGAGATGCAAATGCTTAATGGAGTAAAGACTTAAACCTCAGAATAGGAAGACTTTATTGATGGAGGGGCCAAGTACTGTATGTCTTAAATATTCCCTTTAGGTGAGCACAAACAAGTAACCTTCATTCCCCAAAATTGTCTCCCCGGTGACAGGCATTCTTAATCAAAAGTAGAAAATGTGAACTTTTATAATAGATTTATCCATTATTTTTAAATAACATATTTTTCTATGTATGCTCAGCTTTTAGATCTTGTGCACCTAACTCAAAGAAATATTTGAGTATATTCACTGCAACATTTTGGGGGAGGATTGGACATCAGTTTGATAGCATGAACTACCTGCTGTAATTGAGGTTTTTCCTAGGGATTTCTCCCATTATTACAGAGAAACAGAGGGAGATCACTGCTTTGCACATTTTCAAAGATATGAGCTGTTATCATTAGTTAATATTAGACTCAGAGGAATGTCAGCACTTCAATTATGTAAAAAATAATTCATCAGGAAACCATGAATCAGAGTCAAAAACCTAAGTATGGGAGCAGTGATCATTAAGTACTTGTAGAAATCTTGTCTAAATGTTAAGGACTTTTTTGTATAATAATTGCAAATTCAGAAAGGTTACCAGTGAACTCCAGGACCTAAAGAACAGTTCCATCAAGAGGAATAAAGACTCACAAAGTTCATAGCTACAGCCAACTGGGATTTTGTTAAATTAAAGAGACAGGATCACCATCAGCCTCTACCCCATAGATCCCAGCAATGCCTCTTGTTTCTGGTCATTTAAAGATGTCTCCGGGGAGGCAATATCACCCCAGTTTGAAAAATATTGTTTTTAGATAAAAGTCCAGAAAGTTGCCTAAAGTCTTACCGTGTCCTCAAATTTCATGTTAATTTACCTAATATTAAGATATTTGAATGATCTGAATTTTGAGGGAATTCATCTACCACAATGAGTTTCTAACTGTAAAATAATTTATTTAATTTGGAGTGAAAATACTCTCCTTGATACTGTGGTGGTGGATACCTGTCTTCATACGTTTGTCCAAAGCTTTAGGATGTACAACACCAGAATAAGCTGCAGTGGGAACAATGGGTTTGGGTGGTTACGATAAGCCAGATGGGTTCATCACTCACAACAGATGTGAGTTGTGATGAATCTAATATTCTTTAAGGAAACTGCTGTGTATGTGGGGGGAGGGGGCAGAGAGAAATGGGAAATTTCTATGCATTTCCTTCAGTTTTGCTTTGAACCTAAAACTACTCTTTAAAAAATCTTTTCAGATTCCATGTGTGGAAGTTACATTATCCAGAACTTTCATGGTTTTATGTCTATTTGATGGTGTTTACTCCTGATATTTGTTGTCATTTCTTCTCATAGTCTGATTACTTTCTGATTGACTAAATAGCAGATACTAAACATCACAGAGGAAATGTGTGGCCCTTTATGACTGGCCCACAGAGGATTTTTCATTTGCTATTTAAATCAATCTGGGATTGAATTAATTTAGCCTTGAACTTCAGAGTGGACGAGTGTTTGTCGAGCCCTGGTCTACACAACCCCTAGCAGGCTATGATGTGTACAAAGGCACCCCCATCTTACAAAATATGAACTCCAACTTCAGCCAACCACGAACTCAACAATTATAATCTACCAGTGCCTCAAAAGAGACGTGATGTCCAAATTCCTCGCTCACTGCTTTAGGATTCCATTCTTTTTTTTTTTTAAAGATTTATTTATTTATGCATACAAGAACTGGGGTGTAGGCCAGAGATGTGGGGGTGAAATACTAAAATGCACTGCTGAGGGGAGCAGCGGATAAGACAGGAGAATCTGCTGTGCCATGTGGGTCAGCTCCCTGCCTGGGGATCAAACTCATGTTGCAGTGGCTGTGGACAGCTTTGGAACACTGTGCTTAACCCCCTGCGCCACCAGGGAGGCCCCTAGGCTTCCATTCTTGAGGAGAAATTATTCTTAGTTATCTTTGTAATTACTGTTTACTTTCAAATAGCTCTGCCCCAGTTTTCGATCTGAGGTTTTGGTTTTTTTAAAGATTTATTTATTTATACATACAAGAACTGGGGTACCGGCCTGAGTTGGTGGGGGTGAGCGGATTCACCAGAGACAGAGTGGGGATCAGAACAGGCAGATCGACTGAAATACACTGCTGAGGGGAGCAGCGGGAAGATAGTAGAGGTCTGCTGCGCCATGTAGGTAGCTCGCTGGCCTGGGATCGATCATGCTGCAGTGGCTGCAGACAATTTCATAGGTTGCATCTTAACCCCTTGCACCACCAGAGAGGCCTGCAATCTGAGTGTTGTTGACAGTTTAGCCTGTCACTGTGTGAAGTGGGATTGCTGATGTCTTATCTCTGTGATGTTAATAACTTACGTGTTGGGAATTTATCACCATAATCTCCATTCTCCCTTATTGTGGTTCCTTGCTTTATATTCATTTGTATGTGATGTGTGAAAACTCTGGTGCAGGAAAAACCACTGGCAACATATCTTTATTTGTGAAACTAAGAGATAGTTTCATAAGTATTTTTACTAAGCCATTGCATTTTCATCAACCATGTATGAAAGGGCGCCATTCCTTTCCACCAACCAGCTATGTTGGTTATTTTTCAATTATTAATCTAATGGGTATAAAGTTATGTGTTCTTATTAATTCAATGTGTATTTTCATTAATATCGAGTAACTCTTGAAATATTTATTGTCTACTTGGATTCACTTTTCTCTGAACTATCTATTCTTTTGTCCATCTTTTGCAATGTACTTTTTTAAATTTTTACTTCAATTGTACAAGATCTTTGTATATTCTGGTCCTTAAACTGTCACCAACAAGCTCTTCAAATATACCCTCTTTTGCTCAAACATTTTGTTTATGAAATATTTTTTATCCATAATTTGTTTTAATTTTAAATTCCAAATTATTTCATCTTATAGGCTGTGTTTCCTTTTGTGTTTAAGAAATTTCAGTAATCCTTAGTCCAAAATATAAAAATACACATAGTTTTACTTTTCAGCAAAGATATGAACTATATTATATGCTACCTTTAAATCTTTAATTTAATCAAGACTTTGCCATAAGCTAGATATATAATTTGCCTCAATGGTGAGTCTTTTGTGTTAGCAATATTTATTGAATAAAGCATTGTCTCACTGAACTGAATTAATTTATTGGACATTTATTAAATTTATGCATACTGTAGAACATAAACATACAGGCTATTAGATACATTGAAGAAGCTTGATTTATATATTAAATTCACCTATTCTGAAAGAAAATCACTTAGATCCTAAAATTATGTACACAGATAAATAATAATTCAAGTGTGAGAATAAAACAAACATTCTCATGAATGTAAGAACTACAAATGTGTTACACTTAGATTATCTTTATAAGAATTTCTGTAGGTTGTAACCCCAGTAAAAAGCAAATAAAAGCCATTGATGAACTTGTGCTCAACAAGCAAAGATTTTTCAATTAATCTGGCTTTGTCAAATCGTATCAAACTTGTTTGTGAGAATAGCAATCTATTTAGAATTGAAATTATTATTAAAATTTTAGAAGCTTTAAAAGCATAATCTAACTTAATTTTCACAACATTATAAAGTGGAAAGTATGATGATCTGCATATAATATAATATTATTATTAAGGGCATACTTAGATTTCATTTTTGCACTATTATTATAAAGTCGAAAATAGTGTTATCCTCAAATAATAATGTAAGATATAATGATAAGCTCCAATATTAACATTATGATTATGTTATGAAACTGAAGTTTATTTTTTTATTTATTCATAGTTTTTCTTACACTGTTGTTTATTTTTGTATGATATTTGATTTCTCCCCTCAGGTATGTCCCCACATTTCTCCCACCATGACAGCCCCCCATGAACCATGTCCACTGTCCCTTGCTTCCCTCCCCTGGTTTGACCCTTCTCCCTCCTCCTTCCCTGGTGGATACCTCAGATCTATGGTGTGCTTGCAAGTTTTGTCTTTTCCCTGCCCCTTTGTTTGTTGAAACTGAAGTCAGGGAGGGCAATAGTCATCTCAGAACTGCTCAGAGGCAGAGCTGGGGTTGGGTTTGCAAGCTGGAGCTGCAAAGTCCATGCTTTTACCCACAAAACAGTTTCTAGTTGCCTTTGATCACCATAGCATGCCCTTTGTTTGGGACCTGAAGGTTGATTCCAAATTAGTAGGTCCAGAAATTCCATTCTGCCATGTCTTCCTGATTCAGATGAAGTGGGAGGTGATGAGATTCTGCTAATTACAAGGGAGCTGTATTTGTGGCATAAATTTTCTCAAAATGGCTCTTGAACATCTGTATCTCCAGCAGGTCTCCACCGGTTTTTACCCACCAAGCTAGTTCTCTTTTCCAGTGTTCACCTTCTTGTGTGCGTTTTTATTTTCTTCTTTTGTTTTTGAAGGTTCTGCTTCATTTTTTAAATGTATTTTTTATTGGGGTGACATTGGTTTACAAAACTGCATATGATTTAGAGGGACAGATTCACACCTCCTCACACCCACCACCAAAACACCCATAATCTTCACCTTAGAGAGTTGGGCCTCTTTGCTCCCAACTCCTTGCCTCCTCTTCTAGCAGCCTCCCCCTTACTAACAATTATTTCATATATTAAATAAGGATCATCTATCTTAATAATAAGCAGAATAGAAAAAAGTTGTGAAATTTCTGTATGTTAGTTTTGTTTCCACATTCTTTAGAAGACGTGCCATATTTCAAAACAATTTCATCGAGTAGCTCTGATTATTCTTATCATACAGTTTAGAAAAAGGAAGAAAAGGTGTTAAACAAATTGCCCAAGGTCATAATGCTATAAGTGACAGGATCTCCATTCCAAAAGATGCAGTCTCCCTCCAGAATTCTGCTCTTAACTTCAAGAGAATTCAATAAGTTACCTTAAAATAATACTGTGACATGGATAGCCATTGAGTTTATTTCATTTGGCAACAAAAGGTCATATTAGCAACAGATCATCAAAGAATAATGATGAGCTTATTGTGGAGTGAATCAATGGCTAGGTGCATTTTCCTGAGCTGGTGAATAAGATAGAACAATTTAACTTGCAAACACTACATAACAATTACTCAGTTAAATTAAGCAAACATTTCGATGTATTTTGATTTTTCAGTTTATTCAAAAATAAATGATTTCCACTCTTTGCAAAGCTTGCATGATAATAGATCTTCATTTGCATATATTCCGCAATTAAAAGTCAATATTCAGATGTTTGAGTCATCTGTCACAACTGAATTGTGTCTCCCAAAAAGATGTTGAAATCTTAAATCCCAGTAGCCCAGAATGTGAACATGTTTTGGAAAAAGGTTCTTGAAGATGTAAACAGCCAAGTGAAGCTGAGCTTGTGCTGAAGTAGAGCGGGCTCTTAGTTGAATATGACTGGTATGGTGACTAGCGGGAACTCTGGGCACACACACATTCACGCACACAGAGACACACCTGCGTGTATACACACATTGTGTACACACAGACACAGAAAGTGGAGTCATACTGTCACCAGCCAAGGAGTGCTGGGGGGCCCCAGAAGCTACCAGATGCCAGGCGAGACAATCCCCTGGAGGCTGCAGAGGGCACATGGCCCCGCCAAGGTCCTAAGTAGGACTTGTAGCCTCCAGACTATGAAAAAATACATTTTTCTTGTTTTAAGCTCCTCAATTGTAGTACTTTATGACAGTGCAAGGAAAGGGGTGTACCAATTCAAGTAACTCACCACTGACCTCATATTTGGAATAATCCTTCCTTTAAAATCCAGTTTCCAGAATAATATTGGAAACCGTAATTTCTTGTCTGAATCAGACAATTGTAACATGATACAGGAGTTTCCTTTGTTTAATGGAAAGAACACATAGATTCCAATATTTACTTCTTAATTGTGGGTAAAATGTATCCATGAACCCTCACAGGTAAGCTCATAAAGACTTAGTCAAAGATGATATTGTACATTCGTTCTCCCCAGGAACAGTAAAGGCAGACTGTTCCAGTTTTCCTGGTTCCTCCAGAGATCAAGGTCATTTTCTAAGATCATATGAATTTCAATGACACAAACAATTAATAAGGGAATCGCAGAAAACTTATGCCTCTTGAGTCTCTTTCCACAGTGCTAGTGTGTACGTGGAAGAATTAATCAAAGAACAAGAAATAATTTGGTGTGCATTTCAGCTGCCACAGTGGTGATATTTATGAGAAAAATTATTCTCTGTCCCATTGATACAATTAAAAACATCAGAGATTTCAACTCTTCTCCCTTGGAAAAATGTAGTAGAGATAGGAAACATAGTAACTCAAGTTTTTTATCCAAAAGAAAATCCAAGGTTTACTACATAGTTTACTATATGACAGCGATCATTCTTAAGCCTCAGCCAAAATATTCCAAACTTAGATCTCAGAGTAGTGGCTTTGGCACCTCAACCCACAGCATCTCTTAAATAGCACACTGGTATAGTTCTTCAACAGCTGGACCAATACCCTTAAATAGCTCAGCAATCATTTGTCATCATTGCTACATACAAAATTCTGTATTTTTGTGTTATGTGCACACAAAAGTATTAGCAGATAGCAATACATTAATTTGAACATGCAAAATACTATTCTAGCCTTTTAAAAGCATTTAAAAAGCACTCTAAATATACACAAAACAAATTGTCTAAAACAAAATCCCTTTCCAAAAAGCAACTATTCAAATACGCTTGCCAAAAATAACTGAAAAGTATGATCTAACCTTGCATTTTTGAGAATTCACTAAAGGGGCTCATGATCACAGCCTTAAAGATAGGAAAATGCTATTTGACCAAAGATTTTACCCTCTACCATCATGTGAAAAGATAAAAAAAGCACATTGTAATTTTAGATAATGATTTGAGGGGAAAAATACCAGTCAAATGGAATTTTTTAATAGATGACTATTACAATATCATTTTATAACATTCAATTGTAGGAATGTATTTGATGTTTAGATTCCAATATAGATAATCTTGGACTTTAATTTATTGCAACTTAAATGGCTCACAGATAAAAAATAAGGACTAGAAGTAAGATCATCAGAATTTTAAGTGCTAGTGTTTAATTTTATAGATGATAATCTCAGTTTAAATAAAGAAATATTCTATCAAGGCACAGACCTTGTGATAATAATTTATTGTACTGTAAAAATAATGTTAAATTTTGAACAAGAAGATTAATTAAACTGAGCCTTAGAAAACCAAACTATTTTTAAGGTCTGTTGGCAAATAACTATGTGTGCATATAAGAAGGACAGAATTATATACTGCCTGTTCATTTTAACAATTACTCAACTACATAATTAATGTGCATTTAGAATTTCCTCTAAAAGTGATTGACTTAGTTAATGTGTGGTTGGATAATGCAGTGCACCCAGGATATTCTTACTGGGGGCTGGGAGTTAGCTAGGAAACAAGAACGGTGACTTACTAGAGGCTGTTGAGAAAAAGTGACACCTATCTGGAGGAAGAATCTAGAGATTGATGATCAATGAAAAAAGAGAGAAGGGCCAAAATAGCATCTAGATTTCTGGCTGGTGGGATGAGGTAGACAGTGAGGCCATTCACTGAAACAAACAGCACTATAAACTTGACTCCCCATTTATATGGTTCTTGCCTTCCATTTACAAGAAGAGCAACACGAATTAACTGGGAAGTGAGTTCTACCATCCCTAGCACCATCCAACAACAAAATACTTGTTGCAGAGCTGGAGTAAAAGGGAACACAAATAAATATGGTGAAAGTATTAATTGATAAACCCTCCTCCTGAGCAAGCAATTTGACAACTCTTAGTAAGCTGAAGATGCAAGCACCTTGAGTAGAAGCAATCTGGGATTGTGTCCTGGGGACATGCCCACATGTCTGCCTGGGGAGGCACATCCACGCATCTTCACTGCACCACTTTGTTATGGCAAAGCAGGGAAGACACATAATTCCATCTCAGGAAGTGTAGCCACTTTAATAGCTTTCAAACAATGGAGTTTTCTAGTGCAGCAAAAAGAAACCATTGGGACCTATGTGTACTAACATATGTGATGTTGTGTTTAAAAGTTGCAAAAGAACATGAACCTTATCATACAACGTATATAATTTTTAAAAGCATAAACACTATATATTGTTAATGTAAATTACAAGCTGAAATCTGGGACTGATTAACACCAATAATATGGTGGTAATTACCACTAGGGAAGAAAGACATGAGGGAACTTCAAACGTACAATACAAAATATATACCAAACAATGCTCATTATCACATATCATCAGGGAAATGTAAATCAAAATGACAATGAACTGCTATCTCACACCTGTGAGAATATACCGAAAAGACCAGAAACCACAAGTATTGGCAAAGATGTAGAAACAAAGAAACCCTCAAACACTGTTGGTGGGGATGTAGACTGGTTAGACACCAAGGAAAACAGGTTTCTCAAAATATTAAAAATAGACCTACCATAGATCCAGAAATTCCACCCCCACATATCTACTCAAAGAATACAAAACCACTAATTTGAATTGATGTGTATCCCTGTATTCACTGCAGTACTAGTCACAAAAGCCAAGTTGTGGAAACAACTCAAAGCCCGAGTACAGAAGAGCAGATTAAAAAGATGTACTATATTTACCCAGTGGTATACTATACAGCTATGAAAAAGGTGAACTGCCATTTGTGAGGACATGGAGGCATCTCAAGAGGATGATGCTAAACAAAATCAGCCAGAAGGAGAATGACAAGGACAGGTGATTTCACTCATATGGGGGATTTCACTCAAAGGAAGGCTCAGAAAAAACCAAACCAAAACAATCCCTCCAGATCTGACGGCAATATTGAGGCTACCAGAGGTGGAAGAGGAGGAGGAAGGACAAAGTGGAGGGGAGGACCCAGAGTTCTAGGGAAAAGGACTATGGTGCTTTGGTGGTGGACATGGTGTGGGGACATGCATCTGAAGAGCTGCCATCCTATGCCCAAAGATCGTAAATGGTGTTATGAACGAATGCTATCTTGATAAAGATAAAAGGCAAAAAACAAAATAATAATTTCTGGCTGGTGAAATTAGGAGTGAATTTTATTTCCCTTACTATACTCTTCTGTATTTTTGCATGTTAATGATAATTTTAATAATTAATAAAAATGTTCATTAAAAATTTATTTAAAGTATTTTATTAGACCATAACTATTGTTATACCTTACGATACACAAAATATTTAAATACAGCATTTTAAAGATGAAGTGTAAATTATTTTGAGAAGCACGCCTGCCTTGGCACCAACACACACAGCACCGCTCCACTCGCGTTCCCGCTGGGTTCAGCCGACAATTCTGACCCACACCTAAAGCCACAGCATGTAGTCATCGGACTGCACTGACAGATGTAATCTTTGTGTAAAGAAAGGAGTTTCCGAAACTGAGAACTTTAAACAATATTATCATTATTCGCTTATCTGTTTTAACAAGTTACTAAATCAGACCTAACCTACTGAAAGTCAAATAAATTCAGCCAAATTACAGGCAGAGCAGGCAGGCAGCTGGGTGGGGGTCATCACCCACTTCCACAGGGATTCTTGAAAGAAAAACTGTTCTCATGTCAGGATTATTTATGTCGTATCATCTAATTTGTCTGGCTAACTTCTCATTTTCCCCTCGCTTTAGGTTCCCCCCACTAAGGCTCCCCCATCAATGTTTCTTTGGAGAAGTGGCTTGTGGAGGAATTAAATGTAGGAAGTAAAATATTCTAATTTACTATAAATTATGTCATTCTATAATAACATAATATTTGATGTGGTTACACTTACAAATTAAAAAGAGCAGAGCGGATGAATGTGGAAGTGCAGAGGTGTGAAGATTCAGGTTAAGGTCAAAGACTCTTGACAAGTAACTATGCTGAGCAGCTAACACAAGGGAAGCCTGGAATGAAAAGTGTGTTATGTTTTTTAATGACTGAATGCTGGTTTCAGGTTTTCATTGTAGAATATATGCCCTTAACGCTTGTAAAATCATCTGCTTTCCAAAATCGCCATCATGCATTTCATGGCTGTATTTTGAGAATCTTTTAGCTTGTATTTTGAATCTTTGAATTTTTAAAAATGAAATCAATATTAGTCTCTGTGGAATGGATCTTCATAATTTATGGTTTTTTGATAATTTCTAAGCAAACACATTCTGCTCTAGGGTAGACGAAGCGATAAATTTCATTGTCCCAAGAATATTGGTAATTTACGTTCTTTGCACTCTGAAGTTCCTTATTGATTTTACTTAACCCTCAGGATCCAATTTAAAATGAAATGTTCTCTGCCTCTGATAGAGATACGGGGAGAATTTGGATTAGAGGAAGCAAGGTAGAATAAATCCAAATAGTATTTCATTATTTGTTATTTCTTTCTCAATTATTTTGTCTTTCTTTCTCTTGTTTTGGGGGCAGGAAATGAACCTGAGGTGCCATTTTAAGGATGTTGGAAAAATTAAAACCAACCTAAGGAACACATCCTCTCCCTGAGTTTCAATCCTGATTTCTCTGTGTTTCTGTAACACCAAAAAGATGCAAGTTTTAAGAAAAGTGTGTCTATTGGGGACATTCTTAGAACTATAGTTATTGCTAGGTGGGAAGGAGAATCCTAGTATGTTCCACCTAATACTGAAATTTATCCTTTGAATTTGGAATCACACTTTCCCCCATGATGTATTTTATTCACCCAGGTGCTGTCAAGTGCTTCTGGGTACTGTTATTTGGGTACTGTTGTAAGTTTTTCTCATGAGAACAAACATGGTTACCATATTGGTCAGGTAGGCACTTCTATACCCCAGTTAGCATATTGACTTTAACATGAGATGCAGAGAGGTTGGGTAATTGTCCCAGCTCATACAGCAGGTTCGAATGAAATCCAAGCAGTCTACCCAAAATACTTATGCCATGATTACTGGTGGTGTGGTGCTAAGATCAAGGAAGGACCTACTTTGGTGCTCAATCCTGCACACCATATTGGAATGGTGATTGGAATGATCTACATTAAAATTAAAGCACCCTTCATGTGTAAGAATTTGTAATTTCACTTAATTTTGCCCCTGATATAACGAGGATGCCTTCTAATCCATTAAAAATGTGGTTACCCCTTAACATATATATGTACCCATGGGTTCAAGGCAGCATTATTCACAATACTCAAGACATAGAAACAACCGAAATGTCCATCAACCCATGACTGGATAACCGGGCCTAGGTGTGTGTACTCAGTGGGATTCTACTCAGCTATTTGCAAAGATGAAATCATGCCTTTTGTAACATGTGACTGCGATTTTAGGTGATTATGCTAAGCAAAATAAGTCAAAAAGTGAAAGAAAATTACCTGATGGTTTGTCTCATGTGGAATATAAATAACAGAAGAAAAGGAACAAACAAAGTCAACAAAAATAAACCTTAAATGTTGTGAAAAAAAAGTGTGCTTAGCTGAAGGAAGGGAAAGTGTTGGGAGGAATGGGTAGCGGTGGCAACTCCGTAGTTTGCGGGTGGAGGCAGGGCAGTATTTATGCATATAGAGGTGAGAAGCTGGTCATCACTGGTAAATCAGTAAAATTATATTTTAAAATAAAAGAATATGGTAACCCATCTTCCTGTCTTTCTGGACTATAATACCATCTGCCTAGTCCTCTCACTCCCATCGTTCCTCAGTGATCAGTACGTGGGATATAATGATCCTCTTTCTCTACAGTGTGTCTAGAAGCAATCACTTGGTATTTATCTTGCTCTCTAGTATTAGTTCTATTTATTTTATTGTTCTGCTACTCAAGTCTCCCTCCATCTATCACGGCTCACTTTTGTTTAAAGATAATTTAAAATACGAATGTTGGTTCCTTGTGGTTTCAGAGAAGTGATTGATTCCCCCTGACAAGAGCCCGTAGCACTTTTAGCCTCACCTTTTATTGCATTCTCAATGTTGAACCTGGTGAAGACAATAAACCATATAAAGAAGGTTTTGTCTGAGACCTTTTCCTTCACCCTGACTCACACCCCAACTCCACTGGAAACACAATATTTTTAACATGATCTCTTCCCTCATCTTACCTGCCTACTTTCTGACCCTGCCAGGCCTGGTCTCTTGCTAACATGATCTCAGATGAATCCAGGAAATGAATCTCATGAATGTGTAAACAGACATAGCACTTATATGCCTTCCAATGGGATAAAATAATCCTCCTGACTTTCTCATTTCTCATAACAATGTAAAATTATCCAAATTTAGAGAATTCTGAGCTACTTGGAGGCATTGCTCTTTGTCTGTATACATATTTAGTTGCTAATTTATGAAAATTGTTCATTTACTATCACTCTATTCTATTCTGGATTCTACTATGTCTCACCTGTGCTATCATAATAGTTTTTAAATTACTTGTTTCAAGGTCTCCTACCCCTCTGCTATCATTTGGTATTTTAACCAATATTTTGGCATCTACTCTGTGCTTAGAGCACATGAAGTTCTGATAAAACAAAGTCAAATAGTGCATTGTTCCTCTCCTCTGCAAAGGTTGATGGCCCAGTGTGTGTGTGTGTGTGTGTGTGTGTGTGTCTGTGTGTGTGCAAGCACTTGCTCATCCTTCACGCTGCAGTCACATTAACCTTCCTGAAATATGGATTTGATTATTATGTCCTCCTGCTTAAAACGTTAACCCCTCCATGTACCATCAACAAATCTTCAATGCAGGGGCCAAGAATACACAATGAGGAATGGGCAGCCCCGTCAGTAATGGTGTCGGGCAAACTGGATGTGTCCATGCAAAAGAACATCTTAACACCATGGAGAAAATCAACTCAAAGAGGATTAAATACTAAGTGTAAGGCTTGATACTAAGTGTAAAACTCCTAGAAGAACATGTAGAAAGTAAGCACCTGACAGCAGTCTCAGCCAGGATTCTTTGGATTTCACACCCAAAGCACAGGCAACAAAAACAAAGATGGATAAGGTGAACCACATTCAATGAAAAGTTTCCTGCCCAGCAAAGAAAACCATTAACAAAGTGAAAAGACCAGTGGAATTCAAAAAATATTTGCAAACAACATATTTGATGAGGGTTCAAATATAAGGAACTCATGCAACTCAATAGCAAAATAATAGTAATAATAATCCAACTTAAAATGGGCAACAGACATGAACAGACATTTTTTCCAAAAATGGTAAATATTCAGGGGTGGCCTCCCTGGTGATGCTAGGGGGTGTGTCCAAGCACTATGAAGCTATCTGCAGCCACTGCAGCACTAGTTCAATCCCCGACCAGGGAGCTACCCACATGGCATAGCAGACCTCTCCTGACTTGCCCACTGCTCCCCTCAGCAGTATATTTCAGTCGATCTACCTCTTCTGCTCCCCATTCTGTCTGGTGAATCCTCTCACCACCCGCACCTCTGGCCTGTACCCCAGTTTTTCTACGTAAAATGAAACAATGGTAAATATTCCATAGACACACGAACAGGTATTCAGCATCACTAATCATCAGGAAAATACAAATCAAAACCACAAGGAGATATCATGTCATACCTGTTAGGATGGTTATTCTCAAAATGTAGCAACGTTAGCAAGGACATGGAGAAGGTGGAGCTCGTGTGCGCTGTTAGTGGAATGCAAGTTGGTGCAGGCATTACAGGAAACAGTATGGAGCAGCCACAAAAAGTCAAAAATAGAACGACTATGTGATCCGTCCCTCCCACTCCCAGGGCTAGAGCCACAGGAAGTGAATCACCTCAAAGTGACAATTCCCATGTTCACTGCAGTGTTATTCTCAGCAGAACGTCAGGTAAGCAACCTGTGTCCATTGATGTCCAGACAGCTTTTCTGCCTGGATGTTGAGCTGTGACTTTTACTATGTTTACATAAGCATATATGTTGACAGAGAGAATATTATTCGCTCACACAAATGAAGAAAATCCTGCCATTCGTGACAAATGGATGAAGCTGCAGGAGGTGATGCTAAGGGAAATAAGCAAGGCCCAAAAAGGCAAAAGCTGTATCGTCTCATTGACTTGTGGAATCTTTAAAACAATCAAACTCATAGTAACAAATATTAAAATGTTGAATAAGGGGGGTTCTGGGTGGGAAGGGCGAATTGGGAAGATGTTGGTCAAAAGGTACAAATGTTCATTCTAAATTGGGTATGTTCTGGAGACTTCATGTACTTCGTGATGAATATAGTTAATAATATGTTTTATACATGAAATTTGCTAAGAGTAGACACCAGATGTTCTATTCACACACACACACAAGAAAACTGTGTAGGGTGATGTATATGTTAATTAGCTTGAGTTTAGTAATTGATATACATACATACATACATGTATATATGTGGAAAGATCATTTCGTACAGCCTCAATATATAACAATCTTTATGTATCTTGACAAAACTGGAAAAACAAGACCGCATTTTCCATTAAATTGATTGAATACCTTGCATCTCTATGACAATTCCCCTAAATGCACCACCCCTCTTGGGAGCAGTATTCATCCTGGATGATTTTCTCCTTCCAGAATGTCCCTCGGCTTCCCCACTTCCCACTTGGGAGTGCACAATCGCTTCTCTGTGACAAAGCCCAACATTCAGCTTCCCTCCTATCCCAGAGGACTTCCGTGCTGGGCTGCTGCATTTACATCCCTCCAACACCATGTCCTTGGGAAAAGCTCTCCTGCCTTCACTCTTCACAGCAGAGTGACCTCCACCCTTTTCATACTCATAATGCTTTGTCTCTTTCTTAAGACAAGTCCCTGATTATAGCTTACATGTTTCGCATTTAAGGCTTTTGGAATATGGAGTGGATTCAAGCAAAGCTCTAGCGGTTCCCATTCTGGCTCTGTCCATTCTCTCCCTGTATCTGGGCATAATCTAACCTCTCTATCCATTTTTTGCCTCATCTCCAAAATGCAAAGAATAAATAATTCCCCATCTGAAATTGTGCAGAAGGTGTTTGGCGCTCTCCAGGTGTTCGGTGGCAGGTTCAGTGGTAGTTGGCTTATTTTGTCTCCTGAATTAGATGTTTAACAACCAGCAACAGCTTTACTTAGGTTTGAATGCCCCTGTGTTCTCCACACATTATTTTGAATACACTGATAACTCAATATCATGTCACTGATTTAAACTTAACTTAATATTGCTGGAAATATTTGCATATATATGAATATATACATGAAACCAGAGTAATGTGGGAGTATCAGAGATTGCACACAATTTAGTGTGGCAAAGAGACAGAAGTTTTAAGGTGGGGGAATCTTGCTTCTCAATTTTCAAATCACACCAAAGGATTCCGCCTGTGAAAGGTCATACTCATTGGCACAGAGCTCGTGTTTTCTGCCCTGGTTTTTATAGTCTGTCTTCTCCTATTTCCAGAAGGAGTTGGTCTCACAGGGATTACTCAGAAGAATTGCTTTGACATGTATTCCCTGTGGTTTGAAAACTCAAAAGACTGCCAGACTGCTCTCGGAACAGCAGGAGGAAGCTGCTAGTATCCAAGAGGCAGACATGAGATCATGGAAGAGAGAGTTGTCTTGGGTTCTGTTCAATAAGATACAAGAAGCTAGTTGTGAATGTCAGGCTCCCAGACAGTTGGAATGACTGAAGAGAAGCATCTCACCATGCAATGTGGGAGAAATCCAAAAATATCCACAAGTTCACTGACATGACAAAGAAAGTCAGTTCCTATATCTGCCTGTTCAAGAAAGACCTTCCACACTTCTCATCCTTGCTCGGTCCATGAAAGGTCACAAACAAGCCAGCAAGCTGGTGACTGCAGGTAAAGGACGCTGGGTGGAAGGGTAGAGAGGCGACTGTTCATGCTCCTGCCCCCTCTCAGGTGGCTGGAGCTGCCAAAGCATGTGATAAAATACCCAGTCGGATGTGGTCAGATGTGGATGTGGTCGTTACCATCTTGAAATAAACATTCTCATGAAGAAGTGTCTGTAGTTAAGGTGCAAAGTGGCTTTTGCTCTTTCATTGCCAGAGGGGGAGGAGACAGGGAGACAGCCTCCTTGAGTTTTTGTTCTGTAGAGGAAGGCGATTTGCAGAAAGAACAAATAAAGTTCATCTCCCCACATTCTCATTATGTTTGCATTTCACATCACAGGGCACCAGGGCTAGGTGTCACCCCCACTTCCACCAGGGCCAAAGCACCCCACTTTGTGGACCACATGCTCAGGTCAAGGGTCCTGAAAGAAGAGAGCTACCTGAGCTGTTCTAGACTGTAAAGGCACATTTGTCTAAAGCAGTTTTGTATTTCTTCTCTGCCCCTAAGGGCTGCAAAATCACCATATTCCTCAACCTGCCTCAGTAAGGCTGGAGCAACTCAAAGGGACCCACAATTAAATGACACAGTTGTAAGAGTCCTAATGGAATTACCACCAGTCTCTGGGGTCTGTGGGCTGAGAGGACAAACATCTGGTTGAGAGAAGGGAAGGGAATAATGGACACTCCAGGCCTTTGAATATCTCAGGGGGCGATTCCACCAGGGGCAGTGGACACACAGGGGCCATGTTCCAGATGCCGCATGGAGGACCCGCTGCCAAGGGCCACTTTCTAAGTTTCTCGTGTAACATTTTGGGTGAATTTTTTTCAGCAGCCTATCACTGTGGGTCTCCTTAATCGCTGAAATTCATTTCCCGAAAAGCCTCTTCTCTCTTCCTTTCATTCTTTCTGGCCTCTGCCCAACCCATCTCTTAAAAACCTGTGCAAATATTGACTTGCATTATGTGTATAAAAAACAAGAAAAAAATATGCTTTGACCTGAAATGCTTGTGAAATCCAAAATAAAATGCAATCCACAATTCAAAGAAAATGTAGGTCAGAGAGCTGACATATATTTGTGGCAAAAAGGCCAGTCCTCATACATCCTTTTATAGACAGCCATCCTCACCTCTGCCCTGCACCCCCAACATGCACACACACACACACACACACATGTTCACACAGGAACTTGTTTGTATTTCACCTAGGTAGGTGCTGAGAGCACTAAGGATTGTAGAAAACAGAGCAGGTAATTTACGATCGATCTATTTCTGCACTATCGGTGGGTAATCACAAAATCTCCATAAGTCCATGAGGACACTTGGGGGGTCTTTAATACATGCATTTTTCTTAATCATAATTGCAAGTCATTTACATATGCAGGCCCATTTAAAAGGACTTGATCTTATTCTTGTGTAATCATTTATAAAAGATTAACCCTATATTTAAGAATAGCCAAAATGGATAGTTTAAAAGATACTATTAATCATGTTTCTGAGAATAATCAGGCAGCTGTATTTTTGGTTATGAAAACAAAAGGGTATTTCCTTGCTGACTGGAATCACCTTTACAAGATCAGTTGGGGAGGGGGTTAGAGGTAATAGAGGATTTTGAAATTGAAATCATCCTCAGAATCCTTACATTCAAGAAGGATAGTACCGCCCTATATTCTCACTTTATGAGAAAAAAACAAAAACTAAGGTTCAGACTCTGAGATTATTCAGTATAACTGGAATTAAATCTAGGAGAGTGGAGCCTCTTTTCCATGACTAATCAGTAAATATTTATGAAAGAAGGCTAAGCACACATTGAGAATGATTCATACACACACGTAATTAATAAATGCTTAATGGATCTGTTTCTTATGTCTGTGCTCTTTGAGTCTGTGGACCTGAGCCATAAAGATTTAAGACAATAGTCTTCTACAAACAATGTGAGGAGAGATGGCCTGTCAGTCATGGTTCCTTGGGGTTTACCAGTCTTCTGTCTTTTTTTCAAATTACTGAAATTTACCCAATCGAATATGGACAGTAAAATGTCAAGCAGGTTTTTAAATGAAGACATGGATTCCTCTGTGTATGTGTACCACATCTTCTTGATCCAGTCATCTACCTTTGGGCATTTGGGTTGTTTCCAAAGCTTAGCTATTGCAAATAGTGTTGCGATAAACAGAGGGGTGCAGATGCCTTTTTGAATTAATGTTTCTGTGTCCTTTGGGTAAATACAATGGAATATTACTCAGCAATCAAAAAAGATAAACTCATGCAGTTTGCAGCAACATGGATGGAGCTGGAAGGGATCATGCTCAGCGAAATAAGCCAAAAAGAAAAAGAAAAATACCAGGTGGTCTCACTCATAGCAGGAATCTAGAAAACCTAAATAAGGGACCAAGAAAAAACCTAATTATAATAAAGTAAAAAATCAAAATCAACAAGCAACTATAAACCAGAGACCCACTGCAGGGGGAGGAGGGAGAAGTAGGATCAAAACAAGGGGGGGTGGGAATTGTATGGGGACTATAACCAAGATGAAAATGCATACATTGTGCAAAAATGAAAAATGATGTAAAAATCTATAGAATAAAAAAATACTTCTCTTTCTTGAATTTTTAAATAGTCTATCTGCAGACCAGAAGAATTTTGTTGTTATGGAGTCAAATGTCCTAGTCATAAATGCATCCATAAGATCATTGTCATTTTACCGAATGCCTACATTATGAATTATGCTTTTAAACCAGGTGAGAGTTTGCATTGCAGGTAGAGAAATGTTGGTATTTGCTTTGTGAAAACTGCAACGGAAATGAACGCAGGCTAAGAAATCTAAGTACACTAAACTAAAAGCTCTTTTACAAAAATTACAGTATCAGTAATGTGCAGACATGGGAATAAAGACAAATGTCCCATACATGTTTGATCGATTATGTGCTAGTGTAGAGAGTGATTTGTGTAAACTTTTACTGGGGAAGGGATTTAAAGGGAGACTGTACTGATTTCCTATAGATGCTAAAACAGGTTACCGCAATCTTGGCATCTTGAAAACAACGCAAGGTGTTCCTTTACAATTTCAGGACCAGAAGTCTGAAGTCAGTTTCCTTAGGGGCAAGTCTAGATCTCAGCAAGGCTGGTTCTGCCTTGAGGGTCCAGAGGAGAATCTGCTCCCGCCACGTTCTCCTTCTAGAGTCAGGTCCCAGGCCACGGCTCCTGCTGCACCAGGACCCTCCGTTTCCAAAGTCACGTCCCCTTTTCTCCCACTGTGGTCAAATCTCCCTCTCACTCCTTTGCTAGAAGACACTTGTGATTGCCTTCAGGGTCCACTCCACTAGTCCGGGACAATTGTCCCATCTCAAATATTCAATCACATCTGCAAAATCCCTTTTGTCATTTAAGGCAACATTTACAGGTTCCAGGGATTAGGGCATGGATATCTTTGGGGTTATTATCTAGCCTACCACGAAAATCCTGGGGTTATTCCTAAGGAACATATTAGGAAATGTAGTTGGAAATCCCTAAAATTCCTGAACTTAATAGAAATTTGAACCTTATTCGATCCATCAGTCCACAATAACACTGGAGATGGTGGGAAATATTTCCTTAGGTTTGTCATTAACTTATTAAACCTTCAACATCACCAAGAACAACTTTTGCCCTGAAATAATAGATTATTCATCTAAGAATCTTTTCCTTGACAAGTATTGGGAGGGGCTTTTAACTAAAGTAAAAGAATGCTAACATTGATCTTGGAAGCTATTCATCAATCAAGTCAGTATTGGCATGTAACCATGCTTTTGTTGAAACAATAAAGCCAAAATGCTGGGCAAACACTGTCAAATGATAACAAGAACTGAGCGAGATGAGGCTCGTGGATAAATAGATCATTGGCAGAAAGCCTGATTATTCAGACTTTTAAAAAATTAAATCATCAGCTAATTGTAATATTTGGTTTGTAGATGGGTGAGAGAGAAAATATGTTTATTCCACATATGTATATAACAAAGTGAAGTGAGTGGTTGAATAGTTGGGAAACGATGTAGTAAATTAACGTTTTTTTTTTTTTATTTTATAGAGGCATGTTTATTTATATTTATTTATTTGTTTGTTTTGTTTATACATGCACCGGGTACAGTCAGAAGCACGGGAGGGTGAGAGAATTCACCAGAGCCAGAGCGGGTTGCAGAGCAGGCAGAAGGACCGAAGTACACTGCTGAGGGGAGCAGCGGGCCGCAGGAGAGGTCTGCGCGCCATGTGGGACCCTCCTCCGGTGGCTGGGGAGCAGCTGGGGATCGAACCGGTGCCGCAGAGGCTGCGGGCAGCTTCGCAACCCAGCGTTCAACCGCTGCGCCACTGGGGAGGCCCGTAAATTAACGTTTTTGATAACTATAAATGATCATTTCCAAGAGAAAAACAACTTTCCTTTCCATCTTACTTACTTTGCCTAAATTTGCTACACCTCTTCATTCTGCCACGTGGGCACAGCAAACATCTCCCCAATTAGATTCGAGGTTCACATGGACAGATGCAAACTCTGTATGAGGCACTTTTTGAAGCTGTCCGTGCAGGGTCCCCTTAGACCCTTGAAACCAGCTGCCTGTGAGTAGAACTGGGGCTGAAAACTAGACTCTCACAGCTCGTGAAAGCTGAGGAAGAGGAGAAAGGGGGAGCAGGGGGAATGGATGAGGAAGAAAGGATGAGAGGGAGGGAGAGGGAGATTCTCTTGATCATGTGATTTTCTAAATTAGAATTCTCCAAGAACAGGATCACCAGATTCTGTCAAAGCTGAGAGCATCTTTAATGAATTTAGACAGTCAGATCCCCAGAGAAGAATGTCTTTTATATGAGGAAGGGAGACAACTCTCTCTACTGATTAAGTAGAATGGCTTGTTTCTCATATTGTCCATATGCCAAGTTTATTTTAGGGAAGAATCCATCCAAATGTTTCCGGTGAATCATTTCTGGGCATTTACTGTATGGAACACTGACAACACAGAAACATCTTTCAATTATACAATTTAAAGTAAAAATGGCACTGCTTTCAGGTCACTTAAAAGTATAATTTTAAAAATATAAGGCTAGTAAATACAGTTTTCCACAATTAGCACTTCCCCCAAGCACACGCTTTCTGGAATGCTGTAGGTACAACATTAATTAGGAGATAAAACATGGTGAGTCATCTTCCTGCTAATATCTGTATTACGAAACATTTAGTTTCAAGTCATGGCAAGTAGCCAGAATGGTCCAAATTTAAAATAATAATTCAATAGTCCACATCAAAAATAATAATTTGAAATTTATATCACAGCAAAGACTACGAAAGTCTGTGTTAAAAAACAACCATCACCAAAAACAGTAGTAATAGCACGATGGGTTGGGCTTCAAATGATCCCATTTATTTCCAGTTTGACAAATGAAATATGGATAATCTTGTAATCCATTGTGAATATCAGAAATTATTATGAATTCCTAGTCTTGTAAGTAGATGTGTATACTTTCTTCAGTGAGTCACCACAAAGAACTACTGAATTCTACACTTCATCAAAGTTTAATTTATTGCACCTTAATTTAGAAAAAGAAAAAGCACGCATATTTTTCCAGAAATCACAACTTCACAATACAGATAACTTAGTTTTATTTGTGTTTTTCCTCTTATTTCTCCTACTTATGTTAATGACTATTGCAGTTGTATATGAAACCATCCTACATCCTGTTCTGTTTTGCCTCCTCAAGAATCTAGCATAACCTTCCTTTTATCCAACAGAAAGTAGGGTCCTGTGGTTCTTGGGAGCATTAAATTCATTATTGGTAAAGTAGTTAGAATATAAAAAGCCCATAAGTGCTAACTATTAATTAGTACTTCTATTATAAGTATGACCTTGAAAGATGAAAATTGTAGCTCACATAATTAAATGTTGGTTATACTTAGCAGCTATAAATACAGCTCAGGGAAGAATCAGATTCTAGATTGAACAATATAAAATATGTTATCTAAATACACTCCATTTTTAGCTTGAGAAGAAGTAAACTATCTTGCATGTATGCTATAAAATCATGCATACACACATATCATGTACACACACGATCACACATATTGGCACAGTTTGTACCTTCTGCTATATGAGAGTGTCTTAGGAGCATGCTTGTTGCTGTTGAGTATTTCTTATGCTTGAGAACAGAATATAGAGTTTTTCAGGTCCAGGAATCACTGACACCTCTTTTACTTATCTTTTATTTTCTGAGAAACAGACAAGATTTTGTTTGGAGAAAATTAAGAAACATACTATAAAGCACACAGGTAACATAGAAATCTTAAGCACCAATACCCTACAATACCCCAAGTTTATATTTGTTCACATTTTGTGATTTTTTTAAGACTTTATTTATTTATTTATTTATTTATTTAGATAAAAACCGGGGTACAGTCAGAAGCGCGGGAGGGTGAGAGGATTCACCAGAGACAGAGTGGGGAACAGAACAGGCAGATCCACTGAAATACACTGCTGAGGGGGCAGCGGGCCCGACAGGAGAGGTCTGCCATGCCATGTGGGACCCTCGCCGGCCACCCAGGATGGAACTGGCGCTGCAGAAGCTGCGGACAGCTTCAAAGCGTGGCGCTTAACCGCCTGCTCCACCAGGGAGGCCTTCTTGTGATTTTTTAAATTGAATTTCCGTTGATGTACTTTCTATTCTTTTCAGGTGTACAATGTGAAAAGATTTGTATGCAATGTGAAAAGATCGCTACAATAAGTCTATTTCTCACTTACTGGAAAATTTTCAAACTTTCTCATAATTCTATAAATTTTCACGAATCGAACTCACGATTCTGTGTTATTTTCATGGACCACTCTCTGAGCTATTTATTTTATAACTGGGAGTTTATACCCTGAACTCCCTTCACACATTTTACCCATCCCATAACCCATTTCCCTCTGGCAATATTCTCTATATCTACTATGAGTTTTATTTATTTGTTTAGTTTTAGATTTTTTTTTAAAAAAAAGTCATTTTAAAGCTTTTCTAGCAGGCATTACAGATGAAGTTAAGTTCATTCTATTCCCAATCACCAATTTCATTTTCTTCCCACTTTGCAGAGATAAACTTTGAATCCAGCATCAAATCTTTGTTCACAAAAAAAAAAACAGAAAAAATTAAATGAATATTTATCAACATTTTTATTTCTATTACATAAATTCTACCCTTCCATCTGCATCATTCTTCAACTTATTTGTTTTATATAATCTTCTATCCTTTCGCTAATAACCTTGTCTCTCTCTGTGACTATAAACACCTAACATGGGCCTCCCTGGTGGCGCAAGGGGTTAAGCACAGCACTATGACGTTATCTGCAGCCTCTGCAACATGAGTTTGATCCCCAGACAGCCAGGGAGCTACGCACATGGCGCTCAGACCTCTCCTGCCTCGCCCGCTGCTCCCCTCAGCAGTGTATTTCAGTCCATCTGCCTGTTCTGCTCCCCACTCTGTCTCTGGTGAATCCTCTCACCCCTGCACCTCTGGCCTGTACCCCATTTCTTATATGCATAAATAAATCTTAAAAAAGAGTTTTAAAAAAATAAACAACAAACAAAATGTGTTTATAGTCAGCTACTGTCATGCAGGCTATTGGCAACAACTGGGTGAGCTGAGTAACGTGGTGAAGCTCTATAGCTCAGAAGGAAAGTGGACAAAAACCAGGAGAGCTTTTGCTTCTGCAGCCTGACGCACACCCTGGAATCACTAGAGGTGGACTTGGGGGAGACTCATAGGGGAGAGACATGTAGAGACATTTGAAAGGGACATGGGCGAGAGGCACATGGGAACGCTGGCCCATATGCAGCCATTGTCTTGATTTGTACTTATCCTTTTTCCCTTTTGCCCAGTTTTCTGGGGCCTCCCCTCTCTTGCTGGTCCCTGCCAGCAGGTGCCTTAGACTTAGGGCAAGCTTCCCCGCTTCAGTTGTCCTCACTTTGGGCTCACCCTAGTTGGCTGGGCACTTGCCAGGAGAGGCATTTTGGGTGTTTTACTGAGCAAAATATCTTCTCTTCCCTTCCCTCCCGAGTCACACTAATTCTGTTAAAGGTTGATCACATCAGAAGTCTGCTTTGCCTTTGTGTGCATGGATGGCCAGGTTCCTCTGGAGCATGCACATTGGGATCCCTGGGGACCCCCCAGTCCTGTGCCAACACTTTCACTTTGCATAACTCCAAATGTGGCCTGTCTACTTACTAGCCAGGATGCCTCCAATTCATGGATCCTTTAATAAAATGAATTATATTTTTTTAATTCATTTGCATTAATTTCTTGTTTAACCAATGTCAGGCACACTTTGCTGTCCATGACCTCAACAGAAATATTTGTCTTTTTCTGTAGTTATTAACAACTGTTTTAGGATAATTAATTTAGGCACACACAATTGTATCCTACTGGATACTATCATCTTGACACAATGATGGTGGTATTTTTTGAAACTTAGAGTTATTTACATTTTTTGTCCTTTTAATTTTACATTTACCTACAGCCTTAATAAGCAGCTTGTATTACGCAACTTACATAATAAACTCTCAACATAAATTCTAAGCATTTTAAAACTTTTCTATTCAGTTTGTAGATATTATCTGAAGTTTATGTTAATGTTGCTGTAGGGGAGGAAAAAGCATTTCTCCTTTATCCTTTTGAGTTCTTGGCTCAGACACCACTGTAATAAAAGTCTGATTAGCAGGAGAAAGAAAAACATAAGTTTACAACATGTTCCTCTTGCATACATGAGAGGCACCCAGGAATACTGAGTAACTCCTCCCAAATGCCCAAATCATCACTCTAAATACCATCTTCAGCTAGAGACAAAAGATGTTGACGGGGGAGAGATAAGCTATGGCAGGTTACTGGGAACAAGGTAGAATAGTTGTACAGATTTCAGTTTCTGCCTTCTTCATTGATAAAAGTTTCTGGAAACTTGTCATCTACTTTCTGGTACAGAGAGGGAGAGGCCCTTACAAATGGAGATTTTCCTTATACGTGTAAATATCTCTCACCAAAGGGTAGCTTCTACCTGGATTTTTAGAGCTTTTCCTGTCTGCTCTTTCTTTAAAATTATGTGGTACATATATACCATGGAATATTACTCAGCATTCAAAAAAGATAAACACATGCAATTTGCAGCAACATGGATGGCGCTGGAAGGGATCATGCTCAGCGAAATAAGCCAGAAAGAAAAAGAAAAATCCCGGATGGTCTCACTCATAGCAGGAATCTAGAAAACTTAAATAAGGGACCAGGAAAATGAATAACTATAAGAAAGTGAAAATCAAAATCAACAAAAAACTATGAACCAGAGACACTCTATGGGGGGTGGGGGGCAGGAGGGAGGGATTGGGGTCAAAATAAGGGGGTTGCAATTGTATGGGGACTATAAAAATAAAATTTATTATTAAAAAAATTATAAGCATTATAAAAAAAATGATTCTTATGCCAAAGAAAAATATTTGGGGGTGGCAAATTTTGCTCCTCAAAATTCATGTCAATATCCATTAAACACATATCACTGGTTTCATTCAATTCTACCTTTTCCCAAAAGAGCTGTATCTGAGGTTTTGTTCTGGGTAAGGCTTAACGTACAAACAACTATACTGCTTGTCTAATATTTTGTACTAAAGTAACATGCTTTTTCAGATGGCCTAGTTATAGAACTATCGTGATGATAAGCAGATGAAAGAGCTTTTCGAGTCTTAAAAACCTAAGCTATCATTTCAATGCTTCAAGATGGAAATGTGACACTTGGAATTCTGATTATTCTTACATAAATATGTAAGCAATGTATTAAAATAGACTTGCATTTTTAAATCTCAATGTGTAAGCAGTTCATAGAAAGTGACACATACTTCACTGTTAAATAATGAATAAGTAGCCTATGTGTATTTTATTTTTTTCTTATAAAACAGCAGTCTCTTAAATATGCTAAGTTGCTTTTCATATGCATCTGTGGTCTTATGCTAAACCAAACAATCTCTAGGGGATAAAATTATTAATTATTCTTTTTGTATATAAACAAAATAATATTGGCCAAAATATTGAATTTAAATTATAGTTTACTTCCAAGTTATTTAACCAGTGGTATGAAATGAAAATGGATAGCATGCCTTAAAGGGTTTTTTGCTCCTACATCTGAAGCAATTTTTAAATTAATTGTCAGGACAAATGATGCAGTTATCTTAATTTATAATATGTAGAAAAAAGCTTTATTTAATTAATACTTAATATCTAAATAGCAAAGTTCAAATTCCATTGGTTTATCCAAACAAGTTTTTCCAACTTTTTATCATTTCCTTTTATATATTTTAGCAGACCTACAATTACTTGAAATATTAGTCATCCTAGGACAATCCCCACGGACGTCCTGACTCTGTCCATTTGCTCCCACAATTCACTCCACCATAAATAATTTTCTTTTTCCCAGTAATGAACAGGTAGGCTCTACTCAATGTCTTATCACTCTCTGAAAATCCATTGTATTCACAAACACTGATAAACCAATTTAACCAGATTTACTTGCATACAGTTTGATATAAATTTTTAGTAAATGGTAGCTGTACTTTTAAATTTTTAATTTGGAAAACATTATTGTCAACAGTTCTGGCTCCCAAGATTTCAGGTTCCTTTCACTTCTGTGATTACACCACGTTCTTCTCATTCTGCATGCCCCTAGGATTCTCACTTACTCCCGGGGGTGCATCTCTATATCATCCCTGGCATTTCTCTAGAGCCCCCAATCCAGAAATCTGCCTGGTGCTTGGAGAGCCCCACCCTAATGTGTCCTGAGCAACACAGACCCAACCAGCCTAAGCTGACTTCCCCGCCCGTCCCAGTTACTGCTGTTGGTGGGTCAGTGAGCGAGGTCTGAAACCTTCAAGTCATTGTAAGGCCATTGCCTTCCGAGGCTCCTTTATTCACTGAGTCACCAGCATCTCTAGAGTTTCCTCCATGTCCAATATCTCACTTCCTTCATCCTCACTGTTGGCCCCATGAGCCCAGAGACATGGTGTGCTATTCAGGCTGGCACAGTGGCACAATGCGAGTGTCTGTCTCGCATTGTCAGCTTCACCTCACTCTGCTCTAATCCATCCTACAAATTGCTCTCATATCCTTCTCTAAGAGGCCAGCCTGTCATTTGAGACCTGCTTCAAACTGTCCATTTTCTTTCTGCTGCCCTCAGAAAGTACTTAACTTTTGACCAGTATGCCCAGCTCTTTACGATCTCACTACTTATTTTTGTAAAATCCTTTTTCAAACACACTCACATATAAACAATCATTTTCTCAACATTTTTAAAAAATACACTTTGATAGAACTTAAAACATGGGTTTAAAATGGTGTTCCCTTTCAAGATTATAGAGTAAAGTTATCAGTGTTACTCATTAAGGATAATTCTTCATATAGTAAATATCACAAAGGAGTATAGTTAATAAGGTTGGAAATATTTCATGAATAATTAACAACTATAGCCATGATTTTCACATAAGTACATGATCTTTTACCCTCAACAAATAGACAGACAGAGGGATGAACTTCCTGGATCCACGTAAACTGAACTTGACTGAAATCTACGGTTTCACGCCTCTATCACTTCTTAGAGAAGTATGGCCTGAAAAACTTTCAAGAAACTGTTACCTGTTAAGAGACTTGCTACTAGAAAAATCTCATTAATGGCCTCATTGAGGTTCTGATTTTGTTTATTGAAGCTCCAAAGGTAAGTCGCCAGTGTAATTTACTTGGCAACTACACAACTGTACTTAGAGGAGACATAAAGGAAAAAAATGGGGATAAGCTTTCACAATGCCTTGTCTTTAGGGGGTGAGTTGATTTTAATTACTGAAAATACTTAAATAAAGTCATATACTTATTGAAGTCATTCCTCTTATCAGTATATACAAAAGCAAGACAACTACATGATGCCAGGCTAAATCCAAATGATAAATACACACCAAAAAGAACATAGAAGAGAGAAAGAAGATATTAAAATGGAAAGATAATAGAGAAAAAAATCTCTATTTATCCTTCTCCTATCTGCAAACAATAAAATCTTTCAGGAAATAAAAAGAAGAACTCTTATAACCAAAACTGCAATTATCTATGTCAGACTGCTAAGGTGACTGAAAATTCAGGCAAAGGTTGGGACTAAAAGGGAGAATCCTGGTGCCACAGAATCCAGTAGATTCTCAGATGAAAGAGGTCTCCAGTGGGGACTTCATCCACGGGGCAAAAGCACAAAAGGCCTTTTGTGTGAACAGGATCTGAAAGAGTTTTGTGAGAAGCTGTCCCAAGTCCTCTCACAGCAGGAGTGTTCAGGAAGGTCCTAAGTGCACACGGATATCTCCATGAGCCATTTCCAAGACTTGGGGCATGGAGCCTCTGGTGGTACCAAGAACTGCACTTCGACTCTTGACATGCTAAGACTTACCAAAGCTAAGTCACCTCAGTGTCCACTCAACACATACTTATTTGAATACGGACTAGAGACCAAGCATTAGCCGTTCATATAACACGAATGAGCACAGCAGAGAGATATCTCTGGCTCCCGGGTTTCTCTCTCTTCTGCCCCCAAAATATACACACTCTCATCATTCTGGGATCTTCCTGCAAACATTCCTACACTAGACAGCATTCTCCTTTACATAATTATTCCAGAACGAATTCCGCTCATTCCAACACAATCCAGGAGATAGAATGGGAGGTCTATAAATATGCTGTAAAGAGAAAAATGATAGTGAATTAAGAAAATCAAGGGAAAAGCACTTTGTCATGGAGTTGAAAAGAATGATGAATCAATTCCTCACAGTTTCAAGAAATATAATAAAAATGAACTTGTCAATAGAGGTAAAAATAAAGATTCAAGTAGGAAAGAATAAGGCAATATAAAGAAAAAAATTAAATAAGCAGAAAGAGCTCAGGAAAGAAGTCTAATCAAAATATAAAACCATCAGAAATCTCTCAGTCACACGAGGTGAACAGTTACATCAGAGAATAAGAAAGTAAGAGAAATGCAAAGGAACACACAAATAAAATAAGTTCAACATAAGCTTAACTGATATTCTCAGTGAATGCAAAAGCAATGAGACAAAAGGCCATGAATGATTCACAGAAACATTCTTAAAATGAAAGAAATCTTGACTTTACAAATGGTGCTCCCACAGCACAGCCCCAAACTGACACACGGTTATCTGAGATGCATCTTAGGATAGTCACCAGACTTCAAATGTAAAATAAACATCACTGCAAATTCCAAAGCAATCAAACAAAATAAATTAAATTAAATTATCCCTAAAATCAGACAGACTCCAGGTTTCTATGTATCATCAGCCAACAGCACAGTGAACTAATATTTTGATGACTATAGTAGGAAAAATGTGTTATTGAATTTTCTGTATTTCTAATTTAGACCTAGAAATCTTCAAATATTTGCAAAAGACAGGTATTTCCAGGCATGCTTTAATACAGGGACTGTGACTAAAAGCAATTAAAGACAATACTCCCCAAACAAGGAAAAAGTAGAAATGTGTCAGTTCAAGGAACTGATTCTAAATGACTTAAATGTAATCTTTAAGCATCGCTGAGGGAAATAAGAAATAAGACAAAAGTAGATGTTGTAAATCACAACAATGGAAATAAAAATAACATAACTTTTAGACTTAAAAGTAACAGACTTAAAAACAACATAAGACTTTTATTTTTTTTAGATTTATTTATGCATAGCAAGAGCTGGGGTACAGGCCAGAGATGCAGGGGCGGTGAGAGGACTCACCAGAGACAGAGTGGGGAACAGAACAGGCAGATCCACTGAAATCCACTGCTGAGGGGAGCAGCAGGTGAGACAGGAGAGGTCTGCTATGCCATGTAAGTTTCTCCCTGGCCAGCCAGGGATCAAACTTGTGCTGTAGAGGCTGCATAATGCTTCACAGTGTGCTACTTAACCCCTTGCGCCACCAGGGAGGCACAATAACATAAGACTTTTAGAAGGAGAAAGAAAAAAGCATGAGAAGGTAAGCAAGCAAGAGTGTGGTATTTCAGCATGAAAACAAAAGCAAACAAGACATCTCAAAGACACCTGCACTGAGCTCATGCAGCTTACCCAAAGAATTCATTTTCCACCTTGTACCTGTATTCTAGATATGTCCAGAAAATTTTCGTCATTAATCTGAACAGAGCATGATGTATTATTTAATGTTTCTCTAATTTTACCCATACGTCAGACTCTTATTTTGGAATTCTGAAGCCACAATTTTTGGCTGATGTATATTTTATTCCTTTATCACCTTGATTTCCACCATCTCTGCTATGAGATCTTACCTATTTTCCAGAAAAATCACAGCAGTCCCCACCTTTCAAAGTGTGTATATCATTCTTTGGTTTTATTTATTAGCCTGTATGTTAAAATAGATTTAAATAGTCTCTCCTATTAAATCCATCCGTTCTATTCTGTACCAGACACCCACTGAGAGGCTGTGAACAGCCAAAGTCCCTTCCGCCCTGGCATACTGGCTAGTGATAATGAGTCTTTGGGAGGCGTCCATGTGATTTTCCCCTTGACATCTGCAATCCTGCTGACTCAAGTAGGAATGGTGGAATGGACAAAGACAGTCTTCTCACCAATAGTGTCATTGTGAATTCCTACTCATCAGACTGTAATATGCTTATGAAACAGAAAAGGGTGCCTATTATGTAGCATTTAATCAATTAATATATTATCTATTATATAGTTATTTAGTATTTATTGTCACCTTTATGTCATATATTAAATTCTGTATACAGATGTGTACTATTAGAGAAGATAGGGAATATGTAGATAGTCACACATATATTTAAGAATTTATAACTTAGTTGGGTAGAAAAGAGAATGCTAAGGTTTATAACTTAGAATACAGTGTAGTTGAAAATAGTCTTCTGATTTGAATGTTTTCACTTAAGTTGCATGTTCAATTATTTAGGGATTTTCTATGGATCGTCAAATCCCTTGTTACCGCACTTCCTGCTGTTTGCCATTTAGACGTTTCATATTACTTGGCTCCTCAAGGACAGAGGGACTTGGAGAGGTGGGGACACTTTTCTGCCTGTCAGCAGTTCTAGTGAAAGGTTAGCAGGTAGAGACATTTAATATACTGACCAGAATGTGACTGGGGAAATTACTTGTGAATTTTAATTCATCCTACTCTCATATCTCATTATCTCAGATAATTAGAGTTAGCTGTGTTTTTGTGATCAAGGAGATTTTGGTTGTGTTGTCGGTAATGATATGATCAAGGAAGAGATCAGTGGTAATAAAATACAATTTTTTTGGTCTGTATACTACATTTATAATTTTGAGAAATATTGTTGTCCATTATTTATATTTTTTAAATGTACTAACAGTGCTTATTTCACTTTGTCACAGAGAAAATCATGTTTGACAAAATGAAGATAAGAATAACAGTGTTCAGTGTGATAAAAGAGAGAAAAGTGAACTATTATTTACTCTACATCCACTTAACAAATTTTATTCATCTACTCCTAGGTGCCAAGCATAGTCTTCTAGAAATATGAATAACTCTGGAGCGTATACAGTAATGAAGTTGACTTTCTAGTGGAAAATGTCACACACACATATATACATGCATATATATGTATATATAATGGCATTTCCTTTTATGTTAACATGTATATAAATATATAGAGTGAATATATGAATATATATAAGTATAGGGAAGGTGGGCTTTGAATGAAAAGTGGAAACTCTGGTTGAAGTGAGAAAAAAGAGATATTGTTATTTTCCTTGTGACCACAATTTGAACGACTAAAAAAAATGATAGATACTTAAAATGATAAATATATTCAGAGAACGTACTGAGTGGTTATAGTAGCTAATCAAATATTTAATAAAGTGTAATATGCAAAATGAACTCTTTGTATCATGAAACATTTCCTAGAGCGATCTAAGAATTCACGCAAAAACAGACAATATCTAAGACATATTTCCTTTTAGTTTAACATCTCCTAAAATGTTAATTGGGGCAAAAATGATTACAGGTAATCAAATTACATAAGTCGTCAAGTTCCACGGAGCTCATAACGAAAAGGTAAAAGGAGTACAAATTAACATATTTAGTACGAGTGCATCACAAAGCCTGGACAGGAAATAAAATATCTAGGCCAGCAGGGCCCAAAGTGTAAACATAGCACCCTGTGGGTAACCTCTGTGCAAGCCTGGACAGGTGAAGTCCACCCCTCGTAATGGGTACCATACAGGTCAGACCCCACCCCAGAAATTAGGACACGGGGAGAGAGAATCCAGGCGACCCGGAGTCTGAGAAGGGCAAGCCGGTGAGGCAAAAGGTTTAACCAAAGGCAAATAGTTGCGTGGGTCTACTCGACGGGCTCAGTTACTGAGAGCAGGGACAGTGTTATTTTGTAGGAACAACTGAACAAGAAATTAAGAAAGTTGTAAAGAGTTTCACCTTTCCTAGTTTTGGCATTTCCCCCTCACATACAGGCCTGAGTGTCACGTGTTCCTGGGCGCCAGTAGGGCTGCCATTCTCATAGTTTCTCAGTTTGTTTACAGGGTGTTTGCCCCAGGAACCCCCTGTGCCTGGAAAACCTGTTTCTAATGATATGCAAATCTTCAATTGCTCATTCAAACTTTGTGACTAAACATCTACCAAGATATAGAATCTCAGGCCTCCCCTGGTGGTGCAGGTGGTTGAACACAGTGCTGTGAAGCTGTCCACAGCCTCTGCAGCATGGGTTGGAGCCCAGCTGGCCTGTGAGATACCCACATGGCACGGCAGACCTCTCTTGTCTCACCCGCTGTTCCCCTCAGCAGTGTATTTCATCAGTCTGCCTGTTCTGCTCCCCACTCTGTCTCTGGTGAATCCTCTCACCCTCCCATACCTCTGGCCTGTACCATGGTTCTTGTATACATGAATAATATAAATCTTAAAAAAAAATAAAATTAAAAAAAAGATATAGAATCTCTTCCAAATCAATCTCCATTCCACCCATGCCCAGAGGCAGTGTCTCTTTCTTATGTATTTTTTTTCCATCATAGAGTAGGGATTTTTTAATTTATTTTTTATTTATATACATTTTACATCATTGTTCATTTATAAACAATGTTTGCTACCCCCCAGGAGTAGTCCTCATAGAATTTCCCTCACCAAGTCACCTGTGCACCATTACCACAGTCCCCTGTGCTCCTCCCTCCCTCCCTCTGAGCCCTTTCCCACCTCCTCCCCTGCAGGATGTCTCTGGTTTATAATTATCTGTTTGTTTTTGTTGTGTTGTGTTTTGTATTGCTATTGATTTTTTCCCTGATGTCTTATTTGGTTCCCCTATAATGCCCAAAAATAGATGACTGGATCAAGAAGATGTGGTATATATACACAATGGAATACTATTCAGCAATCAAAAAGATAAACTCATGCCATTCGCAGCAACATGGATGGAGCTAGAAGGAATTATGCTCAGTGAAATAAGTCAGAAGGAAAAAGAAAAATATCGATGGTTTCACAGAATAGTTTTGCCTGTTATAGATTTGTAATGTATTCAGTGTGATAAACCTATCCTTATGTATAATGTTTCTTATGTTCAGCCAAATATTTTGTAGAACCATCCAAGTTGTAACATGTTTTAGAGAAATTTATCCTTTTTGATGTCACAGCAGCATAGGTGACCATGTATCCATTCTCCTACAATGGACACCCAGGACATTTCCAGATTTTTGTTTATATGAATAACATTATTATTATACAATTTTTTTGTGAGCACGTTTTAATTTCTCTTGGGTAAAAATCTAAGAAGGTAAGTATATTTCCTGACTTATAAGAAACTGTCTGAGATGATTCAAAGTGATTTTCCGATTTGCATCCCAACCAAGTATTTCCAATTGCACCAAGATCTAGACAATACTGACATTGTCAGTATTTTGAATTTAAGTCATTCTGCTGAGTAACAGATCTAGATTTTAACTTTCATTTCCCTGATGACTAAAGATTATTAGCATTTGCATGTGTCTGTTTTCCATTCACAAATTTTTTGCAGCATATCTGTATCTGAAATTTTTTCACCTGTTATATTGCTTTTTTACTCCTCTTGTTGAGATGTGGAGTTCTTTATAAATTGGGTACAGTTCATTGTCACAAATATGAGTTACAACAATTTTCTTTGGGACTGTCCCATTTCTTTCCCTACCACTGTCATTGGCTGAGCAAATAAATAATGATGACAATGATAATGGCAGGAATGAAGCATATACCTTTATTTTAAAGGTTTCTGGGTTTAGCTTGTTTATCAGCAATCTTGAATGGTTACTAATTGTGTACTGTATTTTTTGTGTGTGAATTGTATGAGGCTGAAGTTGATCTTATTTTTCTATATAGATACACAGCAAAATTTGTTGAAGAGATTTTTATCACCCCACACACAATCGAACTACTTTGGCCTCTTTATATTTTCTGAAATGATCTTATAAGTCTGGGTCCGTTTTTGAGTTGTATTTAGTATCACACTTATTTGTCATTATAATGTCAGCAACAGTCCTGATTATTTTAGCTTCATAAGCATGCACTCAGCAAGTGTAAGCCCTTCAGGCCTATTCTTTTTTGAAAGATTGCTTTGGATATTTAGGTTGTTGTGTTTCCATATTAACTCAAGAATTAGCTTGTCAATATCTGAGAGGGAAAATTGCCTGCTTTTATGTGAAGGAGAATGCAATGACTATCAGTCAAATTGCAGACAGCTGACATCTTAACACTACCAAGCCTTCTGATCTATGAACACAGTTTCTCTCTTTTTTCAGGTCTTTTTATAATTCCTCTCAGCCATGCTCTATTGTTTTCATTGCAGAGTTGTAGAGTTCTTGCATATCATTAATCTTATCCCTTAAATATTTTGTTGTTGATTCTATTGCATTTGCCACTGCTTGTCTCATTTTATTTTCTAATTTTTGCTGCAAAATTTTTAAAAATATTTTTATTTTGTTTACTAAACTTATACCATGTGATTTATTAAATTATTGGTTTTAATCATTAGTTTATGGGTTCTTTAGAAATAGTCACATAAATAATTGTATCCTACACAAATAATTTTACTCCTTCCTTTTCCATCATTCTAACTTTTATGTCTTTTGGTTGACTTATTGCTATGGCTAAGACACCAGAAAATACCGAATATAAGTGATGAGAGGAATTTTGTCTTGTTCCTGATTCTAAGGGATACTGATAAATAAAAAACTATAGCTAATGATGTTAGATATTGAGTGAGGGAGTTTTGTTGATATGGTCCAGTAGACTGAGAAAGTTTTTTTTTTTTTTCATTCCTAGTTTCCTGATAGTTTACCATAAATAGGTATGGGATACTTTTTCAAGTGCTTTTGTAACTTCTGGAAATGATTTTAGGGTTTCTCTCTGCATTGATTGATTTTCAAAAGTTTAATCAAACTTGCATTGCTGTGATAAAGCATGCTTACTTCAAGATACATTAACATTTTTTCATGCTGCCAGTTTCAATTTGCTAATATTATGTTAAGTAATTTTCAGTTGATCCGCTAAATTTCCTTCTTTAGTCCTGTCAATTTTGTAACACATTTCTTGAAAGCTCTAATATTAGATGCTTACACACAATTGACAGTTGACCCCTTTATCAAGATCCATCCATCACACACCAGGAGAACATAAAGAAGGTGCTGGCACTTGAAGGATCTACAATTTTCACCGGCATGTGTGTACACAGTGACACCAGTGGACTTTCCAATGGGCCACTGTCCCAGAGGAGGATGATTTCATAGACTTTGATTAAAGATTTCTCATCACTGGTGTAACCAATTTGCTAATGTTAGAAGGACTTTTTTTTCTTATATTTTTGGACACAACTATATGTACCTAAGTACATCATTCTTTAAAGATGTTTACATCCTGTAAGAACATAAAGTAGCTAATTAATATTATAGGAGTAATTCTAAATGTACTTCCTATTCTTTATGATCTTCTGGCTGATTTAATATCCAATGCAGGGCCCCCTAAGGCAGAACACAACTCTGATTAAGTTACTGGGTCCTTGTTATCTTGTAAGTTGGTCAGTGCAGTGACTTCCTCCAGGATGTACCTTTCCATGCATAGTATAAGGTGTTTACACCAAGGACCAGGAAGTTCACCCTAGACCAAAGATAAAACACTTAACCAATAAATGCACTGATGGACTCTCCGACCGGCAGAGAGGAGGAAAACAACAAACCAAAATGGCCAACAAGAACAAACGACGCAGCAAGCGGGACTGTGAGTGGAAAGGAACTATTGCAGCCACCACACTCCGTGAACGGGAGCTGAGGCGAACCCTGCAGGATTCGCTGCGGCGGTGAGCGAACGGCTCCGGGCGCCATTAGAGAAGAACAAAGACCCTGGGAGACGCGCACACAGCCCGGGCTGCCGGTAAGCTGGCGCGCTTGAAAAGCAAGTGCAGACCTGGATTGTGGCTGCCCAGGTCCCCGCGCCTGCGACCTAGGCTTGCGGGGAGACGACCTAGGCTTGCGGGGAGACGCGCGGAGGTCCTCACTGAGGTGAAGGTCCCTCCCTGAGTAAGCAGAAACCAGGCGCCCAGGCACGGGAGCGGGTGCAAAAGGCGCCATTCCCGCGCCACTGAACTGGGCTACAGCCCGCGTCCTGGAACTGAGGGCTTTGAACTGAGACCCGGGGCACGAAAATTCGGGGGCGTGGGTTCACCACGACGGTGGGGCACAAGGCAGACACAGCACCCCAAAGCTGTTGAGGTGTACCCTACCATTCAGCTCTGTTCCCTGTCCCACGGGGTGGGGGGAGGCGAAAAACAGCCCCCCAAGGACAATAGGAGAGATCTCTGGCGCCACCTAGCCACCAGGGAAAAAAAGTAACTAACACCCCATAGAACAGGAAATTTCTTAAGACTGCTTGAAAAGGGCAGAAGGCTTCTGGAGGACCCAGTGGCCAGCCGGGAAGTTATTCCACACCAGGCCCCTTCCGACCAGCAGTCTGAGCCCACAGAGAGAGCAGGCACCCATGTCCGGGGCAGACCGGGTGCGCAGAAGAGTGTGCCTGAAACCGGAGGCGCAGGGACTGCATCCCGCTTCGCCGTTTGAGAACAGGGACATTTCTTCAGTAAAAACTGCCTAAAACCAGCAGAAAGCTCCCCCAGAAGACAGAGATGGCTCCTGGAAGAGCCAGAGGGGAGCGGAGAAGTTCACCCAAGATGCCAGTCAGTTCGAGCAACACAGTGTCCCAACGCATACGACAAATTAGAAAACAGACAGTAGGGAGTAGAAGAACCACGCGCAACCTAACAACTCCTCAGGAAAGAAGCACACCACAAAAAGAAAACCAC